>NC_051065.1:113753404-114053404 GCF_004664715.2 Peromyscus leucopus
TCCACACAGGAGCGAGATCACAGGGTGGTTTTCCTTCGGACCCTGGCTTACGTCATTAACTGTGTCTTCTAGGACAATCCTTATTATTGTAAACGACAGAAACATGAAAGGAAAGTCTAACAAAGAGTGGGAGCGTGTGGGAATCTCATGTTATTCTAGAATTTTGAACTAATTTTCTACGAACATGTCATGATCTCCTTCTGAGGGTATTTCACTGAAAAAAAAATTTTACAGTTTTCTTTAAAAACAAAGCAGAAGTTCTACCAACTCGGCTGCCACTGTTTCATAAGATTACTTCAACTGCATTATTTTACATTGTGTAAGATGAGTAGTGTAAACAACGTGCGCAATAATGACAATAATGTAAAAAGAAAAGCAGGGTATGTTCTTTAAAAGTTTTATCAGTTTAATATAGTTTTCTTGCAACTTCTGACATGGCCGGAAGGGATCTTCCAGTTTGTGGGTGGCCTTGATACATCTTCCTCTAGGCCTGTTTCATTTGGGATGCCTTGTTGACTAAGGCCAACACCCTTCCTCCCATAAAACCTGGAGGATTTGGGAGAACTTTGTGTCCACGGGTGAGTAAACCAGATGCTCAGGACTTGACAAAAAACATCAATGGGAATGGGCTGGAGAGATGGCTCAAGTGGTTCAGAGCACTGGCTGCTCTTCCAAAGGACCCGGGTTCAATGCCCAGCACCCACGTAACAGTTCACAACTGTCTGTAACTCCAGTTCCAGGGGATCTGACACCCTCATACAGATATACATGTTGGCATACCCTGAAGTACATTAAATAAAAATGGGAGCCCAGGTGTTGTGATTGAATTAGAAATATCCCCCTAGAGATTCATGTGTTTGAAAACTTGCTTGGTCCCCAGGCGATGGCCCTGTGTTGGAAAGTTGTGGAACCTTCAGAAAGTGGAGCATCAATTAAGGAAGTGGGTCACCAGGAGGCCTGGGGAGATTTCATAGCCTAGCCTTATTTCCTGTTCACTCTGTGCTTCCTGACTGCGGATGCAACGTGGCCAGCAGCCTCCTGTTCCTGCCACCCTGCCTTCACTGCCACTGTAGACTGTATCTCCTCAAAGTGCAAGCCAAGGTAAACCCATCCTCTGCCAAGGTGTTCCCTGTCTGTCATTTTGTCGCAATAAGGAGCAAAACGACTAAACCAAGAGGGTCAGGATGACAAAGTGGAGACCACCACAAAACAGGAAACACACACTCTGACCACAGGGTCCCCTGCTACCCAGTACCCCCACCTCCACCCCCATTAAAACAATAGCAGGCCATACTTGGGGTTTTATTTTTAAAATCTCTGATTATTAAATGCTAGCAATTAATTTAAAGCCATTTAAAAAATAATTAGTCAAACAAAAGGTATCTGCGTTCCTGATAGGACTCAAGGGGCCCCAGTTGGACCACTGACCTCTCCCAAACTCTTCCTTCAGAAAACTGGGAAAGTGAGGCTCGGAACATGGAGATAATTTGCCGACGAATACAAAATCATATCACAGGAAATTGAAGCATGGCTGCTTGGCTTCTAGCCTAGGGCTTTTCCAGTACAGGCGTCTGCTTCTATTCTTTTGCTAAGATTTAAGTGATATTTCCAATTACATGATTTCAAACATTGTGCACTGTTAAAAAAATAATAATGATATTCATTGGCTCTGAAGCATGCAATTGACAATGGATGGCATTTCAGTCACGGGATCACCTCTTTTAAAATTGTTCCTAATGCTTATAAGGTTAGTTCAGTTCCACTTCCGTTCATGTACTTTCCAGAACTTTCTGCACCTCTGTTTCCCTCCGTTTCCTCTCGCTTGCTGTAGTGGGCCAATTTTAGAGAAAAGTAAAATATTGAAGAGGTAGCATGTTGACTGTCCTGCAGGGGGTAAGAAGAAGATGCCGGCAAGAGGAACACACCTTGAGTCAGCAGTGGTAAAGAGCTCAGCCATGCACAGAGCCTTGCAGGTCCTTTGCTTGTGCTGCCAAAGCAAACAAAACGCACAGTAGCTGGAGAGTTTTTCTCCCTATCCGCCAAGCCCTGTAGTCCCGCAGCCCACTTATAAAGTAAACACACAGACGCTTATATTATTTAAACTGGCCTAATGGCTCAGGCTTCTTGTTATCTAGTTCTTATATCTTAAATTAACCCATTTCTATAAATCTATACTTTGCCATGTGGCTTGTGGCTTACCAGTACTTTACATTCTGCTCCCCATGGCACCAGCTGGCAGCGGCTCCTGACTCAGCCTTCCACTTCCCAGCATTCTCCTCTCTCCTTGTCCCGCCTACACTATCCTTCCTGCCTGGCTACTGGTCAATCAGCGTTTTATTTATCAATCAATCATAGCAACATACAGTGAACTTGTTAGGACCCAATACTATCCTGAGAAAGCATGGAGATCATTTTTTCTAGGTGTTTTAGAAACCAGAAACCTCCATGAGATTTCGTCTTTTTTGCTTTTTCAGAAACGGGGTTTTTTGTTTGTTTGTTGTTTTTCTATAGCAAACACACACAGCTACCACTCAGGACTGACTGCTATTCTTTGTTTTTAATCAAGGTAAAACATTAGAGGAAGCTGAAGTTCCCTTTTTCTCCTATTCCCAATATTATTCTTTCCAACTTTCCACCAGTAACCAGTAACATGAGTTTGTTCGAATCTATCCAGGATTGTGTGTATACATATGTATCCATGAATAATTCCTAGTATAGTGATCTGCAGTTTGAAAATACATGCTTCTGTCAGTCCATCCCTAAGGTGCCTTAGCATGTGTGTTTCATTTAATAACAGTCTTATAAAGGTATATCCAAGGTGATGGATCTGAGTCTAGTTTAATTTTTATCCACTGGGTGATATTCTATACTCTATTTGTCTATTTCAGTTGATCATTTTCAAAATCTTAATTATTTTATTTCGAAACATTTAAACAAGGAGCTAATTTTACTGAACACATTGACAATAAGTTTTAAGCTGGTCATTTTTCTTATTATCCAGGACCAAGGTAGAGAACATTTTCTCCTTCCTTCTCAGTCCAGGATCCTTGATCTTTCTGGCATTGCATGGAGTCTACTGGAAAACTTTGGGATGGAAAATTGTTTTAAATGACATATTTCAGATGGGAAGGTTAAAAGTTCTTGCTTTGAGATTCCTCAAAAGGATGAAGATTGGGGGAAAAAAAGTGGTACATATACACAGTAGAACTTCATTCAGTCATAAAGAACAAAATTATGTCATTTGTAGAAAAATGGATGAAACTGGAGATTATTTTGTGAATTGAGTCAGTCTCAGAAAGAAAGTATGATTTTTCAAAACTTATGGCTCCTAGGTTTTATGTAGATAAATTAAATCATATGTATCTGTGGCATCAAAGTAGGAGCAAACCCAGGGGAATGAAGGGAATAAGGAGAGGTGAGGTGGGGGTGGGGCATAGGGAGTAGGCTCTCAGTACGTTCTATGCTTGTGTGAAAATGTCCTCATGAAACCCAGTACCATGCACAGAGAGTATATACCAACTAAAGGGGTCTCCACGTGATGTTGAAAGTTGCCATTGGCTTTCTTCAATTGCTCCTCCTAACTACACCTCTTGAAGGAATTGGCATCTTGTGTTGTGGTTTTAAATGAAAGTGAATCCAACCATAAAACAATGAAGAATGTATCAAATGTCTGTGGCTGTGACAAGTTACCAGAAACAGGAACAGGGACAATTGAGAAAAGCATGAAGTGCTCCCTTCCACAGTCTTGAAAACCCACAAGGCATTCAACATTTCCGAGCTGCAGTTTCTTTGATAACATACAAGAATAGTTCACATTTCCAGCCTAAAATTTTCTAGTAGCCATGACCTCTGAGTCCTCTGAATTCCCAGCATGGGTGTGAGGAACCAGAATTTGGAAATTGCTTTTGTTTGAATAAAAATAAATACAGAGAGAGTGCTTTGCTAAATATTGTCATGGAAAGTAACCTTTTTATTAGAAAGCACAGCCCCTGGACATGTTTCTACATTACTTCTTTTTAAATGATCTTGTCAATTGCCTACCTCATTATAAAACAATCTTGTAGATGCTGTTAACAGGAATTGCAAGCTGTTTATCTCAGGGGTAAATTTGATCTTCAAGCAAAAGGGTCTAGATTTATAGACCATGACATTTTAAGAGTCTTTCCTTTCAGCCATAAGACATAGCCAATGACTGTTTTTCTAGAGTGTTCCATCTACATGATTGTGAGTGAACTATGCTGGAAAAGATGACAACGTTCACTCTACTAACAATGGGTCTCTGATTTCTGCTGTGTTGGTGGTGATTCGGGTGCAGGTCCTCTTCGATCTAAATGAATTCCAGAAACGAGTGTCATTCAAGCAGCTGCTGAGTCATTAAGTAATTCTGCATTTTAGTTGTTAATGCCATGGCCAGGATTCCACATGAATGCAAAGATCTGGGTCTGAGAATTATTACATTCTTTCCTAAGGTAACTTTTGTACACAGCACCATGGCTTTCCCTCCCTGGCATTCAGTTCTTCTAGGCTCTTGCATGGGCTACCTCTTTGTCTTTATTCCAGGACTAACCAAATGGTCAGCTCTTCAGAGAATAAATTTCCATGTTTGCCCTAGGAGAACAAAACCCTACATTCTTTGCCTTGTTTGTTTATCTGGTTTTAATTGTGCTTCCTTAGTAAAGGGGCAGCTTCAAAGTATGTGTTTTCTTGTTTGGTTTGGTTTGGTTCATTTATTTACTGCTGTAACATCAGCACCTTGTAGGAATTTACTAGATACTTCTTCAGATAATGAATGAAAGTCTGTCTTTGCTTAGTTAACTCATGAATTATTGGGGCTTTGGCATAGATCATATCTCTGGAGAAATCTTTCTTAAGGATTCAGGCCCCTTCCAATCATCTGATTATATGCTCAAATGATGCTATGATCTCTGTCCACTTGGCACCCTCCTGAGTCTCATTTTCACTGAATTTTTGCACTTGGCAATTTCTACAGACATTTTGGGGATCACTCTTGAAGAGAAGGAGTGCAGAGGTTCCTGTTATCACCTAATAGAGCTCAGAGATTCCCTGGCATAAGCAATGATGCAGAGGGGAGCCACTCAACAAAACGATGGATCCATTTCAAAATAACAGCGGTGCTGCTATAGTCCAGGAGTCCTACTTCAAAGAGACGAGAATGTCACATCCATCCGTGTAATTCTTTGGTTAATGTTTGTTTCCCGTCATTCAGCTATAAAATAACGTAATGATGAGAGAACTTGATGTTGATGTTTGAAGGTCATGAACAACTACAACCACCAGCCAGTCCACTTAGCTATTGGCCTTGCCAGTTCCAAAATCAAGCAGATGAGTTCTATAGACCCCTCCTCAGTAGGAACAAAACAAATGGGTATTTAACCATTTAACCATGCATAACAGAATTCAAGAAGGGTCATTCTCAAAATAAAGGGCCAAGCATGACAGATCATGCAAGTATTCAGATACACAATGGTCCATCACAGGAGTGCAGAAAGAATTTCACAGCAGCCTTGTTGAAAGCAAGGGATGCCACATCTGTGGCTTTCGGTGTCAACTGCATAGTAACAGTGTGTATTTCCCATCCATTTGAGAGAACAGACTTCAACAAGAAAGCAGATGTTCACGACCACTTGGTGTGAAGCAAAGGCAGAGAAAACAGATATGCACAGGTCAGAAGAATCCCTGGTTAGGCCTTGGCAACTGTGTGGCAATTATGACAAGGGACAAATCTGTCCCCTTTTTAATTTTTGGTGGCAAAGAGGATGACTTAATTTATTCATTATACTACTTAATGGATCAAAATTATATAAGGCAAGAACATGTGTCCCTCACTTGTCTTCTGAAGTTTTTAATAAGAAGTCAGGGTTTCTGCTGACTCATGTTTGGATGTATTTAGTGAAATAAAGCATTTTACCTGAAGACTGAAAAGCTATGGACACGGGACACCACGGACTGCTTTACAGGTGGTACATGTCCTTCATATTTGTCAGCTGGAGACTGTGATAATGCTCCGCATTCAAGTTTTAAAAAGATTTGGTTTCCTGAAACTCGCTCTGTAGACCAGGCTGGCCCCAAACTTACAGAGATCCACCTGCCTCTGCCTCCCAAGTGCTGGGATTAAAAGTGTGTGCTGACACACCCAGTCAGGACAGCCAAGGCTACACAGAGAAACCCTGTCTTGCAAAAAAAAAAAAAAAAAAAAAAAAATTGTGTTGTTCAAATTTTAGATGGTCTTTTAATAATAATAATTAAAAAAAAACCAGAGCCAGATATCAGGGTGAAAGCTGAAAGATCAGAGAAACAGAGCAAGCCACAGCCAACCTCATCTCACCAACTCCTCAGCCAATCCTGTTTCCTCAAAATGAAAGCCTCTGAGTCCTCACCCAAAAGGGTCTCAGCTGTACTGCTTTAGTTCCTGCTTCCTCGTGCCTTATATAACTTCTCAACCCTGCCTTCACTTCCTGGGATTAAAGACATGTGTGCTTCCTAGTACGGGGATTAAAGGTGTGTGCCTCCACTGCCTGGCTCTGTTTCCAGTGTGGCCTTGAACTCACAGAGTGAGTTCCTCCTGAGTGATAGGATTAAGGATGTGTGCCACCACTGTCTGGCCTCTATGTCTAATCTAGTGGCGGGCTCTGTCCTCTGATCCTCTGGCAAGCTTTATTGGGGTACACAATGTATCACCCCAGATTTGGTTTCAGCCGTTGAAGTTACCCACAAAGTTTTTGTAACTGGCTTCCAGAGATTTACAACTCTCTGTCTTTCTTCCTCAGTACAAATAATTCCAAGTGAGAAACCATTAGGACATGGATGGTAAAGACTGTTTATTCTCTTCTTATTTTTATTTTAACCTCTTCCAGTTCCCAAGGACTAAAACAGTCGCTTCTGACCTGGTGTGGTTGTTCTGTTTTGTTTTGTCTGTCAAAACAAGCTGGCCCCCGTGTGTGTGTGAGGGAGAAATCTGTTTAATTAGCTCAGCAGTTAGGTTCTTTTTTTAGTTCCAAGTAGTTTTTTTAATTTTTCAGGATAAATCTGGCACACATTTTAAAACATTCTTCGTAAGTACGTGAGCTTCCTGGTTAAGCCCTCTTACATGAAGGGCGAATGCTGTAAAATCACACAAAGTGGTCTTGAAATAGACTTTAATCACTTAGAAGCTGATTTCTAGAGAGTTCCATTAATAATTCCAGGATCCAGGAGACATATCTGAACTTTTATAATTACACTCTTAGGACAGAGATAATAATCTTCACTCTCCAACTCTTGTACTTCAGACCCCTGGCCACAGTCCTCTTACATGCTCTATGGGGCATCATCGACTCCCATTCAGGGGCAATTGTTTCCCTGTGAAACATTTGGCAATGTCTGGAGATACTTATGGTTGTCCAACCGTCCAAGCAGGGATGTGTTGCTGAAATTTGGACAGTGGGAGATAGTCTTCTAACCATTCTCCAATGCATGTGACAGATCTCCTACAACTCAGCCCCAAATGCCCAAATTGCCACTATTGAGAAATCCTAATTCATGGCGCAAGTGTGTGTGTGTGTGTGTGTGTGTGTGTGTGTGTGTGTGTGTGTGATGTGTGTGTGTGTGTGTGTGTGTGTGATGTGTGTGTGTGTGTGTGTATGTGTGTGCTTGTGAAAGCAATGGGGCAGCCTCAGCTGTCATTCCTCAGAAATGCTGTCCACATCCACGTTTTTTGGGACACGATCAATCTCTCATTGGCCTAGAGCTTTAGGCTAAGCTGGCTGGCCTGAGATGTGATCACAAGGCATCAATTTATCTCTACCTCCTCGGTGCTGGGATTATGTTTGCACATCAACAAGTCTGGCTTTTTTTACATAGATCCTGGGGATTAAATTCAGGTCTCCAGGCTTGTAATAGCAAACACTTTATTAACTTAGCCTTCCACCCTAGATCCACACCCATGTCTATTCTTTTTATCATCAACCTCAACTGAATCAAATATGTACTTGTCTCATAGTTTTAAAGCAGAGTATTTAAAAAATCAAGTTAGTTTTTACTTTCCTTCAAGGAGGTTAAAATATTAATGGTGAAATCAATTGTTTCTTCAATTAAGCCTCCAGGCATTAAAACTCCATCATTGACCTCTCAAAATAAGTCCTTTATTTTGTCCTAGGGAAAAATGTGCAATTATAGCTCTTCAAAGTTCCACCAGAAGCCTCATCATTAAGGAATTCCTGAGTTGGAACCTTCTCTGAGACTTCAGAGAAAAAGGCTATTGATTTCCTATAGGCTTTTCTTATTTCTTAATGGTCTATATTTGTGCTGTGTTTTTATTCTAAAAGTGACAAACTAAGTAAGTGATGTCAGGTGGCATCACTGGGGTTCTCAGTATTCTTAGAGCTTGTGATGTCTCTCGAGGTGTGACCCAATGAGGCTGTAACACCAGACAGATATGATAAACATGCTCTAGCCTCAGCTACAAATGCTCACCTGTTGATTTTCTTAAGTTGAATTCTTCCAGACAGAGATCCAGATCCAAGAATTAGGTTCTCTCAGGAGAAGCTCTTGAGAGACAAGAGCAGTGGGACAGGGGAAGGGATGGAATTAGATGCGGAAGGGGATGGAATTAGATGCGGAAGGGGATGGAATTAGATGCGGAAGCCCCTTCAGGTCTAGTCCCAGCTCTAGCCTGAACTCTGCAAGCATCTTCTACGCCCCAGACTTCTACCTGGGAGCAATAGCCTGCCATGAGCTTCCTGAGTAATATATGGAAACTTGCAGGCACTCTTGGATTTCCATTCAGGAAAAGGACTGTGGTTTCTGAATGTGACCTGGCTTCTGAAGAGGTTTTCTGCAAGAAGGTTGGCAGGAGAGCAGCAGACACTGGTAGCAACAGGAATCTGGGGACCCCTGTGACTCCTGCTACTTTGTAAGTCCAGAAGTGTGGCAACATGGTTTAAGGACTCAAAGACATTCATTCAAGTATTCGTTCACTCAGCAAATAATGATTGACTTTCCACCATGTGCCCTGAACTGTGCTATGAACTAGAAGCGAATGAGGTGCACAATATGTGTGTTCAGCAAGCAAGATCTTGCACATGGCACTGGAGGGACTACTCATCAGCTTTCAAGAATGTTCCCTGAGCGAGGAACACTGAGTTTGGGGGCAGGGTCAAGCTAAGTAAGAATTACTCTGGTGTCAAGTCTAGAGTTAAGAGCTGGACGGCAGCACCGTAATGATTCCCGTATACATGAAGACCAAGGCAAATGATAACCTGGAGGAAATGGGAGCTGAAATCATTGGCAGGATTGGAGGCTAACTAGTAACATGCATTTAAATTGAGGGTCTACAAGCCAGCATCCACAGGGCTCGTCCCTCTTCAAATATTGCCACACTACTTCCTGGGACACTTCTTTCCCTCAAATTTATCCCACTTTCTTTATCTACAAGGATCAGCAGCTCTTGCCTGTGGGATTGGAGGACTGAAATCAGCCAAGTACTATGGATTTCACCATCACTATGGAATGTTGCCCAAGAGGACATGTCTTAGGTAGGAATGAGACAAATATATTTCTCCTTCACTATTACTCTCCACTTACCAGCTGAATGTATCTATGGTTACCCAGCACAGCGGTGGGGTCCTCAAGAGCCCTTTGCTAGGGCCAGCCATTAACCCTCAGTTTCAGGGTGTCAGAAGATTTGGAGCTAGTTGGGCAGTTGAGGACACAAAGGAGTTGACGACATCGGCTTTGGACCAAGCCGTACAGGAATGCTTCATTATTTTAAAAATTGGAACTGTCCCCTGAGTGTCTGTCAGCCAAATATCACATGAATGAAAGGGAAATGGGTGTAAGATGTCTTTTTAAAGTGCCAAATCGTGTAGTCATTTTGATTCCCTGCTTTGGATCAAGATCTGGATATGCAGAACATTTTATTTGTCTCTCTACTACAGAAGGAATAACAAGTTTGTAACAATGAAATAACACAGTCATGCTGCATACACAGTAGCATGCAGATGTAACTGAAGTACCAACATATAACATAAATAGAGCAAAGCAAAGCTCCAGGGAATGGAGAAATGAAGCAACGTGGAGACCAGCCTGCTAGCAGTTCATCTCAGCTACAGCCATGAGACTGTGCAGGAACACAGGCCGAGGGTTGCCAACGTTTTTTACTTTTCAGAAGCCAGAAACTCCAACTTTAAAATTATAGCTTCAAATTTAAATGGTGGCAGCCAATTCAAAAATCCATGTTAACCCTGTATGGACCAAAGAGATTGTGTCTACGAGCTAGATTTCATCCTCGGGCCTCCAGTTTGCAAAGCTGTTTCTGTGCAGAGGGAGGATCTTATCTGTCTTGCTGCCTTTCCTTCTTTCCCAAAGCCTTGTCCTTCTATTCCTGGGACTGACGGACTGAAGTAGCCAGTGGCCTGGCCCAGTGGTCCAGTGTGTCTCATAGTGGTGATGATGGAGGCATTGCCCAAGCACATTAAGTGATGAAGGTGGAGTTCATGTCAGCCAGGGCTGGTAGAGTTGTCAAAGCTGAGCCTGGAATCAACATAGTTAAGTAGGCTGATTCTTTACAAAACTGGGAAACGCATCACTTGGTGTTACTGGGAATGACACAAAGCAATCAATTATAACAATATGGCTCAGCCCACTGGTTGCTTTTGCCTGGGATCTGGGTTCTGTTCCCAGTACCCACGTTGTGGCTCACAACCACTCATAATTCTAGTTCCAAGGGATCTGACACCCTCTTCTGACCTCTGTGGGCATCTCTCATGCACATATAAGGAGCCAAAAATACTCGGATACATATAAAAATCATCTTAGACAACCATTAATGGCAATATACCTTGACTTGTCAACCTTCTGTACCAAGCAGTCTGCTCCTTGAGGTGACTGTGAGCATCTCAATTGTATGTTCAGAGGCCACATCCTGCTCTAGAGTCAACATTCAAAGAAACAAGGTATTGGAAGTACAGCTCAGTTGATATAGTGCTTGCCCAGCATACAGGAAGGCCTGAGTTTGATTCCCAGCACCATGTAAACTACACATGGTGGTACGTACCTGTAATCCTTGCACCCAAAGGTGATGACAGGGTGATCAGCATTCAGGATTATAATTGGCTATGTTCTAAGTCTGAACTAGATACAATGGAATAGTGACACTCACTGTCCTAGTTAGGGTTTCTATTGCTGTGATGAAACACCATGACCAAAAGCAAGTTGGGGACGAAAGGGTTTATTTGGCTTATACTTCCACATTGTAGTCCATCACTGAAGGAAGTCAGGGCAGGAATTCAAACAGGGCAGGAACCTGAAGGCAGGAGCCATGGAGGGGTTCTGCTTTTTGACTTGCTTCCCATAGCTTGTTCAGCTCACTTTCTTATAGAACCCAGGACCCCAGCCCAGGGATGGTACCACTCACAATAGGCTGGGCCCTTCCCCTCAATTACTAATTAAGAAAATGCCTTACAGCTGGATCTTATGGAGGCATTTTCTCCATTGAGCTTCCTTCCTTTCAGATATCTCTAGCTTGTGTCAAGTTGACATGAAACTTGCCAGCACACTTACATCCTGGCAGTGACTAACAGCTGTCTAACTAGACTTAACACCTGACCAATAGTAGGGAAATTATATCTGGCATTGGAAACTTAGCCACCTACCTGGTGTCAGTGAAATCATGGATCTCAGAAGAGAATGTACTAGTGCCATTAATTCCTAAATACTTATTCTTATACCCACAAATAATGTGGCTTTCACTCCTCATCAAAGAAACTTCTTGCAACATATGGAAACTATTACAAAAGAATCACAACTGGTCAAAATGCAGAGACCAACTGACCATGAAATACTCAGCCCCAATTGGTTCATTTATAGCACAACTCCTACACCTAACGCTTAGGGAACATCTTGGAAGAGGGTCAGTAGAGAAGATGAAAAGAGACAGAGAACCAAGAAATCTGCTGAGATCATCTCTTAGAAATGAGAGGGAAGCTTCATCCGTGCTACCTTAACAATATGGCTGCCTAAAGAAGACCTCAATAAGAACAACACACACACACACACACACACACACACACACACACACACAAAGAACACAAAATAAAAAGAACAACACCAATAGACATGCTAACATGGATGGTGAAATTCTCATGGGACACTACCCCTAAAGAAAGAACTATAGACAACTAAGCAATGCTGAGAGCGGGAGAATTAGTCCTTCCCTCTAATAGGTTATCCAACACTGAGTGGTCAGCCCTGAAATCATGTACACATAAGCAACATTAAGCACTTAGTTGTACCTATTTATGCATACACATATGTATAAATATATAAATTACATACTATATATTATTCATATATATGTATATATAAGAAAAAGAGGCCATGAATTTGAGAGGGAGCAAAGAGGGGAAGACATGAGAGGTGTTGGAGGGAGATGTTGGAGGGAGAAAGGGGAAGGAGGGAGATGATGTATTATATTTTAATTTCGGAAAGGATAAAGATAGAACTTTGATATGGTGAAATCACACGCCATAGGTGCCGAACACTCAAATATGTGAGCTTGAGCAGTAGGAATAATCCGTCCAGAGCTGGCGATCTGGCTCAGTGATGAAGGGCTTGCCTAGCATGCACATAGGCCTGGGTTCCATCCGCGGCACAGCAAGGAAAAAAGTCCTTCGGTTTATTCCTTGACCTCTTTTCTCCTTCAACCTAGACTCCAGCTTCCATGCTTGGCTCGAGAAACCATAGGCAGCTTGCACAAAGCAACAGAGTTAGTCCTTGGTTCTCTGTCTCCCAGAAGTCTAACAACATACAGGTGCCCGAAAGGTTTTCAAGGGACCTACTGAATGAGAACATGTCTTTTTCTTATTTCCTGACTTTCAAAGATGATCCCTCCCAAGACAAAACTTAATGTTAATTATTAAAAATAATTGTAGTCACAAATAGCTACCATTGACTGTGTGCCAAACAGAGTTAACCACAACATGATTAAAATTTTGTATGCATCCACTCATTCTTCCTGGCAACCCTTCAGTGCCTGACATAAGGATTGTCCCCATTTGACAGACATGGAAACAGAGGCCCATACAAAGTAAAGCAATCTAAGTTCATCAGCAACAGGAACAAGATTCAAACTCAGTCCAGCTGGTCTAAAAGCATGCATTATTTGAAGAAAATAATAATATTTATCCCTTATGGACTGTGGTAAACACTGTTTTTTTTTCTTTTGGTTTTTTTTTTTTTAATTGTTGTTGTTTGGTTGGTTGATTAATTTGAGATAGCGTTTTTTTTTTCTGTGTAACTGCTGTGGCTGTCCTGGAACTCACTTTACAGACCAGGCTGCTCTTGAACTCATAGAGATCTGCCTGTTTCTGCCTCCTGAGTTTTAAAATTAAAGGCATGAGCCTACCATACTCAGCTCCTACTGTTTTCTTAATAACAAAAATCATTACAACAAGCCCTTCCAAGAGCAGTGTTCCTAACTGTGAATGAAGTGTGAAAATGAACCTGGCTACATTGAGTTTTAATATGGACAAGAGCTAAGTGTTTAGTTAAAACACCAGACGACAGCTGTAGCAGGCTTGAGGAGGATCAGTGGTCAATACCGGTTCTCAGTCCTTAGACCACTTGCAATGTTGGAGTCAACTCTTCAAGAGTCTTCATTGACTATTTAAGCTTCTAGCTGGCCAGACAGCATCCATTCACCCCTCTTAATTGGTTTCCTCAGCTGTTTAATAATTGTGAAGTCTGAAACTTTTAATATCTAATTATTCTGATATCATCTGTAGACTTCCTCTTGGGGCAGGATTTCTTAACAGCCTCCACAGTTGAACTACAGCTTTTGTTGCTGAGCAGGTTGCCAAGCATGAGGCAATCATGAAAGTACCACAAGGCTCCAGGCAATGGTTCTGCTTTCTCTCTGGAGTCTGGCTTGGGGGCTAGCCAGATGGAGGAAGCCGGGCAGAAGCTGCCACTGAACCTGCCTCTGATGCCTTATCATGGGTCTGCAATCAACAGACCTTACATTACCATAGGCTAGCAAGACAAAGGCTGGCCTTTACAGAGAAGTAAGAGGTTGTTATGGCCTAAAATTCAGACTCCTAATGTTTATTTCCTTTCTAAAATTCCTATGTTAAAATCCTACCCCCCAACCCAAGTGATAGTATTAGAGGCAAGACTTGGGAGGTGACCCATACCCTTTATAAAAGGCACTCCAGGGCTAGGGAGAGGGCTCAGTGAGTAAGAGCATTTGCCATGCAAGCCTGCCAACCCGAGTTCAGATCACCAGGACCCATGTAAAACCTAAGTGCTGTAGGGCAGGCATCTGTCATCCTAGAGCATCCCTGTGGGAAGATGGGAGGCAGGAACAGGAGGCACTCCAGAAGCACAGGGGCCAGACAGCCTGGCGAATGCAACGGCAGAGCTCTGTCTCACACAAGCAGAGGAGGATGAGCAACACCCAAAGGTGGTCCTCTGGGCTTCACAGTGTGCTGTGGCATCACTCATTGTGGCGTATGTGCACCACATGCAGAAACATGCACAGAGAGAGGCAGGGGAGGGGAGGAAGGGACAGACAGGCAGACAGACAGCGAGACAGACAGATATTCCAGAGAGTTAGCTAGGTTTTTTTTTTCCTCAAGCAAGAGCACAGCTAAAAAAGTCTTTGTGGTGGCTTCTGAGGAGTTGGGAAAAGACAGGTTTTTTTAAAGGTATAGAGCCTGATAGATCAATTAGACTCTAGTGAATGGCCCTACAGCCCTGAATGTACAGGTAGCACAAACTAGAATCACTGATCTATAAAAAGGAAAAAGACAAAAATAAAGAGGGAGAAAGAACATGAAATTTGAAGAGACCAGTAACCAGATGACGGGGATAGAGCTGGGAAGAGAATTATATGTTCAAAATAAATTGTATTTTATATTGCATGAAATTTTCAAAACTTAATAAGAATGTTATATGTTTAAAAAGATGTGATTAGCAACGTTCATTAGACACTGCACCTTGATCTTGGGCTTCCCAGCCTTCAGAACTGTAAGACATCAACTTCTGTCACTTTAAGCCACTCAGTCTGGTCACTTTGTTACAGCAGCCTGAACAGACAGGACATTGGCCAAGGATGAGCAAAGATAAGCAAAAGCAATTCTTCTGTCTGACATGTTTGTCATGGTGATTTTTCCCATGCATTTTCAGACCTCTGGGTCTACGAGGAGGAGCAGCAGGTGTTGCTAACATGCTCTGAGAAGACGGTTTCCTGGGAAGCGCCATCTCCAGGGAGACTGGCAGGCTCCTGGTGCGCTGTGAAATTCTTTTCATAAGGAGCTACGATCTGTACAATAAGGCATAGAAGGTAGCCATGTTTGGGGCTCCAGTGTCACCCAGTCTCCATAAAATGATCCCACTAAGTAATCAAATGTCGTATTAGCACACATTACATTGGCTGGGTTCCCGACTATCTCCTTTTCCCCAGAAACCATAGGAAGAGATTTATGTCCATCATCTCACCCCCAAAGAAAGGCAAACATATTGGAATTCATTTTTGCAGCTCCCAGGGCTCACAGCTGGGCGTGACTGATGATTACTTTGCTCCTTCAGTAGCATGCATAGCACCTTCAGTACTATGAAAGCACTCACATGAAAAGCTGGGCATGGTGGAGCTCACCCAGCAATGGGGAAGTGGAGACAGGCAGATCCTTGGCGCTCACTGGCCTGCCAGCCTGGACTAATTGGTGAGAACCGAGTCTCAGGTAGAGACTGTCTCAAAAAGTAAGGTGGAAAACAACACCCAAGGCTGACCTCTGACCTTTACACACATGTGTACAGGTACCCTACACAGAGACACATGTACACTTATATACTCATAACACAAAAATGAATGTGAGTTTTCCAACAACTTTATCCCATCTTCTTATTGCTTTATATTAAAACTCTTTACTGAAAGGCCCCGCGGACATGACTCGGTCACAACCAGTGTGTATGTCTGGTTCTTTTGGTCACACTGTTTTCTGACATCCTTGTGTTCCTCTTTCCTTCTTATTCACCTGTAGAATAATTTGAAAAGGTTATTTATGGGCCCAACTTACTTTCTTACTTACTTTTCCTTCTTTCTAGACCTTTCCAACTTACTCTGCTATCTTCAATAAAATGAAATCCATTTCCTTTTCCTTCTTACAATAGCTGTGCCATATTTGATCCATGAATCCTTTTAATTCATTATATATTTCCTGAGGATCTGAAATTCAGGTGCTGCTAAACCCTTCAAATATTAATTCTCTTCTAGCCTCCTGGCAAGTGCCTATCACTATTACTTCACAGTTCAGACTTTTGATTAGCCATGGGAGGGCTTGTTCCTGCTTCACCTTTTATGGGTTAAACTGAGCCCAGGGATCTATATAAAGCTCTTTCCTCTTGAATTCTTCCCTTGCTGGCATCTTTATTTTGGGTTGTGGCATTTAGTAGGCAAAATGTTTGAAAGAAGAAGTGGCCTGCATGCAAGCCAGCAAGCGCTGGTCAGGAAGGAGAAGGAAACGCTCAAGGAGTGATGCTGTCTGGACGTTCCTGTCTGTCTGCTGTGTGATTGCTGGCACGAGAATCCAACAACCAAACACAGAGCAGAGACAGCACCAGCCAGGGGGGAGCACTTCAGTCACGGAAGCAAATGCCTGCGCCCTCCCTCAGAGGGCAGTTTTATCCCCTCTACACACCACCGTGGCAATGTGCTCTCTCCAACCAACTGGCTCTCCCACAATGGCTCAATGCTGGAGACACACGCTATGAGAAAACACAAGGCTTTATTGTAGTGCATCCAGCCTAATCCTGCATATTATGCTATTGCTTTAAGTATTGTATTTGTGTTTAAAACCTACCGTTGTTACTTGATATAGTCTTATTAGGGTAGCTCAGATTGGCATGGCTTTGAACTTTCCATCCTCCTGCTGCAGCCTCCTGAGGGCTAAGATCACAAGTATGCACCACTACATGCAGCTCTTACATGCAATGTAAAGATTTAAATTTTAAATTTGGGGGGGGGGAGGCAGGTATACACATATGAGTACCAGTGCCCACAGAACCAAAAGAGGACACCAGCTACCTTGGAGCTGTAGACACAGGCAACTGTGAGTCTCTCAATGTGGTTGCTGGGAACCAAACCCAGGTCTTCTTCAAGAACAGTGGGTGTTCTTAACTGCTGAGTCATCTCTCCAGCCCTTGAATCTACCTTTAAAATGTAAATTTCAGACTTAAACATTTTTTGTTCCAATTTATGATTGGGGCATTCAATTTATTGTAGTCTTCACCCACTTATTGTTTTCTCTGTATGTTGGTCACACATTCATTTGCTCCACAAAGGCTTAATGAGCTTTTGTTTTATCTTCCACTATGATTTGAAAAATGGCAGGGCTATAGGCCTAGGGCTATAGATCTGATGCTGTTGATCTGCAGGGGCCTTCAAGCACTGATAATGTAAAACGACTCCCAAGTGTTTCTACTGGTTAAAACTCAGTGTTAGGGCTGGCAAGATGGGTCAGTGGGTAAAGCTGCCTTCCTCTAAGTCTGATGACCAGAGCCACATCATAGAAGCAGAGGACCGACTCCTGCAAGTTGTCCATTGACTTCAACACATATGTCATGCACACATGCACACACACACACACACACACACACACACACACACACACACACACACTAAATGTGATTTAAAACAATAACAATGTCTACAGATTTTTTCCCCAATACATGTGATTATTTGAAGCATTATAGTAGTTTCTTTTTAAGATTAAGGGTGGATTTGTCTTGGCATAGATAATAATAGTGTGTCACAATCTAATACTAATATTACTAGTTAACCCTTACTGAGGGCTATGGGTACTAATGTACTTCTTATATAACTCCTTATTTAATTTCTACATCAATCCTGTAACCCAGGTACTTTCCATGTGTGTGGGTGTGTGTGTGCTTTGGTGCATGTGTGTGTAATGTATAAGCACTTGTATGTGCGGATACACAGTTCCAGGAGCTAGAGGAGGATGTAAGTGTCCCTCTCTACCACTCTCCCTGGAGACCAGGTCTTCCACTGTTCTTGCAGCTTGCTGTTTCTCAGCTTGGCTGTCTGGCCAGCAGGCTTCAGTCATTCTCCTGTGTCCTCATCACCCCAACATAGCACTGGGGTTAACAGGCCACAGTTGGCTTTTTATGTGGCTGTTGGGGATCCAGACTCAGGTCTTCATGTTCATGCGGTAAGCCTTCTTCCTCACTGAGCCCTCCCACTGGTCCACTGTTTTCTGTGTTATGTCAAGGAAAGGCTATCTGGAGAGTGTACCTAATACCACAAGGTAGAAATGATTTAGATGCTGGGATTCAAAGTCTCTGCATCTGACTTCTAAGTCACATTTTACAACTGCATATTTACCAGCCACTTTTAATACACCTGTATTTCTAAGAACAAGCTTTTCTAGAAAACAACTCAGAGATGTGGTAGCATTCCATGTTGATGTTCTCAAGGAGAGTTTCAGCATGGTGAAATGGAGTCTGGAGCTCCTCGGAGACAGGACTGCTGTGGGATGGTCTGTATGTCAAATGCTCTGATTAGTCAATAAATAAAACACTGATTGGCCAGTGGCCAGGCAGGAAGTATAGGCGGGACTAACAGAGAGGAGAATTGAGAGAATAGGAAGGTGGGGAGAGATACTGCCACCATGACAAACAGCATGTGAAGATGCCGGTAAGCCATGAACCACGTGGCAAGGTATAGATTTATAGAAATGGATTAATTTAAGCTATAAGAACAGTTAGCAAGAAGCCTGCCACAGCCATACAGTTTGTAAACAATATAGGTCTCTGTGTTTACTTGATTGGGTCTGAGCGGCTGTGGGACTGGCAGGTGACAGAGATTTGTCCTGACTGTGGGCAAGGCAGGAAAACTCTAGCTACACAGGACCACTGAAAACTACTCAGTTTGCTTCACCTAGAACTTGAAGTAGAAACCATGGTGTTTTCTATCCTGTCCTACTTCCTGCTTTTGTGTTCCATGTTCTAATTTAGAAGTTTGGGGACCAATCATGTTCTTCACTGCTGCAACAAAACAACAAAAATACCTGACTCAAGCAACTGAAAGAAGGCAGCATTTATTTTGGTGCACAGTTCAAGAGCACATTGCATCATGGTGCTGAAGCTGGAGGTGTTTGCCCATTGCACTCACAATCATTAAGTACGGAGAGATGTTGCTGCCCAGCTCCCCTTTTCCTCCTTCTGCAGTCCAGGACTCCAGCCCATGGAGTGGTGCCACCCACAGTAAGGTTGCATCCTTCCAAGCTCAGTTAACCCAATATCAACATTTCCTCATAGACATACCCAGAGATTTGTCTCCTGGGTGATTGTGGATCTTGTCAGGTTGATGATACTAACGCAGCACAGTACACAATGGCGCTGCTAATGCATGGCCACAGCCGATTGTAAAGATGAATACCATCCCGGAGGTGAATCAATCACATCGATTCTCATATTCTCTCTCTTTCCTCTCTCTGTGTGTGTCTCTGTGTGTGTTTGTGTGTCTGTCTCTCTCCGTGTGTCTTTCCCTCTGTCTTTCTCTCTCTCTCTCCCTTCTGCCTTCACCTTTTTCTTCCTCTCCCTCCTTTTCCCTCTCCCATCTCTTCTTCCTCTCCCTTTCTCTGCCACTTCCTCTTTCTGTTCCTCTTCCTCCTTCCCCTCCACATTTTCCTGGCTTCGGTGAGCCAGCCACTTTCCTTTGCCATCCCATTTCACCATGATACCGCTGCCTTACCACAGGCCCGAGAGAAACCTCTGAAACCTTGAGCTAAAATGAACCTTTCCACTTTTAAGTTGATTTTCTCAGATATTTTTCTCACAGTAACAGAAATCTTACTGACACAGACAATTAACCCGGCAGTGCTAGCCAGTAATTGATGGAATCTCATGAGCTTGGTTCTTTCTAAGGCTAAGTAAGCCACTAAGAGATTCGATGCCCATGGATCACTTTCTGTGACTTTTCCTGAAGAGATGTCAGCAGGTGAGTGTTCGGCCAAGATAGGGCACTGATGGCAGACCATGGGAACGATTCTAGCCCAGTGTGGTGAAAATGAGTTTACCGGGATTGCTTACGGAAAGATGGATGTGGGGTCACTGACACACGTGAACTGACTCAAAAAGCAGCTCTACAACCAACAGACCTGCCTCAGTATGGGTGACAGCTCACAGAAGCTGCATCCCTGGGGCTGTCTGTATAATCTGGAGGCAACAAGGGTCATAGAGTCTCTTCTCCGCAGGAGTAGTTGTTGCTTATAGTTTAGGCAGAGGCACTGTACATCTTATAGCTCCTCGGGAGCTGCATTTGCTTCATGGGCCAGTGTAACACGAATTGCTAAACAGTCTTAATTTAAAAAAATAAACACAGAGCCAGATACTGGGTGAAAGGTGAATGATCAGAGAAATAGAACAAGCCAGCCACGTTCTTACCTCTACAAAATCCTCAGCCTCAAGAGAGAGACTTCCTGTTTACTCACGCCTTATATGCCTTTCTGCACCCTGCCATCTTCCTTCCTTCCTAGTGTTGGGATTAAAGGCGTGTGCCACCACGCCTGGCTCTGTTCCCAGTGTGGCCTTGAACTCACAGAGATCTGGATGGATCTCTGCCTCCCGAATGCTAGGATTAAAGATGTGTGCTACCACTGCCTGACGTCTATGTATAACACAGTGGCTGCCTTTGTCCTCTGATCCCCAGGCAAGCTTTATTGGGGGTACACACTATATCACCACAAGCCAGGTATGTTTTATTTACTTCATTAGTCTTATGAGGTTTCCTCTACCTTCCAGGAAAAAAAATAGCTACACATCAGCATACTAGTGATGCCCTGTGAACCCTGCAAGGAACACAGACAGACAGACAGACCACTTTGACACTTACTATTGTAGTTTGAATGTAAACGCTCCCCCCCCATAGTCTAGTGCATTTAAACCGTTGGTTCCCCAATTGATGGCGCTGTTTGGGAGGTTGAGGAGGTCTGGTTTTGTTGGAGGATGTCCTAGAGGTGGGCTTTGAGAGTTTAAAGACTCCAGCCACTTTGATGTCACTCTCTCTGCTTCCTGCTTGCAGGTTGAGGTGTGAGCCATCAGCTCGATACTCCAGCCACTCTGTCTGCCACCAAGACTGCCGCTCTCCCACCATCATGGTGACGGACTCTTAAACCTCCGGAACTGTGAGCCCCCAATCCTCCTTTCTATCAGTTGCCTTGGTCGTGGCATTTTATCATAGCCACAGGAAAGTAACCAGTGCACCTACTGCTGTTCCACAGGCTGTGCGGTGTGACTTTAATTACTGCGTTTGAGTTTGGTAAGCAGCTCAACAAATTCCTTTTTATTTTCACACAATAAATTTCTCCTGCTTTAACCCGAACAACCCATGACTAAACCAATAACCATATTTTGGAACACATAACAATTCTGTAATTTTGGATTCCCTTAGCATGGGTTACATTACATGCCTAAAGATCACCGGCTTACTCCACCAGTGTGGATGATTATAATTGCAAATGAACAGAAACTTGAAATCGAAGCAGCTTTAGGGAGAAGGGAAATTTCTTGGGCTGTTGTCGTTAAAACATCCTGGCCTTGCTTTTGGCA
The DNA here is from genome assembly GCF_004664715.2 of Peromyscus leucopus. Classification (NCBI taxonomy): domain Eukaryota; kingdom Metazoa; phylum Chordata; class Mammalia; order Rodentia; family Cricetidae; genus Peromyscus; species Peromyscus leucopus. Next base: position 113,775,029 of record NC_051065.1, read on the forward strand.
TGACCTAATGATGCCATCAGGAGAGTCCCAGTTTCATTGTTGTTGTTTTGGTTTTTGTTTTTCTCTCAACTCCATTTGTCTTCTCTCTCTAGGACCTTTCATCTGATGCAGCTCCACTGGCAGCAGGCACAGCCACCAGTGACTCCTTGAGTGTTTCCTACCGTTGTAGGATCCTGATGGAAAGATAGAACCTCTCTCTATACTACGAGTGCCAAGGAAAGGCCCAGACCTAGCTCTTGCTGGCTTATGCTGGGGTCCCAACATGTCCTAGTTGGCTTTCTGTTGCTGTGATAAAACACTCACCGAAAGCCCCTTGAGAGGGAAAGACTGTCACAACACAGTCCATCATTTAGTGAAGTCAGTGCAAAAACTCAAGGCAGGAACCAGGAGGCAGGAATGGAAGCAGAAACCATGGAGGAATACTGCTTACTGGCTTCTCCTGGCCTGCTCGGTTAACTTCCTTCCATAGCCCAGGTCCACCTGACTATGGATGGCCCTGCCCACAGTGGGATGGGCCCTCCCACATCAATCATTAATCAGGAAAATGCATAATAGGTATGACCATAGGCCTTTCTGATAGAGATGATTCCTCAGTTGAGATCCCCTCTTTCTGAGGTATGCTTAATTTAGGTTTGTGTCAAGTTGACAAGGACTAACTAGGGCACAGGCCCATCCCTGAATTTCTGTGGTTCAGGAGACAAGGGACCTCCTGGGATGGAAACTGTACACCTCTGCCTGGAGCTACAAAAGCAGCAATTTCTCTTGAACCGTGAGGCTGGAGAAAAGGTTCTCAAGGGGATGGTTGGGCTATTTCCAGATTAAAGTTTTGTACAAAGTCTGTTAAAAAATTCACCTACTTGTTAATTTCTGAATATTATATGATTACCATTATACTGTGTGTGTGTTGTATGTGCACATACATGTGCCTTAATGTGAGTGTGAATGCATGTGCATGTATGTGTGTATCTGACCTGTGGAGACCAGAGGTATCAATGCTGGGTGTCATTCCTCAGACACTGTACTAGCTGGTTCCGTGTGTCAACTTGACACAAGCTAGAGTTATCACAGAGGAAGAAGCCTTATTTGAGGAAATGCCTCCATGAGATGCAGCTGTAAGGTATTTTCTCAGTTAGTGATCAATGGGGGAGGATTCAGTCTGGGTGAATAGTGCCATCCCTGGGCTGGTGGTCCTAGGTTCTATAAGAAAGCAGGCTGATCAAGCCAGGGAGGCAAAACAATAAGCAGCTCCCCTCCATATCCTCAGTTCTTGCCTCCAGGTTCCAGCCCTGCTTGAGGTCCTGTTCTGACTTCCTCCAATCATTGACTATGATCTATAAGTGTAAGCCAAATTAGCCCTTTCCTCCCCAGATTATATTTTGGTCATGGTGTTTCATTACAGCAATAGGAACCCTAAGACAGACACCATACACCTTCTTTTTTGAGACAAGGTCTCTCAGAGACTTGAAGCTTGCCATGTAGGCTGGGCTCACTGGCCAGTGAGCTCTGGAGATCTATTACCTCCTCAGCCCTAGAATTATAAGTATGCACCACATGCCTGGTTTTCACTGTTATATTCTTATTTTGTTATCTCTTTGTTTTCTTCCGGGAATTCGTGGCTGGTAGTACACAAATTTCTTAATGTATAGCTTTCTTATTTATGACCCCCCAGTTCTTTGTTTTAAGGTAACATTATCTCAAAAAATCGTGCTTTACATAAAACATGTTACTTTGTGTGAGGCACTTGTTACATTTACTGAGATAAATAATTTTAGCATTAATCCCAATATAATGATTCAGGCCATTGAGTCGCTCACTAATCCAGATTACTGGAATGTCCTTTGTGGTATTCTTTGAATATTCCTTACAAATAGAAATGGACAGATCCCATGGATCTAGTAAATATTTGTGTGTGTGTGTGTGTGTGTGTGTGTGTGTGTGTGTGTGTGTGTGTGCTTATTTAGAGTAGCTTATAGGCTGTGGCTCAAGTGTTCCAACAATGACTATCTCCTGATGGAAAAGCCAAAGTTCTGATAATTGTTCAGTCCACTTGACTGGATGTCTCAACAGTCTCAGTCTAATACTGGAGTCCCAGGGAAGTCCTAGAGAGCTGCTGGTTCTCAGTCTACATTGGAATCCCAAAGAAGTAGGTCCTAATAAAAGCAAAAAAAAAAAAAAAAAAAAAAAAAAAGCCTCAGTAACAGGATAGATCAACTTGCCATCAAGAGTTAGGGCAAGCAGACAAAAGACAAATGCTCCTTTTCCCATGTCCTTTTATGTAGGCTGCCACCAGAAAGTGTGGTCCAGATTTAGGGTGGGTCTTCTGATCTCAAATAATCCAATCAAGAACATCCTTCACAGGCATGTGTCTTAGTTAGGGTTTCTATTGCTGTAAAAAGACACCATGACCATGGCAACTCTTATAAAGGAAAACATTTCATTGAAACTAGCTTACAGTTTCAGAGGTTGAGTCCATTATCATCATGGCGGAAAGCATAGCAATGTATAGGCAGACATGGCGCTGCAGAAGGAGCTGAGAGTTCTACATCTTGATCTTCAGGCAGTAGAAGGAGTCTGTGTCTATATTGGATGTAACTTGAATGTAGGAGACCTCAAAGTCCACCTCCTTGGTGACACACTTCCTCTAATGAGGCCACACCTACACCAAAGCCACACCTCCTAATAGCCACTCCCTATGGGGGCCATTTTCTTTCAAACCACCACATCATGCCTAGCTGCTTAGCTTTTAGTTGATTCCAGATGCTGTCAAGTTGACAACCAAGGCCAGCCATCACAGCAAACAATATTAACCATCCTTTCCTTCTTGATTCTTTGAAAAAAATTCATGGTTCTTTTAGCTCTCTGCCCACCCATTTCCTGTTTCCTTTGTGATTTCTTTACCCCATTTTAAATTTTTAAATATTGTGATCCTCAAGATTCTGTTCTTCTCCTTCTGCTCTTCTTATCTCTCCCACACAACTCAATCTACATGACCTCTTTTGAGGTGGGCAAGCACAGGGCATGGCTTAGCAACTTGAGACTCTTCTGAGCTTGGGTTATGCACATCCTCTTCTAATAACGCACTGGATTGCCTTGCCCCTTTACCTACATGAACTATGTACTCTCTCAACAACATATCTAGCAACCTGGGACCCTCCATCTGCATCGTTCTATAGTCACAGCCCCTCTCTATAAACAAAGGGATAAATTTTTCCTCCAGATAGCAACCAAACTTGGACAGTGTCTGTTGAAATATATCCCCAACATTTCCAGGTATGACAAATGGAAAAGCTAATCTGTCCCAAACTAGTTTTGGGTACACATGTAATGAGGCAAAACTGTGACCTCAAGTGAAGTTTTAGGGAGAATTCCCTGTTTTTCCATCTTGTCCTTATGCATAATTGTGCATGGATATGATGAAAATCAGATGCATTATGGGAAGGGACATGTACAGCAAAAAATTATTATATGACATAATGTACCAATCAAAGTAAAGACTATTCTACACCCCTTAAACAGCTAAACTCCTCCTCTTCAATGCCATAAAAGGAAACCCTAAATAATAATATGGCCCTTAAGTATCTTCACTCATGTGGACTGCTGCTCTTCTCCAATCTATTCTGATCTGTCCTATTGCTTTGCTTAAAATAAAATTTCTTTGCCGGGCAGTGGTGGCCCACGCCTTTAATCCCAGCACTCGGGAGGCAGAGGCAGGCGGATCTTTGTGAATTCGAGGCCAGCCTGGTCTACAGATCGAGATCCAGGAAAGGTGCAAAGCTACACAGAGAAACCCTGTCTTGAAAAAACAAACAAACAAACAAACAAAAATTTCTTTGCTACTCTATGAGCCTTTGTTTCAATTCCTTGAATAAGAGACCAAGAACCAGGACATACCTGTAGGTGGAGTTTTCCTGTCCAGACCACCTGCTCCCAAATAACTGGCAGTTGCTCTTAAATAATTAGGGACTTAATATTAATTACAAATTCTCAGCCCATAGCTCAGGCTTTTTACTATCTAACTCTTACATTTAAATTGATCCATATTTCTTATCTATGCTTTGCCACATGGCTCATGGCTTGTTACCCCATTTTCTATACATCCTGCTTCCTCAGCAGCTGGCTGGAGTCTCCTCTGACTCTGCTTCTTCCCATCATTCTCCTAGTTTGGTTGTCCCGCCTATAATTCCTGCCTGGCTATTGGCCAATTAGCTTTTTATTAACAATGAGAGCAGCACATTTTCACAATGCATAAGATTATTCCACAGCATTTTCCCCTTTTGTCTAATTGGAATAATCCTTCTGTACACTGTAAAATATGTATTAATCTCATTGGTTAGTAAAGAAGCTGACTGGACAATTAGCTGAATAGGATAAGGTTAGGTAGGAGAGTCAAATTGAGAATGCTGGGAGAAAGAAGGGCAGAGTCTGAGGAGTCATGAGCAGAAGCAGGGAGAAACAAGGTGGACATGGTGTGCTGAGAAAAGGTGGTTGGGACAGGAAAACTCTGTCTACACACACCCAGCTCAGCCCCTCACCACAGTAACACACCCACTTGCATATTTCCCACATTTGATGACAATAAAGCAGTTCCCTCTTCAGATCATTCTAGATTTCCAGACACAGTAGCTGGCTGACTTCTGTATGCACATATTCCTACTCATTTCCAAGATACCATCCAAATCTGACCTCAGGACTTTACACAGGAATCCTCCCCAACTTTCTACCATCACCTCAATGCAGATACTTCTTATTTCTCTCCTGAGCAGCCTTCCCAGCCATCTATGACTGCAGCCATATTTCCCAGACTCATTCCAAACACATGTTCCTCTGAGGTCCTCTATCACCTTCAGGATACATATAGTTCAAGGTGAGCAAACCTCTTTCTCAACAGACCAAATAGTAAGTATTTTAGGCTTTGTGAGACAAGCAGCAAAATTAAAGACACTGTGCAGAAACTTATGTAAACGTATGAAAGAGCTATTTAAACCAATAAAATCTCTCTCTCTCTCTCTCTCTCTCTCTCTCTCTCTCCTCTCTCTCTCTCTCTCTCTCTCTCTCTCGTAGGTTGCCTAAGGTTCATATGCATCAGCATGACCCACTCCCTCTCTGTTCTCATTTCTTGCCTCCCTCTGCCTCCTGCTTTCTGCCCAGCCTTTTGGGTCATGCTGCACACTGTTTCCTGCCTCTCAACATTGCTGTTTTTCTCCCTTTTCTTCCTGGCATAGCTCCCCCTTCTCCAAGGCCACACCCATTTGCTACTCAACTCAAGGGTTCTTTGTCTTGGAAAATTCCACATACTTTGCTGCATTTCTTGGTAATGTACAGGTGCTTTCTGAACTCTCACAATTCTGGTATCTGCTCCCTTCATGCTCTGTCTCATGTGATAGTATGACTATTTGGTTTTGGTCTGTAGCCTGTGCAACATGTGAATTCCTTGATGAACAAACCTAAATCATACTTTTCCTATGTCCTCAATAATTAGTACAGGATTTAGCCCAAAGCTCACACTTAATAATGCTGACTGGTATGTAATTACCATACTATTCATCTTCCTTAATATCTGAAGAGTATTGTGTCATAAATAAATTTTCTAAGATACCAGTATCACTCTTAGTCAGGCACATCAATGGCCTCTTTCTAGTTGAGTGAGATCTTTCTATTTTAATAGTCTGAGGCTTTTTTAAAAAAATATATAGATAGCTACTTCCTTCAGGTGGTGCCTAACTCTAGTAATACCAAGGCTGAGTACTTGCTAGCCATTGAACTACTGTTGAGTAGCAGACTGTGTCCCCATCCCAGTTGGCTTTTCCTCAGCTCCCTTCCATTTGTCACAAGAATCTGTAGATGCCAGACACAGAAATCCATCACTCATGGCTAGAGGAAAGTGTTCAACAAATGAGCCTGTAATGGGAAGATAGAGGACACGCTCCATAGCAAGTATATAGCATGTGCAAAGGAAAATTTAACCTATGTGTGATAGTATAGAAAAATCAACACGGGGAAGTTGAGAAAACAGTTTGTCCATAATGTCAACCATTCAAAGCAGCCACTGATTAAAAAACACATGGGTAAATGATCAATTCTTTCTATACATTTCCTTGTTGTTATGATTTTGTTCATGCAACTTAATTTCTCGATTTTTTCCCCCTACTATTTAACATCTGTCTACAGCATTCTTTCAGGCCCTGGAAATTTTTTGCAAATGTTATTTTAAATCATTACTTAATGCTCCATTGGATGGCTTTACGTCACGATGGACATTGTCATCCCTCCTTTGGTGGTAACGTGGCATTCTGAACAAAAGACGACCTAAAAGCCTTGAGTTTTCTAGCCCTTTGATTCTGGTTCTTACATTAGTCAAATTTATTTCTTTTTATATCGACATAAGCAAGAAACTGCATGTACAATTAGAAATCGGGCTGGAATAAATGAGGAGGCAATTTCATCTATCCCTTTGTTTTTCCAGAGAAGAAAATGGAGACACGGAGAACTGCTGATTTGTCCTGGAGGCCACAGCCAGTGTTCCGTTGCAGTCCACACAGAGCTCTTTCCAAGAAACGAAGTCCAAGGCCACGCTGACTCAGGGAGAGACAGCAAGATGGCAGCATGCTGCTGAGCATCTTTCCTTTCCAGCCTATCAACACCGTTTGTGTCTAACTGCAGAAGGTTGTGGTGCCTGCTCGGGGGCACCGCCTACATGCCCATCTCCCTGTTTCTGCAAGAAAACCAGCAAACAATCTTTTCCTCCCCCTACAACCTCCCCCCAAATATTACATTCTATGAATAAATGTGTGGAAATAAATACGCACCATTTAACCTGTGTATGTATGGGAAGAGATACCCCATTAAATCCAGCTCACTTGTGCGTGGGTTTGGTTCTAGTTTACCAGTGAATGAAATGTTTCCTTGTTTTTGTTTAGATAAGGTCCCTCGCAGCCCAGGGTAGCCTCCAGTGTGTTATATAATCGAGTCTGGCCTTGAACTCTGAGTCCTCCCGCCTTCACCTCCTAAATTTGGAGATTACAGGTATGCACCATCATACCCTGTTTATGTGCTTCTGGGGCTCAATCTCAGGGCCTCATGCATGCTATGGAAACACTTTCCCTGTGGGGCTACTTACCTACTGAAACTTCATCATAATTTTTAGAAAGAAATCATGAGATTATGTACATATATATAGAGAGAGGGGGGGAGAGAAAATAGAATGAGTGAGAAATAAAGACCCATAAAATAAAGGTAGCAGGGAAAAGTTCCCTTGGGCTAGACTACTTGTGAGCCAAAATGGAGAAGTTTGTGTCTGTATTCTATTAGAGAACAAGGGCATAAGGAAAAATAAATAACAACCCCATATATTACTAACAGGCATACTATTCACATCCATTTGTCATGGCCACCAAATTTCCTGAGTGGTGATGTGACCATATGCTTCCTTTCTAGGAACGCAACCACTCCTGTTCAATGTGCTTACTGGGAGCAGAAGATGGCTTTGGAGCATATTAAATTTTAATCTTGACTTTGGAATGAAGATTGATGTCAGTTTTGCCCACCCCATCAAGCTGTTCTTCAAATGCTAGACACCTCTGCCTTTGAGTAGCCCTCTCCTATGTCATCTGTCAGTGTCCCTGTATCGTCACAGATGCTTTCTACAGAGCCAACGTAACATTAAAATAAACTCCTTCCTGCCGTACCTGCTGGCTCCCTACAGCAGTACTCTCTTAGCTGTTAAGCACCCATGTACTCAGAGAAAACCTTGAGATGACGATAGCAGGCCTAGTTTTCTGGGTCACACCTCCGAGAGAGATTGAGAGAGGGAGGGGGAAAGGAGGGAGGGAGGGAGATCCAACTTATCTCATCATCTCCCAAGGAAACAGACCAGAAATTATTTGTTCTGGTAACAAGAACTCTGGCATTTCACACTGAGAACCCCTGTTCTCCATGACTTCATGGAAAGTGTCCCACGAAGGGATCCAAGAGCAGATGAAGAATGAGTGACACATGGAAGAACCAAGCCAGGGTAAAGCCACGGCAACAGTCCCGATTTACTGGGTAATTACTGGATGCCACTTGCTGGCTAGATTCTTTGCATTCACTCTCTCACTCGGATCCTCATAAAAACCTGAGGGTTAAAGCTGTTAGCATCACGTTTGTCCTAGAAGACCAAAGGTCAAAAGCTAAGACAGTTACTGAGGCTCAAGTAGGCAGTAAGTGATGTGGATTATTAGCTAACCACTCTCTCAAGCTATCACACTTTTGAGTGTCTACTTCACACCAGGCACTGGCCAGGGATGAGGAGTAAAAGAACATACAATTCTGACTTTCATGAACCTTCGATCTATTTTACTACTTCTTGGGCTAAAGAGAGAAGGCAATCATTTGTTCAAGATATAACTGAATAGAGGCTAGAGATACAACTCAGGTGGAAGACTATTTGCCCAGCACACTTGAGGCCCTGGGGTTAATTCGCAGGAATGCATAAACAGGGTATGGTAGTTGGACCTATAATCCCAGGAGCTGGAGGCAGGAGAATGAGATGCTCAGTGTCAGCCTTAACTATATAGTAAGTTTGGGGCCTGCCTGGAACACACCAGATTTAGTTCTTAGTACCCATGTGGTGGCTCACAACTATCCATCACTCCAGTTACAGAGGATCTACTGCCCTCATCTGTTCTCTGCTGGTACTGCACACATGTGGTACACATACATATATGGGTAAAACACTCATGCACGTAAAACAAAGAGCTCTTAGAAAGAAAAGAGCAAATATATGTAGAAAACAATTTTTACACTAAAATCTTAGAATAAAACCTAAGTGCTGAAAGGTTGCTAAAAAGGAGGAATGTCTAGAGACTTGGGACAGGGTCAGGGAAGGTCTCTGCAGATGTGGCACTTGAGTAAAGAGAAGTTAGCTCCAGGAAGATCTTAGGTCAGTGATTTCCAGGCAAAGGAAGCACACAAATTCTAAGGAGAGAATCAACCAGAACACTCAAAAAAAGAAAGCAAGCGCCTCGCATTATTGTTAATTTTTAATGAAGATAATTTCATGCAATGTTTCTAATAATTTTGTATGTGAAAGAAAGCTGCATTTCTGGAAATTTTCATTTGTAGCTCCATTTCAGTGCTCAAAATGAGCTTGGATTTTGAAGTTTTTTTGGATATAGTATGCTCAGCTTATAATCTGGGTCTCCCCTGAGCTGCTAGTCTGGAAAATGGTTCACACATGTGAGCTGGTTAGCTTTTTGTTGTCTTTACACAAGCTGGGTTCATCTGGGAAGAGGGGTCCTCAAGTGAGAAAATACTTCCAGTGGCCTGGGAGCAAGCCTGTGGTGTGTTTTCTTGATTAATAACTGATTCGGGAGGGCCCAGCACACTGTGGGTGGTGTCATCCAAGGGCAGGTGACACTGGGTGATATAAGAAAGCAAGCTGGGAGTTAGACCTAGTGCTTGGCTGTGTATCTCTGCATCTGCTTCCATCAGTCACTAGATGAAGTGATGACAATTAGGGCAGTCACCAATCTGATTACAGGAGTCCAATTCAGGCACCCTCTCCACTGTTGCTAGGAGTCGTAGATGGGGTCATCTTTGTGGATTCCTGGGAATTTCCCTAGCACCAGATTTCTCCCTAACCCCATAATGGCTCAGTCTATCAACACAACTCTTTCATTGCTCTCCCTCTCCATCTCTCTCCCAGCTCGACCATCCTGTTCCCTACATGAGCAAGCGGGGGTCAAGATCATGGTGGGGAAACCCACAGAGACAGCTGAACCGAGCCAGTGGGAACTCACCGACTCTGGACTGACAGCTGGGGAGCCTGCATGGGACCAAACTAGGCCCTCTGAATGTGGGTGACAGTTGTGTGGCTTGGTCTGTTTGTGGGTCACCTGTCAGTGGGACTAGGATTTATCCCTGGTGCATGAACTGGTTTTATGGAGCCCATTCCCTATGGTGGGACACCTTGCACAGCCTTGATGCAGAGGGGAGGGGCTTGGCCCTGCCTCAACTTGATATGCCTGGTTTTGTTGACTCCTCATGGAAGGCTTTACCTTCTCTGAGGAGTGGATGGGGGGTGGGGTGGGAGGAAGGTGAGAGGACTTCCCCAGTACAAGCCGTATCCGGAAGCCAATTATGGGAGACTTGTGTGAGGACCACTGGAGGTGGTTTTCTCCATTACATTCTCCAGGTCCTTGTTTAACAGATGTAAAAATCAGGTAGCCCCTCCCCAGCCCCCGCCTAATCTAAGAGACCTGCCAAGCATCACCAAGAGTGGTGCTGTCACTTGAAGCGGGAGCCTCACTCCCAGACTTTACTCTGATGCAGCCATTAGTTCAGAGTAACAAACCGTACTCTGTATCAGTGCTATGCCAAAGCCCTTCTTGCACTGTGCAGGGCCTTTGCCAGCCTTGTGTAGTCACTGGGCCCTTGCAATAGGTTAGAGAGATGTAGGGACTGCATTTTTAACTCAACTTAAAGTTTTTAAACATAAACAGTCCCGTGTGGCTAGTAGCTAGCGACTACTGTCTTGGACCACTCAATTCTACACCACCACAGCAACTCAACACATTTCATGTGTGGGTGTGTGCATGTCATGGAACACTTGTCGAGGTCAGAGGTTAACTTCAGTTATCGCCTTCTTGCAGACAGGTTTCTTCTTTGTTTTTTTTTTGTTTGTTTGTTTGCCACTGTGTACAACAGGCCAGCCGGCCCTCATGTCTCTGGGGATTTGTCTCTAGCTCCCATCTCATTGTAGGAGCACCATGGTTGCAGACGTGTGCTACGAAGCATGAAGTTTAACTCGGTTTGGGCGGTTTGAGCTCAGTTCTTAAAGTGTGTGCGGCTAGCCCTGGATCCACCAGGCTGTCTCCCCAGCCTGAGTTGTATATTTCTTGTCATGGTTTTCAGTTCTCTTCTGCCGCTCCTGGACATTGATTGACTTTCCCAGGATTCGTTAGTTTGCATCTTCCCAAAGTAAAACCCTGAGGGTATCTTCTCAGCCTCCATTACAACTAAATGCAGGCATGGGAGATGCAAACACCTGCCTACTGGGCTCTATCCTAGCAATATTGATGAGATATTCCTCTAGTTTCCCCAAGTGGGAGTGCTAGGCGGTGAGTCAAAGTCTTCAGACCAGACTAGAATATGGATGGTACAAGCTACAAAGCCTGGCCCCGGGATAACAGCTATGTCCACTGGAGAAGACCCACACAAGAATTGACCATTGTTCTTAACTGAAGAGTTAAACCTTTATCCTTGAACTATTAAAAGATATAGCATGCCTATAATAGACTACATCTTCAATAAACTACATTTCTGCTTAAGGTAGGTAAAGATACTTCTGATGCTCATAACCAAGGAGTCTAGAAAACTTGAGCTTTGTATGAAGAGGGGGAAATTATGTATCAGTCAGGTAGGCTGCAGTAACAAATAGTCCAGAATTTCAGTGTCTTATTTTCACATAATCTCACAGCTTATTTTCCACCTATGCCCTAGATCCTGGCTGTTGTATACTGGCTACATTATTCAGTGCCCAGCTTCACAAGACCCAAACTCTTAGTTAGGGAAGCCCCACCAACCACATAGATTGTGTGAAATGGAGAGAGCAAAGAGATTTGCAGTGAGCTGGAGCCTGGCTCTTTGATGTCTTCTGGGACTCAGTGTAGAGCTGGATCATTTGGTCAGTGTTAAGTTCAAGGCCTGGGACAGTACATAGGCTACTTTGAACAACAGCACAGCCTATATCCCATCCTGTAATGTGTATAAGCAGCTGATAGTACTTGCGTGCTTGTTTCCTACCAGCCAATAGGTAAAGTGCTTTACGTACATTCTCTTAGCTGAGGTTCACATGGTCCCAGTTTTGTTTAAGCTTCTTATTTCACAGGAGGGGAGGATGCCGTTTAAGGCTGAGCATGTTGTCTCGGTGCCACAGTGAGTCCGAGGCAGAGACAGAATTTAGGTGTAGTTCTCTGTCATTTACGCATATGCTTGAAATGCAAGAGGAATCTTCCTGGGAAAGATCAGGACACTAACCCAGATGTCTGCAAACCCCAAACAAACAACACAACCATGCCAGTCAAAGCCTCCTTAAGTCTACAGTTCAACACTCTGAAGACCAAATACCTCCATTTTGGGTTTTTCAGAATTATGAAACCAAAGTCACTGTTCTCTTTTCTTTGTTGAAGATTACTTCAGGATTATATCTTAGCTGCCACAATAAGCTTGTTAATAGAAAAATTCTTCAGATAATTGAAACATTTATTCACCGGCATATTTATGATTTACTCTTTTTTTTTGTAATAAAATCCTTCTCTCTTCCCCTCTAAAATCAATTGCTTTCTTAGAGCAAACACTTAAATATTTGGATATGTTAGTCCTCCACACACTCAGAGACTTAATAACTGTGCATAATCTAGATGAAGTTTTTCCAAATTAGAGTTTATACTAATGGGTTACAGGCTGCTGACTGCTGTATTCCTTCTTCATTTTTAATCTTATCACAGATGGCTTCCAAGTGACTCCTTTTTATTCTTGCAGTTTATTCTGTACAGCAGAGTTTAAAGTGTAATTGTGATATATTCGCTCCATCCCCCCTCTGCTCTCCCAAGCGCTCACATCACACTCAGAAAAAGAATGCAAGGCTTGAAGTGCTTGAAAATGAACTCTGGTCTATTTCCTCTCCTGCCATCCTTCTGGCAGGAACCATTTTTCTCTTGCATATGTTTTATTTCCTGGAGGCTTTCATTTATCCCTACCTGGAGCTGGTTTTCAGAACGAAGGGAGTTTCTTTTCCCTCCAATTCTTTTGTTCAGATAAAAGGGGACCAGAGGAAAGAGGTTCCCAAACGAGTAGTAGATCAGCAATGTCTTCCAGCAAACTCTTTCCAAATGACCACCAGAGCCACGGTATTCCTAATAGGAGTATCACATGACAAGAACACTTTCATTTGGGTGGTGGCCTCTCTGCTGCCTAGTTTGAGTGTGCAGATAACTGCGATGACCAAGAAGATTCGTGTTCAATAATGTGTACGACACTCCTCAATAAAGCTTTAATTATCTAGCCCGTCTGGAGGGCAGCCAAATGGACTTAACACAGCACACAGGGAAAGGCACCAATCACCAGAACTAGGGAACTTACTTGTCAAAGAGTCCAGACCCCCATGGCCTCCAAGAGGTAACTTGATTTCCAGCTGGAAGACTTCACAGGCCGGTGGTGCCTGGAGAGCACATGGGCAAGGGCCCTCCCAGCATTATGTGCTGCCTCAGCATTTATTTCAGAGGTCCCCATGGGGGCTGGCCTCACTGAGCCTGATTAAACAGAAACGCTGGGGTTCAAGGAGGGGGGGCAGGGTGGGGGAGGAGTCGTGAGCCCAGCTTCTGAAAGGCCCTCCGGTGTGTCCCCAGAGACCACACCAGCTGAGGCTTTCTGTCAGGCTTAAGAACGAATAACTCACACAACTAATTAAGAATAGTCACGAATAATTAACATCTGTGCTACCAGACAGCTCAGCCTGGGGACCATTAAGAAGCACAGCCGAAAGTGAATGGCACACAATGAGCCCTGGGTGTCGCAAGGACGAATGAGTCCCGCTTTTGTCTCCCTGGCAGACTAGATTGTGAGATGCATTTCATACGCTCCAGGGAAGGTCTGGGTCGAGGGGCAGGCTTGTCCTGGTCACCCGGGAAGCCGAGAGCAGCTCCATTTGTGGCTTTATGATGCTTGTCCCACCTGCCCTGTGTCTCTCCTGCTGTCTTTTTCCTGCTTCTTCCCTGGGACTGTTTACCAAGGGAACAAGCTGCGGGCTACACACACACACACACACACACACCACTGGAGGGCACGACTTGTAAGCACAGATGAGACCAGTTCTATTCTTGGGAGAACTGAATGGAGGGTACAAGACTGTTAAGTCCTTTTATAATCTACACACGCCAAGAGAGGTTAAATTAAGGCAGACAGCTAAACCTGGCCTCTCTCTCTCTCTCTCTCTCTCTCCTTTCTCTCAAAGCTGGGTCTATGTAGCCCTAGCTGGTCTGGAACTCATTAACTCACAGAAATCCACCTGCTTCTGCCTCCCCAATGTTGAGATTAAAGGCATATATCACCATGCCCCGCTGAATTATCTCCAATTTCACTGAAACTAAATTTTTAATTTTTAAGGCATTCCTATTTTATCTCCCTTTTGTTTCAAAGTTAGCTCTCATTTTCTGCTCGCATAAACCATAGGTGTATTAACTCATGTTTCATATTTTATTATTTGAAACAAGGAAATAAAAATAGACCCTATAACAGTACAAAGAATGACAATGTATAATTTAGCATAGATGTGGGAAAAAAATATGCAGGGAGAAGGTAGCAGGCTCTAATGCTGAAGCAAGTCAGTATGTTCCCTACAGAGTCCTTAACAGCTTTTCCATTTTGTACCATGCCCATCTGTGACTTAAACAAACAAAAGCCAGTTAAAATATTGTAATAATAGCACAGAAACATATGACACTGGTTGGCCAACCATTCCCCTTCCAGGCCCTAGCCCCAGCAATAGGTTGGGACGTAATCTGAATCAATACTCCCTGGCCTGGCTCTGTGTGTGTGTGTGTGTGTGTGTGTGTGTGTGTGTGTGTGTGTGTGCGCGCGCTATATAATTTTACGCATAACATACACATATAAACACATGTACACATGTGCACCCACACACTCAATGCATAAGTATTTGTGGGTGCTTTGCTGGTCATTCAGGTTGACCTTATAGACTTAATCTTTTAGCTACAGAGCAATAGACATTAGATTTGACCTATGCTAAATTAGTTTTGTTGAATTTAATTTGCCCTCCCCAGAGTGATTCGTCAGTGTGTGTTGACTTACGTTTTCCTCTTTGGGAGAGGTAGTTTTGAATCATAGGGGATAGCTTAGCATAGGGGTAGCTTAGCAACCTCGGACTCCACTTGGCCTGGGCCACATACATCATCCCTCTTCTAACTATAACTAGCAACTTAGGGTCTTACCTGCATCGAGCTGCATATCTACCCCACTCCAAACAGTGGAGCAGGTTTCTCTCTCCCCTGGACATCCATCAGTCATGAAAAGTTCCTATTCAAACATTTTCCCAGTTATGTCTAGGTAGGAGGGTAACAGCACTGACCTAGCATGAACCAGTTTTGAGTGCATGTGCAATGAGGTGCAGTGTTCTCTATGCAAGTTTTTAAGGAGGGGTCTCCTAGTTACTATCTTATGCCTAGGCATATTTAAAAAGGCATAAGTGCATATAATTAAAATCAGATACTTCATGGGACCCATGGATACCTGTAATACAGTAAATAGAAGGTTGCATAACTCAAGTCTGTTCAATCAAAATAAGGAATGCTCCATGTTACAGTTTTCAGCAACCAAACTGCTCCTCCTTCTTTTAGATACCATAAAAGAAGCCCCCAGCAATAACCTAGGGCCCTTGAGCACTCTTACTAATAAGGCCAGCTGTCACTTTTGAAAGTCTGTCCTTATCTATCTCTTTGTTTTCTAAATAAAGTATGTTTAATTTCTTTTGCAATCTGTATGCATTTATTTTCTTGAATAAGACACCAAGAACACCCAGTCCAGACATCCACCACCACTAACACTTTCTTATTTATTCTCTGTATAGACTTACGTATATTGTATGTGTTTGTGTGGGGCATGTATGTGTATGTATTTATGTATAAATGAACAATGTGTTTTTTCTAAATCAGTCGTATAAATCACAGTGCAAAGCATTGCCTTCATTTTTAGCAGCTGTCTTACTCAAGGCTGTTTGAGTGGTAAAGATTCAGGTATGTTTCAAATTTAATGTAAGCCAAATAAAGATAATGCCTTTGAAAATATTGCACTGTCCTTGAAGTTAAGGTTAGCTGCTTAGACAAACACCCAACTCCCAATTGCCTGATGAGCCAAAGGTTTGCCCCTCACTCCCCTCATAGGCAAAGCTGGTCTTCACCAGATGACCTTCCATAAAGCAAGTCAGGAACTTTGGGTTTCTTTAGCAAATGGCTGCCCTGGGCCTGGAATACTTGGCTGAATGCTGTTTCATTGGGCAGTCAACAAGCCAAGAATGAGAGAGTCTGCAAGAGCCCTTGGGAAAATAATCAGCATGTCAGCTAATCACTTCTTCTGTGTGTATTCCATTGGCCAGCACTCAGTCACGTGGTGTTACTTAGCTGCAGAGAAGGCTGGGAATGGTAATGTAACTACACCCAGGAAGAAGAGGAAAGCATGGGGACAGGGAAGTATCACTAGTGACTTCCGTCATAGCAGGAAATATAGAAATACAGGCTGGGATAAACAAAGGTGTGGGTAACGTTTAGGAATCCTAGCATCTTAGCAAGGATCTCTCTCTCCCTCCCCCTTCCTCTCTTTCCCTCCCTCCACCCTCTTCCTTGTATATGTGCACATGCGCACACATTGGGCCACATTGTCTGGTTTTGATTCTTCCTGAATAAGTAAATCTTTCCTCCTTCTTCCTCTCCTGGTAGACTTACGATTGAGTCTGTCATTTTGTCTGCCAGATGAAACAGAGTACTTTTTCTCCAATGAACTATCTAATTCTAGTTATAAATGCACTGAATTCAGTTTGCAAAGTCTACGATGGCAGTCCTAACATGGTTCCTCTAAAAGGTAACGTTTAGATTGAAATCTGACAGCAGAAAGATGGGGAACTCCATGCAGAGCAAACAGCTTGTTTACACTGGTTGCTATGGGGAGGGGAATGGTGTTATGCAGACAAAATGTTACAGGGATGCACAGCAAGAAGAAACTTAGTGGATCTTGATAAGAATTTTCTAGTCCTTTCTTCGTGATGGTAGAGCCCATCCCTATTCTTTACATATTTATTTCTTAGAATAAGGACCACTTTAATGGTTGGGCTTCTGCTGCAGGAATGAACTAGGGTAACGCGGTTGCTAAGGCAGGGTAGTTTGGGCCATGTTTGACTATACACACAGGATGGGAAAGCCTAGCTAAGCCCTTAGCTATGTGTTAACACTCAATGACTACATATCCCTCTCTTCTGTTTAGTTCATTTGTGCCATCAGAAGAGCAAAATGAAGCCATTCACAGGGTCTTTGTATAAGGCACAATCACATTCAGATTGATAAATGCTGCAGTCATTAGCAAAGACTGGGCTGAGACATGCCCGTTTAGTCTATGGGAAGGTTGTGGTCGTGGTGTGTTTTCCACGGCCGGTCATTGGTTGACACATTGTCAACACTCATTCTCTTTGTCCCACCATCACCACCACAATGGATTTCTTTGTTCTGGATGGAAAGTCAGCAGGCAGAAATGTGTTGTAATGATGTGTTGGCATGGCATTTCCTTTATTGCAAAACACAGCCTGGATAGTGACAGGTCCTCTGATCAAGGTTCAGTTTTTAAAAGCTGTTCTGCTAAAGGAGGCAAAATTTCTCAACCCTAAAAACAAGGGTTCAAACGCAAGTGCAAAATAAGGGGATTGGATAAACACTCACTGTGTGCTCCTTTGGCCAGTGTGCAGTGGGAAAAATAAATCCAGCCATCAGTGCATTACAGGCTGAAGACTAAAGTGAGCATAAACATGTTGCAACGGAACAAGTGCTATAAATATTATGCAAACCACACTGGATAGTCCTGCTTTGGGTCATCTAGCAACCAGCTGTACACATGCAGTCACACATCTAGGGTTTACAAGGTATATGATGTTAAACAACTTATTTGAAGTCTCTGGGCCTCAGTCTCTCCTTCTGTTAGGGAATTTCATTTTTCTTTTCTTTTCTTTTTCTTTTTTTGATTTTTGAGACAGGGTTTCTCTGTGTAGTTTTGGTGCCTATCCTAGATCTCGCTCTGTAGACCAGGGTGGCCTCTAACTCACAGAGATCTGCCTGACTCTGCCTCCTGAGTGCTGGGATTAAAGGCGTGCGCCACCACCGCCCGGCTAGGGAATTTCTTAATTATGTCAGATTCTCTACACTTGTTTTAAAGTGTAATTGAGGAACTCCAAAGTGTTTAGCACAATTTCTAGCTCTTAATAAAAGCCACCCAGGGTGTCCTGCCTCTTTCTGCTGAACTATTTCCTATGGGTATATTCAGGGAATGACAGAATTGTTACCTTTTGTCTTAACCCAGTGGTGACTATCAGACTTCAATCAGTAGTTCCAATCTGATAATCAAACTGGTGGCCCTGATTTTAAAAAATGAATTAAAACTAAAACCAAAAGTCATGAATCTGGAAAAGAATCAGGAAGGAGGAGGGTAGATATCAATAAGAAGGAGATGAGGGGGTAACCAAAATGTAACAAACACACACACACACACACACACACACACACACACACACACACATGCACCTGCACACACACAATACATATTTGTTGTATTGGCTAGTTTTATGCCAACTTGACATAAACTAGAGTCATCAGACAGAAGGGAGCCTCAATTGAGAAGATGCCTCCATAAGATTGAGCTGTAGGCAATTTTCTCAACTGATGATTGATGAAGGAGGACCCAACCCACTGTGGGTGGTGCCATCCCCAGGCTGGTATTCCTGGGTTCTATGTGGAGGCAGGCTGAGAAAGCCATGGAGAGGAAGCCTATAGGCAAGTACTCTTCCATGGTTTCTGCATTGACTTCTGCCTCCAGGTTCCTGTTCTGCTTGAGTTCCTGTCCTGACTTCCTTTGGTGATGAACTGTGATGTAGAAGAATGGGCCAAATGGACCTTTCTCCTGAAGACTCTTTGGTACACATACACACTGCATGAAATCATCAAAGAACTAACTTAATAAAAAAAACCAATAAAGTTATGATGTATAACAGAGTTTCATAACAAAGCAAAGATTTCAGGTATTCACTCAATAAAATATAGTTTTGAAATGGCAATAGGTATGTGGAGGTATATATAAAAAGAAACACAAATGTCAAAGTCCCTACCTTTGAATAATTTATTTCACTTTCTGGGGAACATAGCTAAGTGCCACAGCAGGGAGTGTGCGAATAAGTGACAAATTGACGTTATAGACAATATTTCTCGAAACGTAGATCTTATTTAAAGAAAGGCCTTCCCTCAGCCTCCCAGGATTAACTTGACTTATTTGTATTATAACGCTGGTTAAATGGGAGCAAACAGAAAAGCACATTTAAGCTCTTTATTACTTTTAAGCATCTCGGAAACAAAAGCAAATAAAGAAATGAAGTGCAAGCTACAAAATCAACGAACTCAAATACATAGTAACACTGCTTGATGAAACCAAATGGTCCTGTAGAAGATTTGGTGAGAGGACACAGGGAGGGAGACCAGACTTTCTGACAGAGGAAGAATTTGAAGCAGGCTGTGATACATATGTACACATTCTCCTCCAGGAGTAACTTGGCTATCTGGGAACCAAAGTAGATGGCTCATTAGAGCCTTTTGAAAGGAGGAGGATAACTGTAAAAGGGGATTACAAAGTTAGGAGAAGTTTCTTTCAAACTAGGGTGTGTAGTAGGACAGGCCCATAGGGTTGAGGAAATTGCCTCAAACCAGTTGCCAAGGCATGCATATAATGTACTTCCTTATGAGCCAACCTGAAGTCTGCCTGAGGGGCTAGCAACAGGCACTGTCAGAGTTTCTGATCACTGTTAGAGTTCTTGATCATGCCCAGCCAATGAGGGATGACCATGCTGTGCCACCAAATTGGAACACAGACTGGGTGGGGTGCTGGGAGGAGGGTATATAAGGCCTTCTCTGTTATTCAATAAAGGAGTTTGGTATTTGCCTTCAACTGACTCCTGGTATCTGTGTCTTTGATGCCTTACCTTCTCACCCCCCGGCCCCGAGGGAGCCCTCACCTCAGGATTGAGCAACAAGGGTGTATCTTTTCTCCTTTGAAGATACAAGTAGGGCTCAGTTAAAAGAGAGAAGAGTCTGTCACTGGAGGGGAGAGAAAAAGCTGGCTCACTTCCACCCATCAGGATGAGCTCCCTACCCCTCCTTACTCCACAGTAATTAGTCAGTGGAGGTGGATGCTAATTTCCTTTAGCCAATCAGATAGTTTCTTCTGAGATTTTGTTGTTGTTTTGTTTTTTTGTTTTTGTTTTTTGTTTTTTTTGAAACTTGAGTAGAGATCTAGCGTTACAGGAGTCTGGCTTTGTTACTTTATGATATCACCACAGGGAAAGAACCTCAGCACCAACCACCAAGGCAAAAACAACTCCCCTGAACCAGCCACAGATACACTGAATTAACTAAAATAGAATCTAAGTGGTACATGAGTGGGGGTGCTACATGCTGTTGGAAAGTCTTGGGAGGAGACTGTTAAGCTGGACAGACACAGAGCTGAGCACGATTTGGAGGAAATGGTGAAGGCAGAAGCACCCAGCAGCTGCCCAGACAATGTGGAACTTTGGTGAATTTACAGGTTAGTAATGGCTGAGTGGTGTGTGAGAAACAGAAGGGCTTTTATCACAGGTGCGAGCTAGATGCTGTAAGAGAAATGAGTTCCAACAAAGAAAAGTGAGGTGACTGTAGCTACTAAAGATGGGTTTGCTACTGGAAATTTTCTAAGAATAGATCTTAAGTGTTCCGGTTACAAAAAGTAATCCTATGAAGTGTCAGATATGCTAATTATCTTGATTGTGGCAATCATCTCATAATATAGACAGACAGCAAAACTTCATGTTGGGATTAGAAAAATGGTTACCTCAAAAAACAAGATGGAGAAAAAGTGAGAAAGGCATTCAACTTAGACCTCTGGCCTCTACATCCTCCATCCCACATGAATGTTCACACATGCATGCATGTACACACACACACACATCACCAAAAAACCCACATTATGTTTTCTTTCTTTTTTTAATTAAGAGATTTGCTGTTCATTTTACATATCAACCTCAGATTCCCCTGTCCTCCCTCCTCCCACCCCAAAGCCTTCCCCTTCAATCTACATTATGTTTTATAGCCTGACAATACACAACTTGCTCATCAATTATAATTCAGTAAAGGTGAAATTTTAAATAAATACATGTTCTGTATAATATTTAGTTTTACAAAGTGATGCATTACTTTAAAATGGCTACCAGTAGTATTCCCTGCCATCGTGCCTATAATTGTTACACTACTCTTTCTTGCTTAGGAACAGGAGACATTCATTTGCAAGAGAAAAGAAGGCAAGAGAAAATTAAAAGTAGGAGAAAGCTGGAGACAGGCTCTTGGGCATCCTATCCAGCCAAGGACCAAGGAAGCAGCAAGAAACAATAAGATTTTTCAAGCAAGAATTAAAAAGAGAGTTGCTGGTGTCCTAGGAACTGTGTGGAAAGTCCAGGGTTTGAGAAACCTAGATGTAAAACACAGGTAAAAGGCAGTAGGTAGGGGTGAGGAAGAGGCGGCAACATCATGGAGAGAGCATGGATTTTGTCTATGAAGGATTAAAGGGGTCACTAAACTCTCTTTAAAAAATGACTACAACTGGACACAATTGACAAAAGCAACTTTTAGGGGGGCACTATGAGTCAACTAGAGGGAAACAAGGAAGCTAGAAGCCTATCTCGTGATTAACTGCTGACCTGCAGGAGGGGAGCAGTCTGCCACTCACCTGTTCATTGCTCCTCCACCTGAGCTGCCAAGGGTGGACTGAGGAAATGATCAGCTACGTTGCTGGAGGAGGCTAACTTGATCCAGCATGGGGAGTGGGTATCTGTGCCAATGGCAAATGTTGACGCCCACATATAACCCAAGCATAGGATATCGTGATCCCCGATGGAGGAGAAGCAGATGGAAAGACTAGTGAGAGCTTAATGGGGAAATGAATTGAAATGTTTCCTAAACACTCTACAGATAAATCGAGGGCCACGGCTATGTGGCCTGCAGCTCGTGTGTACCCGTGATGGAAAACCGAGAGAGCTGGCTATGAGGCAAATATATGGGAGTGGTTTTCAAGCTGTATAATCGTTGATGTCGTTCCTGAAACCACACACTAATCCACCAGCCAGTGATATAAGCCTCAAGAACTACAAGTGTGTCAGTGCAAGCAGGGATCAGTCCGTGGTGACTACAGGGTGCACAGGCAAAATCTAAAACAATAGATGCTAAATTAAAGAAAGCAAGTCATTGGAGGCTGAGCACAAGTGGCGTAGCATCTGATTATGCAGCCTGCGTACTGATAAGTTACAAGAGCAACAAAGAAGCAAAAATAATCCACTGGGGAGAACAGAACCCAGAGTTGATTTAAGGTAGGCCCTTAAATGGCCAGATTTTCAATAAGAACAACCACAAAAATTCCATGAGCTGGAAGATCAGACGAGAGTCATCATTTTCATGGAAACAAGTAGTCGACGAAAACCACCTCTTTCTAGAGGTTGAAATTAACAGTAAAGATTTCAAGAAACCACAATAAATATGTTCCTAATGTTTAAAAGCAAGCAAGTTTAAAGAGGGAGAATGCAACAATAAGCCTTGCTGACAGAACTTAAAAAAAATAAGGAGTATTATTAAAGAATTAAAGTCTATAAAAAGAAGCAAACAGAACCCTCAAGGTTGATAAAGATGTTTGAACTAAGGTGAGCGTTAAGAGCTAAACCAAGATGACAAAAGAGTCAGGGAACTTGGAAGTAGAACAATAGAACCTATTCAATACAAGAGAAAATAAAATGAAGGAAAACAGAACCAGAACCGCCACGTGACTCAGCAGTTCATTTCTGCTTGTACACACAAAAGACATGGAACCACCACAACAGAGACATCTGTACCCCGTGTTTGTTGCAGTGTTAACACAAGAGCCAGAACACAGAATGAACCTCAATGTCCATCAAAAAGCAAGTGGATGGAGAAAATGTGATATAGATTAACAGAAATGCTATGCAAACTTAAAAAGGAAGGAAATCTTTTCATCTGTGACAACACAGATGAAGACAGGGGTCACCTGGCTAAGTGAAATAAGTCAGACAAATGAAAACAAGTATTTCAGGATCTGGCTTCTATGTGGAATCTAAATAAGCCAAACTCATAAAAGCAGAGAGTGGAGTGACAGTTACCCAGGAGATGAGGCCAGTATGGGGGCGTGGTGGGGGACCTTCAATATGGGTTGATAGAAACAAAACTTTAGTTAAAAAGAATAACACCAAGTGCAGGAAATGTCTGTAAGCTGTAATTCATAGCCAGGTGTGATACACTTGAAAATTATGAGAGTAGATAAGACACTAGGATTCAATAATATAGCAAAGTAATCACATAATATAGTCAGGTGGGATTTACTACAAAAATGCAAGGCTGGTTTAACTTCAGAGTTCAATGCCTCAGTGGTTTTGAGGCTCAGTTTAGCTTGATGAAATTCTGTATCTATCAGGATCTTGGTGGCAAATAAGAAGAACCAGATATTAGTTTTCTTGGGTAAACGGCATTCACTAGAGATACAGGCAGCTAATTGAATCAATTAAACATAATCAAGCTTGGGAAATTGACTCAGAAAGCAGGGGACTGTGTGGCCTGATGCACAATCAAAATCAGGCCATTGGACCAATCTCCTTAGCCTGCTGCTGTGCCTCAGTTAAAACTGGTCTAGCTTGGCAACTTCCTGGAATTCACTGTTGCTCTCATCAGGACCAATGTCAGTCAGCTATCACACTGGTGGATCCCAAGTTGAAGGTCAAAGAGAAGTGGATAACCTTATGGAATTAGCTTATGTTTAGGCTTCCAGAGCAGGATGTTACCAAGTTCTAGATCTTCATGCTAAAAATGTTGAAATAAAGTATTGAAATCATGTGTCATGATTGTACAATTAAAAAAATAAGAAGCATCTTCTCTCACTTGCTCACTGAACAGGTCACTGGAACTGTTGGGAAAAATAATGGCTATCCTCTATAAACCAGAAAGCATTTTGCTCCTCACTTTTCCTCCATCATTTTCTTCCTTTAAGGAAAATTTGAACATGGCTCATAAACAGTGTCTTACCTATTTATTTTTAAGGTCACGGGGAATGAACGGTTTAAAAAGGAGGTCTGTTTTCTCATAAGGGTCAGTTTTGCATCATGATGCTTTCCTCAAGAAATGATGAAACTTTGTGTTTACCACCTCACTGCTTCTTTATACTTAGTGTTTCTCCACCATCCCTTGACCCTTCTCCACTCTGGGATGTTAGGAATGCATAATATTTATTTGAGAAAATCCTAAAGTGTTCCAGGATGGTATAATAAAAGCATGAGATATTCCCCCAAAAGCTTGTGCATTAAACATTTGGTACTCAGGTAGTGGGGCTCTTTTGAGATGTTCAGAGGATTTAGAAGGTGGACCCAGCTGGAGGGAATAAGTCGCTAGATCTTTGGGATTTTTTGTTAGAGGCCCCCCCCCCCCGCCACCTCATTCTTCGTTTCTTTTTAATAATAATGTGAACATATTCTTCTGCTCCAAACTAGTGCACACGGCCATGGTTATGAGTCTCCTTAAACAATGAGCCAAAATTAAATATCTCATCACAATGACTGAGTAATTATGATATTTATGACTACCTTGAGCAATGGCAACCCCACAGTGGTGATCGCCATAGGGTTTTGGCTTATTTTGCTCCAGCTGTAGGCTCTTTACTCCATTGTCTTTTCCAGGTTACTTCTGTTCAAAATGCTCAACTGTTTCTTTAGCACTTTGTGTGAATGACTAGGCATCACTTCCATCTCCAACCCACTGAATTCCCAACTTCTGGAAATGGAAGAATATCTCCACTGCTGACAGGCCCAAGTGGCTAGGTTTGTGAACCTGACTGGAGATCAAGGAAGACAATAGGGGAGAGAGAGACAGAGAGGAGAGATAGAGATAGATAGATAGATAGAGAGAGAGAGAGAGAGAGAGAGAGAGAGAGAGAGAGAGAGAGAGAGAGAGAGAGAGAGAGAGAGAGAGAATATAAGCATAGGTGGGGGTCAGGAGGACCATTACTGCTCTAATGCCTGTCTTGGTTATGGGTCTTTGTAGGGGAGCAGTCTCAGGCTGCTATCATCCGAGATGAGGAAACTGTGGTCCATACTTTCTACATACACTGTCAGCATCCTTAGTCTGACCAGGGGAAGGTTTTACCATTCCAATAGGTCTAAGACATAGATGCCTGTGACATAACTGTGCTCATGTTAACAGTACATGTTTACTCAAGGATTCATCCATTCTCCATACTTCACCTTTCATAATTAGTGACTTGGTTTTCAACATTGACTATTCATCCGCTTTTTTTTTTTTTTGCCTATGAAAATTTTAATCCTCTCATTCTATCTTGATTTTCCTATTATTCTTCCTAAGCCTATTAATCTAATTTCTCATTGAATCCAATCTTAATTTCCTTTTCCTTTGATTTGCTAATGGCAGCCTTTGGTTATACAAGACTCATATCTTCCTGCAGTCAATTAATATGCCAAACAGCTCTCTGTATTTTCTTTGTATCTTTGTGATGAATTTTTTTGAGTCTGGTCCTTGTGAAC
This sequence comes from Peromyscus leucopus, assembly GCF_004664715.2. Classification (NCBI taxonomy): domain Eukaryota; kingdom Metazoa; phylum Chordata; class Mammalia; order Rodentia; family Cricetidae; genus Peromyscus; species Peromyscus leucopus. Next base: position 113,800,443 of record NC_051065.1, read on the forward strand.
CTTCAGTGGAATGATTTCTCTGGTTTCCACTGTTGTTCTTTATCTATTGTTTTTAATCCCTATAGAAGGATGACAGACTGACCTCTTGTTTGTCAATCATCAAGGTGTCAGGATTGGCAGTGATTCTATGGCTTGGCCACTTTGTTTCCTATGATACTAATGAATATGTTGATGTCTGCTTGGTGGCACATTTTGAGTATCTTCCGATGCACAAAGCAGCCTTGAGAAAGTACAGAGATACACACTTGGAAATAAATTTGGTGTGTCCATCTCCGACTTCTGTCCTTAGTGTCCGGCAAGGCTTCATGTAGTGCAGTTCTTTTATCTCATGTGATCTTATCCCATTACCGCTATCTAGTATTTCATAAAATACATGGAAAACTACAGTTCTGGCTAGCACCATGGGCATTTCCCATATCTATTCTTATCACGCATCTTAGTTTGCTGTCCATTTGATTTCCAAGAGCTTTGGCCCCTGCTAGAGCTTTCTGAGATAGGACAGGAGCAAGGATGGATGTAATTAGAACGCTTCATGGGACAGGCTCAACCAGAAACACTTCAAGCAAGGGGACATACGTGTAATTTACTAGAAAATTCATTGGAATTTCTGAGACTATGACAGCTAGAGGCTGTTCTATTTCATGTTAAACAGTCGTTACTTAAGTGCAAATTTGTGTAATACATTGGCTCTACATTGACCATCAGCACAATTTTAGATTTTTGCTTAAATTTGTCTAGTGTATTTTGAACTGGGGGCAGGAAATCAGATGCTATTCTGTATCACAGCCACAAGGGAAAATTCTCTTTGAGTTTTCCCCCAAATGATGATGAATGTCAAGTCTGTGGAATAGGAAGGATGGAGAGTCCATTGTTTAGAGGTAGAAAAATGATCTCTAATGAACAGGGCCCCAGCTTTGCCGCATGTATTGCTTTCCCTTTGTTACAGCAGAAACCAAAATTATGTCTACAGTGGATTCAGTGGAGCCTCAAAAGTGAAGGCAGCATCATTGTTTTAAGTTTTATAGACTGTAGCTCTTCTATAGATTTGAAATAATGATGACACTAGAGAAAACTTTTTGGCCCCACAAATTTATTGACCCCACAAATACGGGGAGATTATTTTGTAATAGAGGGACTCATTTCTCTATTACAAATGCTTATCTGCCACATCTCAAATTCACTAGAGAAGCTTTTGTCTTGCACTTTAATGAATTTACTGGTATACATTTTTTTTTAAACCGCCCAACACTTCTTTCATACAATAAACTCAAGAATATTAATCACATAGTGTCTTCTATCATTGAATACTTTGTTTCACGGGTTCAATTTTCTTAGAACCTTTCATGATCTTAAGAAATAATATTTATATAGTATATATTTCAAAACTAGGAGACTACATGGAGTCTGTGACCAAACAAACCCAGACTTTTTCTTGGATTGTGTGAAAATGACTGATATATACATGCTATCAACATGTATAACTTCGTAAAGGGGGCCCTTTTTCATTTAACAAGCATTCTTATAAAAGTATGTGGTGCTGTTGTTAAAATAACATCATTTACCCTTGTCAGAAAAACTAAAGAGGCACCAGGCTGCTATTTTTCAAATTATGCACCATTGATTTAGTGTAGACTGCCAAGGAGCCGTCTTTATAAAGCTGCTATGTAAATACGTTAAGTCCTTAATTCAATAATTCTTCTCCAAGCTCCTCCCATTCCTGCTTTGTCTTCACTGCTCCAGCTCTTTACAGATTGGGGAACTCATTATTCACGGGTCGGGAGGAATTCAATGAGTCATGAAGAGGTAATTTATGAAGGCAAGTAACTCTCATCTTCAGTGTGCATAAATAATAATAATTTATTGTCATGATACAATGACCTGTTTTCTATTTATAGCTTTGGTCTTAAGAAAAATTAAGTGCACCATAATTTCCATGTAAAAAGATCAATTTATGAGCCACCTGTCTGTCAGAGGCAGACCTCATTTGGAAGCAAAGAGAGTGGCAATAAATTCCATTTTTTTCCTCCCTCTTTGGAAAACAATACAAACTTAAAGTTGTGACATCCACTCTTACTCTTTGGCAAAGAGAGAAGATAATTTCAAGAGGAATTGATGAATTATTTGTGTCAAAGCAGGGTTCTACACAGATATTATATTTTGATGTGACTCTAGAATGTTTCTAAAACCTTGTTTGCAATTTTTCCAAGCCCTAGGTCTAAATTAGATGCTATTTCTTAAGGAAACTCTCATCCCAGGAAGGCAGTCAATGACATGACTTCTAGCTAAACTTTCACAAAGCAGTTTACTTCTGGTGTGATTAGATACAATAGCAATAATTGTGTCTGGGCATGGTTTCAACAAATTCTGAGCTTACAGAGTGATGAATATGGACATATGCGCTCAACCATGGAACCACAAAATAAACATTCCAAGCTATCCAGGAGTGTCTTTCATGTCTTTCCCCAAGATATAACCTACACTGCCGAATTGTAATGTTACACTTTCCAAGTGTAACATACACTCCTATGACTTCCGGAAACTGTTAGTCTCTACTGCTTCTGAACTCTTATACATTGAATCATTGAATCTATAGTATAAATTCATAACTCCCTTGTCATAGAAGCCATATATATGTGTGTATGCACACACATATCTATCTATCTATCTATCTATCTATCTATCTATCTATCTACCTACCTATCTATCATCTATCTATCCATCTACTATCATCTATCATCTATCTATCTATCTATCTATCTATCTATCTATCTATCTATCTATCTATCTATCTATTTTTCTTTGACTGATTTGGGGCCTAGTTGCTAGTTTCTGTGAATAAAAATGAAAAGATTTTGTTTTTATTTTTAATTATGTATGTATGTGTGTGCACGAGGGCAGATTGTATATGTGTGTGCAGATGCCCACTGAGGAGGGCAATGGGTCTCCTAGAGCTGGAGTTACAGGTGGTTGTGACCCAGGTAACCTCGGTGCTAGGAACCATGTCCTTTGGGAGAGCAGCAAATCCTCTTAACCTCTCAGCCTCTCTCTGACCTTGTTTCCTTGATTTCTTTAAGGATCCAGTGGCATTCTAAGTTTTGAAAATAATAATGGTCTTTTTCACAATGGGATTCTGGTGGAATTTTGAAAGAGTTAGAGGAAATAATTTTCATTCACTCATTTATTTATTCACTCACAAAACAACACATTAAATGTCTTCTGTGTACGGAAAGTGTACATATTGCTGGGAAGGCAAGAAATAGAACGGACATAGTAACTAATATCAGGAGTTGCAGTCCAGTGGAAGAGATAGACAAAAATCAAGCCAAGAAATGTCCAAAGGAAAGCAGATGACAGAAGGGCACAGGGGATTTGTGTCTCAGCTAAAGCATTCTGGCATCGCCCCTGAGGAAGTGACGTGTCAGTGGGAGTTTGGAGGAGGAGGAAAAAGCAATAGAGAGCTAGGGAAAATGAAGAGGAAAGTGAAAGGAAGAGGTCTGGGATGAAAGACAAGAAGAGGTCAGTGTGCCCACAGTGTACTGAGCTAGGGAGGAGGCTGTACAGAAGAGCAAGGGGCTCAGGGAAAGGCAACACACGAGGAGCTTCTCTGCAGTCAGTATCTGGAATCTTGACATTGATTCCCATCCCAAATGCCTGGGACCTCGAGATCTCCTGAAGTTTGGGTTACATGAGTCAGAACACAAGAGAATCCTGAGGTCAATGATGGAGGTGACCCCGTGTGACACAGAGTCATCAATGATATGGCGTACTGAATGTTGCTGGAGGGCTTCTCTCCAGGTTCCCCAAGCCCCGCAGTGCCACAATCCACTTATAAAATAATCACTCAGACGCTTATATCACTTATAAACTGTATGGCCGTGGCAGGCTTCTTGCTAACTGTCTTTTATCTTATATTAACCCATTTTTATAAATCTATACCTTGCCATGTGGCTGGTGCTTACCAGAGTCTTTACATGCTGCTTGTCCTGGCGGTGGCTGCAGTGTCTCCCCCCTCCACCTTCCGCTTCCAGAATTCTCCTCTCTCCTTGTCCCACCTACTTCCTGTCTGGCAACCTACTTCCTGTTTGGTCACTGGCCATCAGTGTTTTATTTATATAGAGCAATATCAACAGCACTTCCCCATTTTTCTTTTTTTAAAAAGGAAGGTTTTAACTTTAACATGGTAAAATTACATATAACAAAACAATTACCGAGCAAGAATTATAGTTACAATATTAAAGAAGATGTCCTATCTGTCTTATATTTGTGAGTTTAAGGTTTTATATCTAACTTATCTTTTATCATAACTGAGGAAATTACAACTATCTAGTCTTTAACCACATCAAAGACCTGAGAAGGAACATAATGGTACCTGAGAAATGGTAGATGGGAAGCAGAAGGTGAAGGGGGAGACACTGCAGCCACCGCCAGGACAAGCAGCATGTAAAGACGCTGGTAAGCCACCAGCCACGTGGCAAGGTATAGATTTATAAAAATGGGTTAATTTAAGATAAAAGAACAGTTAGCAAGAAGCCTGCCACGGCCATACAGTTTATAAGTGATATAAGCGGTGAAGCCTTAGATGATGCGCCCAAGGAAAGGAGAAAGAAGCCATTTCAGACCCAAGGTAGGGATTCATGCAAGAACTTACTCCAGAGTCACAAGAAGAAACTCTCTTGGAGCTCTTCCCCAAGTGGTAATGAATGTCAAATCTGTGGAATCTGAAAGATGGCAACCCCAGAGTTGAAAGGAAGAAAAATGGTCTGTAATGAGTGGAACCAACCCAGGTCCAAGTACCTTTAATTTTTAAAGTAGTGACTAAAGGTATACATTTCATCGTTGACATTATTGGAACATGGACCACACCATAAGAAATGTTGGAATATAGTTTGGTGATATGGACCTTGGGGAATTTAAATTCACTTCTTACTATTGCTTAAATGTGAAGCATGCCTTACCAGACTCATGTGTTTGAACACTTGGTCCTCAGCTTGGAGCCCTGTTTTGGGAGATTGCAGAATCTTTGGAACTTGGGCCCTAGATGGTGAGACAGGTCACTAAGGGGTGGGTCTTTAGTGGCATGGTCTAGCCCTGTCTACAACCCAGTTCACTTCTGGTCTGCAGCTGCCGTGTGACCAGCTGCATTCATTGTTTCCACTGTAGTGGACTGAACGGCTGCTGTCACCATGCCACCGCCAGAAATTCGGAGCCACTGTCCTCGGAGTATATCCTTCGGCTTAAGAAAGATTCTTTTCTTCTCTGTTTGTTTCCTGAAAGAGCGTCTCTTTCCAGTTTCTGTATCTACGCATTTGCTTTACATGTCTGTTCCTGAGCCCTCCCCTCCCTATGGGGAAAGTAGATTTATTCAAAGACAATCAAGGAGCCCATCTGCAGAATGGTAAAGTCAAGCCTATCCCATCCATATGGCCACAAATAGGAGATACTGATCCTCCCAAAGAAAAATGGAATGTTTTTAATGGTCAAAGGAAGAGAGAAATGTTGGGAAAAATCAAGTAAACAGCCATGGTTGTCTGCTAAGTAATCACCGTGTAGCAGTACACATATCCTGCTTTCTCCAATTTGAGAATTCTTTCATGGCTCTCACTCCTGTGATCCCTCCACGGGTGAGCAGCGGGAAGCACTCTCTTATTTAATGGTAGAGGTGGGAGTTGTGAAGGCGACGCTTGACTTAATCACACCAGTAAGCAAGCCCCACTCCCAGAGATGTCGATCTCCATAATCATCCTTCTCTGCTCCCAGGCGTCCTGCAACCCGGGATGCTGAAAGGACTACAGAGAACTGTAAAGGGAAAGTACAAGCCACACAAAGAGAAGACCAACAGCCTGCCGCGGGGAGAGTGTGCCCTCAGATGCTGTGTATGCCAAGCTGAGATTCTGACAAACTCGGAAGAGCACTGGGGTTCAACTTCCCACAAACGAACCAGGGCTCCTGGGAAGAAATCTGGGTGCCGCAATCAAAGGATTTTTTCGTTCAGCATTATGCTCTCACAAACATTCCTGACTGGGCTGTCCTTTGATAAAGTAGTGTTCATTGCGGTGCCGAGCTTTGAAGCCTTAAAAGGCACACAGCAGTAAGTGACATTATTTTAACGTATCACGAGTGTCTGAGTATCAGCAAGAGTTATAGAACATCAGAGAATCAGCCTTGCTGTGATGTGTCTGACTGTCGTTATATATCCATGAGTGGAAAGAGGTGTGTGTGGCCTCTTACCTGCTTCATTTTACTTCTCAACTGTATTTTAGGATTTTTTATGGTAGCAGCCCCAACATTTTCCTGCTTGCCAACAGTTTTATTTATAGGCTAGCACATTCTGTTTCACTTAAAGGATGAGAGCCTGAAGAAAAATTTATTAGATCCAACTGAAAAGTTGGCTGGGTTGAAATGCTCCCTTCTCCTTGCAGACAGCTCCCAGCCTTACCGGCTCTTCTGCAGACAGCCAAAGCCAGCTGGTATACTGGAACACCTAGGGAGGGAGAACTATCCAGACCTCTATCATTTGAGTCGACCAACTTAGGGGAACTTTTCTGAAGGATTTTTTTGAAGTGTTACATCTTTATGATAGAAAATTGGGAAGTATTTTATAGTTTAAGTAAGAATTCCTCATAATTTCTCAAATGGAGATAACCACCATTCTTACTGATTATGGATCCGTACTGTCTTTTCACTATATTGGGAACTTTTGCTTGTTTCAATTAGAAATGCCTCAGAAAATCAAAGAAAGTAAAGTTGGACACAGTGGCACACACCTCTAATTCCAGAACTTGGGAGTCTGAGGCAGGAGAACGGTAATATCTAAGCCACCCTAAACTACACAGTCAGACACTGTCTCAAACAAAACAAAATGAATGGGAGTATAAAATGTAAATGAAAGTGACTAGGGAGCCAATAATCTTCCGAGAATTACCAATTTAAGGGGGGGGGATTAAAGATTTGTCCTATTTCCTATAACATAGCACCACACACCCATAGAGTAAGTCCATGATGTCTAGACTGGCTGAAATGGCAAAGGCTGGCATTACAAAGTGTTGGGGAGGTCATGAAGCATCCACAGCTCTCCTGTCTTGCTGATGGGAATGATGTTAATCAAACATTGGAAGGCAGCATAGGAGTTGATTATAGAACACAATGTATGCTAATTAGCAATTTGATTAGGTTTACTCAAAGGAAACAGCACACACCTACACCTATCCTGAACAAACATCTGTCTAAAATACTCTTTTTACAAAAGATTAAGATAATTTTTGAGCATGGATGAGTACCTATATGGATATATATATATATATATATATATATATATATATATATATATATATATATGGTGTGTGTGTGTGTGTGTGTGCACCCTGTGGTTAAAAGAGGGTATCAGATCCCCTAGAACAAGAGTTTCAGAAGATTGTGAGCCACCATGTGCATGCTGGGAGTCAAACCCAGTCCTCTGGCAGGTCAACCAGTGTCCTTAACCTCTGGGCCACCACTGTAGCCCCTAATAATATTTTCAACAGCTCTGTCTGTAATGGCTGAAACAGAAAACAACCAATACACACAAAAGTCCAAGTACACAATATCGGATTATCGTACATGACTAGCAACATCATTCTACCAGAAGAAAGAAGCCAGCAAAGAAAGGCAATATACTATACAATTCCATCCAAAGAAAGTTCTAGACTTCCTGATTATTTGCAGCAATATGCTCAGTCACCCACAATGTGTAAAACTCCCTGGTCTTGGGGAACCCGTCTCCTCACTGAGGAGTATCAGTTCTGGAAAGCTGCTAATCTGCTGAGTGGACTGATTTCACTCTGGTTTAGTTTTGAATTCTTTGTTTCCAAGTGATAGTGAGTCTTTTTTTTTTTTTTTTTTTCTCATTTGAAGGAGGTTTATTTATTTTGTTTTCTATAACGTTTGCTTTGGAATGACCATTGAACTATTTTATTTTTCTGTTGCTGCCGAGTCCTGAGTCCTTTTTCCTGAGCCACTTACAAGTTCTTTGTGAACTAAGCGCATAAACAAACATGATGGCGTTTATTTATTATTTGTGTGTGTGTGTGTGTGTGTGTGTGTGTGTGTCAAATACTTTTCTTTTTCAATTTGTTTCCTTTTGGGGTTCTGTTTAAAACAGCCAAACTTCTTTGGTATAATAGTCAAATTTGTTGCTTTTCTCCTTGGACACTTATCCTGTGCTTTCCTTACCACAGGCTAAACTACGAAGACCTTTGCTTGACTTTTCTTTCGTAAATTAATTTACATTAATCTGAATTTACTTCTTTATTTTTTTCTTGAATGTTGACAATCTTGTGAGACATTTTTATAAAACATTCTTCATTGTGTAGTCTGTAGTGCATTGTAGATGTAACCAGCCATCTTATTAAATAAGAAACACAGAACCAATGCAAAGAAGAAAGCCAAGAGATCAGAGCTAAGAGCCTTACCCGTATGCTGCAGGTAGCCTCTTCAGCCAAGAGACCTCTCCGAAAGAGACCTACTTCCTGTCTGTTTGTCTTTATATAGACTTTCTGTTCTGCCTTCTCATTGGTTGTAAACCTAACCACATGACTGCCTCGTCACTGCCTGTCTGTACAGACCTCAAGGTCTTCTATGGTTGTTATTGAGATTAAAGGCGTGTGTCTCCAATGCTGGCTGTATCCTTGAACACATAGAGATCTACCTAGCTCTGCCTACCAAGTGCTGGGATTAAAGGCATGCACCACCACCACCCAGCTTTTGCTATGGCTCTAATAGCTCTGACCCCCAGGCAACTTTATTTATTAACATACAAATCACATTTTAGTACAAATAAAATATCACTATAGTGCATCATCAGTCAGAATCTCATGTATTGTGTGGTTATGTATGCCATAGACTAGCTATTTACTACAGTGAACCATGTATATATTACATGAATAGCCTATAGGGTAAGCTATTGTTGCTGTGAGTCTTATTTAATATGGCCAGATTTAGTCACTCACTTATTTTTGAGATATACTTTAGCTTTTATGGTTGACTTGATTCTCCAAACCCTGGAGTTGATTACTAGGTAGTGTACAAGATAAGAGATTAAAAAATCTAAAGCAACAGACAGCTTTGGAATATTTATGCAGAAATACTCAAGTGCTACAATATAAGCAAATTACTAAGACAGTTAACATTTAGCGTTTTATATTGGTAGGGAACTACTGTTTTCACAAACGATCATATTTAATTCCCCCTAAAGTTTATATGAAGTAGATACTTCTCCACTTCTTTGTGAATAAGAAATCCGAGCCTTCAGGAGGTGGAGCCTTCAGGAGGTGGAGCCTTCAGGAGGTGGAGCCTTCAGGAGGTGGAGCCTAGCTGGCAGACGTGGATCACTGGGGGCAGGCTTTGGAAGGTTACACCCCCCTAGGTTCTTTCTGCTCTGCTGCAGTGTGAACAACCACTACGCTACCGTGGACTGTGTTGTGCTGTCCTGCCTTCTCTGCCATGATGGACTGAAACCATCAGCAGACATAAATCTTCCCTCTTTGAAGATGTTTCTGTCAGAGATGCGGCCACAGCCACATGAAAGTAGCTGATGTGCCAACCGAAAGTACCCAAATCTACATCGGAACACTGGCGTGGACAGGCGGGAGCCCAGGAGCATTGCTCTCACTAGCCAGTGATGCCAACAACCCAAATCCCATCAGCTGAGAACTGCGTGACCAAGGAGACTCTTTGCTCTTGCAGAGGTCCCCGGTTTGTTTCTTAGCACCCATGTGGTGTTTCACAGCCTCCTGTGACTCCATTTCCCTCTGGGGCATCCAACACCCTCTTCTGGCCTCTGTGGCTACCAGGTGTGCATGTAGTTCACATACATACATGCAGGCAAAACACCCATGCACATAAAATTAAATAAATAAATCTTAGAAAATAAAAGGTAGTGGCTGGAGAGGTGGCTCAGTGGTTAAGACCATTAGTTGATCTCCTAGAGGAACCGAATTCAAGCCCAGGGGAGATGGCTCACAACTGTCTGTAACTCCAGTCCCAGAGGATCTGGCACCCTCTTCTGGCCTCTGTGGGTACTGCACAGATGTGATGCACAAACACGCGTGCAGGCAAACACCCATCCACACAAAATAAATAAACTATAAAAATTGAATGAATAATAATAAAACAAGATCAACGAAGCTCGAAATCTGCCCAGCGAAAGAATTCACAGAGCAGTGAGCCACAGACCGCTTCAATTCCGTTTGTGTGGAGTATTCACAAGAGGCATGCTCTCACAGACACCAAAAGCAGCGCAGCGGTTGTCGGGGGCTGAGGGGAAGAGGATTCCCCAAGAGTGTTTTCAAATGGAGCCGAGACTGCACCAGCCCTTCTGAACCGTACACCTTAAAATGGTCAGTTTTCTGCCGTGTAAGTTTTGTCTCCAGCAGTGATGGGGACACCTCACCTATAGAATAGACGGAAGAGGACACTTAACGCCTAGAGCTAAGCATTAAGGTATGAAAGAATGAGCAGAGGGCCAGGGGTGTGTACATAGGAGGGAAGGGCATTCTGATCAGAAAGACAGAAAGATCTGTGGAGAAGCAGGGCCACTGAGGCTGGAGATACGGCTTGGAGGTTTAGAGTGAGCATTGCTCTTATAGACGATGCAGGTTTGGTTCCTAGCACCCAGGTGGGGCAGCTCACAAGCACCTGTTGCTCCAGCTCCAGGGTCTTCAACACCCATTCTGGGGATGCCCAGGCATCTCCACTCATGTGGGCATGCTCACACATAGTGACAAATACATACACATGATTAAAATAAAATAAATATTATCAGAAAGAACATTCATGAGCATAAAACAGAGGGAGTGAAGGAATCTGGTGACGTTGGCTTTGGTGAGAGAGACAGGTGTTACAGTTAAAATTAAAGCATGATATTAATTCAACACATACTTACCAATTCACCTTTTCAAATGCCCAGGACTGGAATCTCAAGAAACATTTATTGGTAGCAATATAAACTCAGGCTGGCTTAGACATTTGCTATTTCAATCGAGTTCAAACACACCCGGCTGCTTAGGCCTTGTGTATCACAGGGCATTGCTTAAGCATCTCCAGCCATAGTCCTGAGCCAACCTGAGCAATCTTGTGTGCATTCTCCACATAGATAGTCACTTACTCCTCATGCCTGCGTAGTGATAAGTTTGCTCTTAACTGACCTGCCCCTGCCATTGCTCTGCCCATATCCTTTTGGCTCTGGCAAAATATCAATGCCTGAGTCTCCTTCCTGTTGTCTTCCTTTGCAATGAAAGTCCAACCTTCACACACACACACACACACACACACACACACACACACACACACACACGAGAGAGAGAGAGACAGAGAGACAGAGAGAGACAGAGACAGAGAGAGACAGAGAGAGAGACAGACAGAGACAGAGAGAGAGAGACAGAGAGAGAGAGAGACAGAGAGAGAGAGACAGAGAGAGAGAGAGACAGAGAGAGAGACAGAGAGAGAGACAGAGAGAGAGAGAGAGAGAGAGAGAGAGAGAGCAGGTCAGAAACACTGGAGGCATCCCACTCCTCCAAATCACACATCTCTCTCCTGAGGTGCATTTTCAACACATGGTCCCAGAGTCCCAGGCAGAATGCAGCTCCAGATGCTCACAGTGAGACCCTTCTCCCAGTGATCTAGTGACTGGTCTCCTTCCCTTGGCTGCCTCACTTTCTCTCTTCCTGGCTTGTTCTCATTCATGGTTTAGGGTCTGTTTTGAGAGAAATACCAAGACAGATACTCACATTCCAACTGAAATCATGTTCTTAATATTTCAGTGAGAGTCTAGTCAGGAAAAGAGAATCCACCAAAGGTTATTTCCAAAGGGATTAATTATATGGAATAAGTCAACAAGAAAGAAGGAAGCCTTTCCTGGACCATAGATAAGGTGAAACCTTTCTACTCTCTCCTAGTTCACTTAAGTGTTGATTTGATTTTTTAAAGATTTATTTGATTTTTGTATATGTGTATGGGTTTATATTTACAAATATGGGTGAATGCCTAAAAGTGCCAGAAAAGGGTCCCTTGGAACTGGAATTAAAGGCACTTAAATGTGGGTGCTGAGAACCAACTCCAGTCCTCTGAAAGAGCAGCAAGCATTCTTAAGAGCTGAGTCATCTGAATTTTTATTTCTGTGACTATTTGATTAATGTCTGTTTCTCACTAGATTACAAATCCAAGAGAGATTCAGCAGTAAGACCATCTCTTTTTTGGCTTCTCTTGTAGCCCTAATGTGCAGGGCAATCCATAGTACAGAGCAGGAGCCCATGAAATACCTGATGGCAGAAATGATGGCATGACAATGTGCCTGAGCCTGCCTGCATGAGTTCATGAAAGCCAGTGACAAGGTTTTCTTCCCAAGTCTGTGTTCAGTGATGTCAAGTTGGTAGTTAAAAACTAGCCACCCTGGGAGTGTAGTATTTATACCACAGAAACTATGGCTTCCTCAGTTGCTTTCTTATACAACCAAGGATCACCTGTCTGGTACCACCCAGGGTGAGCTGAACTCTCCCACATCAATCACTAAGAAAAATGCCCCCACAGGCCAATCTGGTGGAAGTGGGGATTCTCAAAGAGGTCTCCTCTTTTCAAATTACCTTAGCTTATATCAAGTTGACAAAAACAAACAAACAAATCAATAAATAGCCCGCACACCAGCATACCACTAGCTGATCACACTTGACCCAGGGAGGAAATGCATTAATTTATGTCACTCATCACTACTCTCATTAATAGTCTTGGCAACATCTCTATTTGTGCACCCAGAGGAAGATGTTTTCTTGGAGTTCCCTCCTGGCACAGTTAGCTCACATAGCTTTTCTGTTCTATGATTTAAAGACAGAACAAGTAGGATTGGCAACAGGTTTATTCCTTCCAGCATCCAGGAACACACATTATGCTGTGCAGACTACTGAGCAGCACACATTTAAGCCTTGTGGACAGGTGCACATGGAGGCCTCCAACCCAGCCTCTTGCAAATGGCTGCTGCCCTTGTACACATTTGCTGTGACCGTTCTCCAGAGCAGTGTGGTTCTCAGCCCTCCTGATGCTGTGACCCTTTAATGCAGTCCCTCACGTTGTGCTGACCCCAACGATAAAATTATTTTCATTGAGACTTCATAACGGTAATTTTGTTACCGTGTAACTGTAATTTTACTACTGTTATGAATTGTAATGTAAATATTTGTGTTTTCCGATGGTGTTAGGCGACCCCTGCGAAAGGGTAGTTTAAGGGGTCTTGAACCGTAGGTTGAGAACCATTGCTCCAGAGTCCACAATTGCTGAGTGCTCATTTCTGCGCATAGGACAGTAACTGCTTCCCATGAGTCTCTCTGGTTCAGTCTTCTTCCCTTCTCTAATCACCTGTCTACACTGCAGAGACAATAGTGTCTTCTCCCACAAGAAATTCCACTGGCATTCCTGGAAGAGGGAGATCTGTGAGCATCTAACCATCACTTAAGACGTCGTTGAACCAGCCACTGCGATTAGGTTACTAAAGACTTTCGCAGCGTGTGAGAAAATCATTTAATATATATTAATGTTAGAGCGACTGTTGCATCTTTACTTCCAATCAGTGTCTTTCAGTTTCAAGGCTCAAAAGAAATGAGGGAGCTTACTATAAGATGCTCAAGGCAGTGGCACCCAACTATCCTAGAAAGGATTTTAGTCTTTGCAAACATGCATTCTCAGGTGCAAATAATAATTAGCAAAAGGCAATGCATGACAATTTCTCGGACAGGTCCTTGATCCAGGAAATTATTTAGTAGTGTGAAGAGTCTTGCTTTACTATGCCCACACAGAGGAAATGGAGAAACAGGACACGTTCATATGTTTACATCCTGTAAAGTCACATTTTGTGTAGGAAACCTTCAGTCACTGATGGATTTGATGACGTGGGCTTAGCTAACCCAGAACATGACTCTGCCAAGAGGAAATCCTAGCTTAAGGAGGTTAAATGGAGCCAAAAGACATTAACTGCCAGCATTGCCAGACTGAAGGGCCCTGAGGCCAGAAATAAATCTGGTGATTAGAGATGTGTGCCATAGATACAGAAGGGAAGAGGAGTGTGTGTCCCAATCACAACTTACATTGCTTTCAAAAATACACTTTATTAGCCGGGTAACAGTGGCACATACCTTTAATCTCAGCACTCAGGAGGCAAGCAGATCTCTGTGAGCTCGAGGCCAGCCCAGTCCACAGTATGAGTTTCAGGACCCCCAGGGCCACACAAAGAGAAACTCTGTCTCGAAACGCATGCAAAGACACTTTACTAATTATTTGAGAACTTCTTACATGAACAAAGTGTATTTCAATTCTATTCACTACCCCATTTCTCTCCATAACCCCTCCTAGACGCTCCTCCACTTTATACTTCCCAACATCATGTCCTTTTTATAAAAAATGCGTTGAATGTATTTAATTTAATTTTTTAGATTGCCTTTGCTTCAGATCTAGCTGGGAAATACCTTTTGTGAGCATATAAGAAATAACACTGAAAAAGGCTAATACTTTATAAGTCACACCCAAGGAACTACATAAAAGAAAACTTGATTATTTAAGCATAAGTAAGTAACAGCAATTCAAACCAATGGTGTAAACGTAAACTAAAGAGCCATTTGGTCAATAACCACTTATCTGGAGCCTATGTCGTCATGTACCATGCCAGGTCCTAGACAAACTAAAATATATACAAATTTCTTCTTGCCTCCTGATACCTCGTAGTCTAAGATCGAAAAGTTTAAAATTTTCTGATTTTGGTAATGCGCTAACCCATGTCGTAGGGGAGTTTTGAAGGTCATGTTGTAGGTTGTTAATGATAAACAATGAAGCTGACCTGATAGCATTCATCAAATAGAATTCTAACCCCAAAACAACATTTCAATGCCCACAAGAATTGTTCTCACACTGTACACTTAGGCGGGGGCTCAGAAGGGAAGTGTGTGTACACATGCAATTACCTTTCCTGGTTCAAATTCTCTTCAGCTGTTCTCCCTAATGAGAAGACAACACATGTTTCCTTGTCTGAACCGAGGCCCATTGTGCTTTCTAGCGGCAATGGAATGGAGTGGCTCAGCATCCACTCTGACGCTGTGACAGCTCTTCTGCTTCTGTTGTGACATGTCTCACGCCTGCACATTGCAAACAGAAGGCGTACCCACCACGGTAGTCTTCACGCCATTTGGGCAGGGTGTGCTGGACGGCTTCAACACTGTAAGTAATATTCTTTATCCTCACTCATTGGTTTGGCCTGCATTTGACAATTGAGTTCTGACTGGCTGGCTTCATCATGTAGCAGCAAAACGTTTATTCTTCAATTGGTCCTGACGACAATGTCCATCCATTGACGGACACCCAGGTTGTTTCCTATTCCTAGCTATTATGAATAGAGTAGCAAGGAACAGAACTGAGTAAATGTCTCAGCAGTAGGATGAAGTATCCTTTGGGTACATGCTCAAGGGTGATATAAATGGATCTTCTTTTTTTAAGGATTTATTTCTTTATTTTATGTATATGAGTGCTCTATCTGCATATAGAGCCTGCATGCCAGAAGAGAGCATCAGATTAAATTTTGGATGGTTGTGAGCCACTATGTGGTTGCTAGGAATTGAACTCAAGACCTCTGCAAGAGCAGCCAGTGCTCTTAACCACTGAACCATCTCTTCAGCTGTCATAATTGATCTTGAAGTAGATTGATTCCCACATTTCTTAACCTTCCTGATTATAGTTGTTGTGTGTGTGTGTGTGTGTGTGTGTGTGTGTGTGTGTGTGTGTGTGTGTGATCCCACTTCTGTGCTAGTCTTCCAGAAATCCTCTTCAAAATACTAAACAAACCTGACAAAGTGTTTCCAGAATGTTCTCAACTGAGCTGGCTGTGTTTGTATAAGTACTATTGTTTCGTTGTCACAAGGCAGGTGTACAAATAAGCAGTAGGAAAGAGAATCTGCTGAACTCCTCAGTTGTATTTTCTGCTGAAAATTTCCCAGTGGTTTTGTGTATGTCAAGAGTTTTATAGGCAAGCTAATGTGGAGTCAAATACTGGTTCCCCATTCACCAATTGTGCTTTTACACAGGATTCTTTAAAGATTATTATTGTTTTTAAGATTTCACATAGCCTAGGCTGGCCTTGATTTTGCTATGTAGCCAAGGATGACCTAGGTATACTTTTTGATCCTTTGGCATCTGCCTGTGGAGCACAGGTGTGCACCACCAAACCTGTTATTTGCAGTGCTTCGGTTCAAGTTCAGGGCTTTGGGAAGGTTGGGCAGAGACGCTACTAACTGAGCCACATCCCGTACTCCATGGATTTCTATACCTTCAGGTTCCTAGTTCTTCTCGTACTAAGTGATGATGATGATGCTCACCTCACAGTGTTGTTGTAAGGTTCTGTTTAATATAAGAGCATATATATTTGGCATCAAATAGATGTTTTTCTCCTTCCACTTGAAACTACATCAGGCCGTAGAACTTGTACATTAAGAGACATATTTGTTAGCTGCCAACTCCTTACAGTTTTTTCAGTGCATTAAATAACTCAAGCAGAATCTCTCACATTTGCTGCTAGTGAGGCAACTGGTTTTCTGAATAACTGAGGTTGAGAAAACCATGCCCTGCTTCAGGTACATGGTTGAATCTTCCCAATCCCGACTCCAGCTGCTGCTTTTGGGTGACTGCTGGGCATGCAGCAAACCCAGACAAGAAATGAATCTCATCTGTGCTCCTCCAATAGATTGTTGTCCCCGTAATCAAAGGTTTCAGGAAATGTGATTGAATGGCCGAGTATGACCATGGACTACTCTGAAGAATAAGAAGGCTTTAGACCATTGGTTCTCAACATATGGGTCATGACCCCTTTGGGGGGGGGGGGAGTCAAATGACCCTTTCATAGCGGTCACCTAAAGCCATTGGAAAACACAAATATTTACATTATGATGCATAACACTAGCAAAATTAGAGTGATGAAGTAGCAATGAAATAATTTTATGATTGGGGTCAGCACGACACAAGGACCTGTACGTATTAAAGAGCCGCAGTGTTAGGAAGGTTGAGAACCACTGGCTTTAGACAGTGGTTTCAAAAGTATTTAGCAGACAGTAGGAGTACAAAGGCATCTGGAGAGGACCCAATGGCACCTACCATAGACCGCCCACCAGAACTGGATAGCAGGACCCTGCTGTTGAAGATAACTACGCATCTTGGTTGCAGAACACAGCAAAAACATGCTGGAGCTGAGCTAGAAGCTTCCCCCCTGCTGACTAACCTTTATAGTGTGTGTATAGTAAACCATTTTTATTGGTTACAAGACCTGAGAAAACTTCAGTCTCTTCCAAGGTGAGAGATATTTTCAGAAAAAGATACAAGACATTATCAAGAGGCTAACAAGGATTTGAAGTGTACAGAGGATGTGCACAGAATCGATGTAAATCTACATGGTTTTGTAAGAGGTATGGGCATCTGTGAACAATGGTCCCTGTTAATAATGAAGGATAGTTGAATATCGCTGACCCCTCAAGAAGTTTCCTCCTGAGAGGTTAATTCTGTTTTATTGACAAGAAACCTGAAGTGCAGGGAGAGAAGAGAAGGAAGTTTCCTATTTGCATGAATCAGGACTCGAACACAGGCAAGCTGACTGCAGGGCACTTTCAATCAGGGACTTCTGACCACTGGCGACCATTATGGCTGATGAGTGTGGCCGGCGAATCAGTGACTTAAAAACAGGAAGTGTCAGAAGACTGTTCCGTGACATTTAGATTTACTTTGTGTATATTCATATTTAGGTTTGTGTACCTCAAGCTCCAATGCAAAATGTATCTCTCATTGTTAATCTCACAAAAAGTCTTAGAAGACATTTTAACAGACAATAACTATTTCTGTTATTATTTCTGGATGAAATTATTTAGGAAAATATTGTTTTCATTAAGATTATTGTTATTGTTATTGGTTTTTTTGATACAGGGTCTCAATACGTAGTCCTTGGCAGGCCTGGAACTCACTATGTAGACTAGACTGGGCTCATACTCATAGAGATCTGCCTGCTTCTGCTTCCCAAGTACCCAAGATTATTTTTATATCACTCCCCAACCTCCCACTGTTTGGTACTCGAGCCCCAAAGGAGTGGTTCACTGATCTCACTGAGATAGGAATGGAGAGGTACTTTTTCTTGTCAGAACTAACGTGGCTCTGATGTTCTCATCTGTGTTGGTTATTTTTTTATTGTCAACTTGCTCCAACATAAAGTCATCTGGGAAGAGGTGACATGAAGTCATGTCTATGAGAGATTGTCTATGAGAGATTGTCTATGAGAGATTGTCTATGAGATATGTCTATGAGAGATTGTCTTTATTGATGATTGGTGTGGGCGGGGTCAAGTCCACTGTGGGCAGCACCACCCCTAGACATGAAGGTCTGGCCTGTATAAGAAATCTAGCTGACCATGAACTAAAGATCAAAGCAGTGAGCCATGTTAACTCGGTTTCTGCTTCAAGATTCTGCCCTGAATTCCTGTCCAGACTTCCCTCCATGATAAACTGTGACCTGGAAGTGTAAGATGAAACGACCCTCCCTTTTTAAGTTGCCTTTGATCATGATGTTTATCAGAGCAACAGAAAACAAACAAGATTACTCATCCAAGCCTGCTTTTTCTCTTCTCAGAGACAGGAAATCCTGTGGATGGATGAACACAGGAGATTTTTGTTGAACTGAATGACTTCTCTCCAGCAAACTCAGGCAGACATAAACCACAAGCTGGGCAAGATAGCTCTGTCTCACAAAGACTTGGGCTTTCAAAATGAATTGAAGCTTTCATCCTGCTGCTTTCCCTCCAGAAGCCCTTGGTAGTTTAACCAAGTTAGTCAGGGAACTTCCTTCGTAACTGGAATTTGTATGTATCGTCCACACACTGAAAAGACATTGAAATCAATGCTGTAATTGATAGGTCTTTGAAGGGCCATTTGGGGCACCTGATTCCATTCATTTACTCTCTGTTAAATCATGCTAACCAAGCATAGAAGACAGGAAAAAGATGTGACGGTAAAGAATTAAAACAGAAATAAGTCTTCGCCAAGTCCTGGTATCTGCAGTTCCCTGGTCCCAACAGGCTGTTGCAGCATTTTCCCCTCTCTGGACAAGGAATCCTTTCTTGCCCCAGCCTATTTGATGACTGTATTTCAAAGCTCCATTTAGACCAGTACAATGTAGATATGATAGAAAATGTGGCATACTGTCAGGGAGATGTCTGCACACAGCATCTTCCTGCAGGAAAGCAATCACAGAGTTAAATGAAAGGAAATCGGCTCTTGCTTGCAAGAGAAGGTGTTTTGACATTTCTGTTGACAGTTTCATAATGAAACACTGGTATTTTGGTGATGATCCAGGCTGTGCCAGGCACCATGGGCACTTCAATTTTGATTACCTAAGAGGATTACGCCTCCTGCTCCCCTCTGTGTAGTAATGAGATTGTCTTCCATACTGACACACTTCTTTGGGCTTGACACCTTTCACAGGACCCTGAAAGGACTCTAACCCCATTCGAGTTTCTCCATGGTCATTCACTCAGAAATACAATGGCTGCTTCTAGGCTAGTGGGTAAGCGCTGCCTTTGACGCTTTCACGGTTCTGCTTTCTGATGTGTGGAACTGCGATTTCCACAGGGTTAAGAAAACTTGTATGGAGTCCAACACCCCTCGAAACTCCTTAAGTAGCCATACGGCACAATGCTTTTTAACCCGTCATTAAGGCCAAGTCAGTGTTCTTTCCAGCCCTGGAACAGATGGCTGGTTCCATGGCTGGTACCAGCTGAAGCAGTTGGCTTCTACCGATGGGCCATATTGTTTGAGAAATACATCTTTCCACACATCGGAATCACATCTCAGGACGAGATTCTGACTCTCGGGGGGGGGGGGCGGGGGGGGGAGCCGAGAGAACTGAAAACTACCGAAGGACACAGATCACTATCTGCCACCTCAGGCTTGTTGGTAGAGCACACACCCATTTTTGGAAAACTGTTTTCAAATTCCTCCCCTCCCCCTTCTTTCCCTAAACCAGCTCTCTCAGGAGGAGCTGCAGCGCAGACATCTTGGCAGGCCACACAAAGGGAACGCGAAGGTGTTGAGAGGACTAGGCAAGTCAGATGTGATCATAACCCTGACACCTGAACACAGGGCCTCAGCTTACCATGTCCAGAGGGACGTCCACTGGGTGTGCTGCTTGCTTTATCATTCGCCTGCCATTGTTCTGTCTGCACAGAGCTGAGCTGTCACCCGCCCTATGAGGGAAGATTGTGCTCCATGACTCGTGCAAAGAATGTCTTCCTTAAATTTTTATTCAGCTCAGGCAACTCTAGGAGCACCCCCATAAATCAGCCCCGTGAATGCAAAATGAAATTCCAACTCACGGTGCTTGATTTCCATAGTATAAATCCCCCAGCATCTGACTTTACGTTACCCACAGGAAGTCCCTGGAGGTGAACTTGATGAACGTCATTCACCACCACCTCCCCTCCAGTGAGCTCCAGTAGCCAAAGGCTGCCTTTGTCTTATCTCACAGTCAATAGGGCACAGTGTCTTCTGATCTGTTGTACTTGGTATTCAATGGCTATAAGTCATGCAAGGTAAATTCTAGAAACTGGGCCCAGGCTCACACCAGGTCTGCACAGAGGATGAAATGTTCCTATTAAAATGTTCCCTGGCATGTTTTGAATAGTGGAACTGAGAATTAAATAAGTCATCACAGAAATAACTATGTATTTATGAATGGAGCAGGAAGCTGACCTAGATCTGGAGCCGCTTTGTTCCGCTGTCCTGTGTTTTTCCCTTTGTCCTCACTTTCAGTCATTTTATTGTGTATTTTATGTGTCATGTGAATAGCTTTATGGTGTGAGGTTTTTGCTTCACTTTGTAAAAAAAAAAATGAATGACTAGATGATAAAATATCACCCTTTCTTTCTTTTTTGACTCTGAAAATATCAGGTACCATTAAGAATAAAGTACCATGTAAGAAACTTAATGTACATTAATATAAATTATAATAAAAAGCTTCATAATAACTGTCTTCACTAGAGTTTCCATGGCTGTGACAAAACACCATAACCAAAAGCACTTTGGGGAAAAGGGGATTTACTTCCCCTTCTAGCTTGTAGTCCGTCGTGAACAGAAGTCAGGACAGGTACTCAGGACAGGACTAGGGGCAGGAACTAGAACAGAAGCCATGGACAAACACTGCTTATTTGCTCACTCTCCCTGGCTTGCTCAGTTTGCTTTCCTATATACAACCTAGGATCAGCTGTCCAGGCGTTGGCACTGCCCACAGTAGGGAAGTCCCTCCCACATCAACCATCAGTTAACAATATGTACTGCAGGCTTGGCCACAGGCCAATCTGGTGGGGGCTATTTTCTCAGTTAAGGTTGGTGACTTTGGTTTGTTTCAAGGGACATCAAACCAACCACCCCAAACATAACTCATAGTCATGACATACAGGCACCTACCATGTGCCAGTCTAGAGGTGGCACACAGTTCTTTGCCATGGAGTCCTATCAAGTACTCTTCCCAGAAGCCTCCCCTCCTGTTTGCTAAAGCAGATTGTTATATGATAAAAGGTGATCCACCCTCTCCAACCTAATTTATTGCTTAGAAGTAAACTACCAATTCTACCTAACACTAGTGGAAAGGATTACCCAAAAGCCAGAGCAGGACGTTGATTCTCTATCAGGGCCATTCCCATAGGGCTTTGCGTACTGACATACTATAAAGGATGTATATAAAGTGATAAAACTCTGCCAGTCGATTCATGGACCTCAGTGCCAGAGAGTCTGAGATACCAAGTCTACAGAAAGGCTCAAGAACCGGCATTTCTACTAAGTTCTCACACTGATCATGCTCTGAATGACAAAAGAAGGTGCTCACTTTGTGCTAATGGCACCTGCGGTCATTTTCATGTTTCTTTACCTTCATATAGAGACATTTCAGAGCAACTGACTACCATCATTAAAATTCATACTATTGAATCTTTCGCCTTCGTCTTTACTTTCAGAATTTGACTATTGGTGCTAAACTGCAGCCTACTTGTTCTCACAATAACTCTCCAGTTCCATTTTAGTGGTGATGCTGGGGTTTGAACCCATGGCTTCCTGTGTACTAGACTTCCTGTGTACTAGACTGTGTACTAAAATTCTGCCTCTCTAGTACATCCCGGCCCTCCAGTACCATTTTGCCTGAGGCCTGCATTCCAAATATTTGGCAATCATTTCTTCTTGGGGACATGGTGGAAGAGGACGTTTTTTTCTAGGACTGTGTGCTAAAACCATAGACTGCTTGCCTAGGCTTAAGGGGCTCTCAGGGTGCAGGGCTTCCCAGGGCTGATGTTTCTATTTCAGAGAAGCATAAGGAACATGCAAACAGCCCCAAGGTGGTTTTGGACTGTGGACTTTATGGATTGTAGATTTTTCAAAGTTAAAACCAAGACAGCCCATGGGCACTAAGGCAGACTGAAAACCCAAGCCTTCCAGAGTATCTTTCCAACCTTTGGAGCTTGGATTTCCCTTCTTTGGAAAAGGGATTTAGCAGACGTAATTCAATTAAGGTTCTAAAGATACGATTATCCTGGACCATCCAGCTTGGCTCTCAATACCAAGGAAGCAAAGGAATGTTAAGCTCACAGAAGTGGAGTCGTAGGAGATAAGGCTGCTAAGGCTGCAGAACAAAGCATGCCTGGGAGGAAAGATGTGGAGAAGGAGGAAGAGAAGGAGGAGGAGCAAATTCGCCCCTGGATGCAGGTGTTTCTCTTCCTGCCCCCTTCCTCCTCTTCCTCCTTTCTTCTTCATCTTCTTCCTCCCTTTCCTCCTTTTTCTCTCTCTTCTTCCTGTTACCAGCCTTTTCTGTTTCCTCTTTTGTAATTTACTTTATTCAGCCCCAACTTTAATGCACTGCAAAATGCACTCTCAAAATTCCATCCATGCAGTTCACAACGTCACAGGTGTCGGTGAAGTCTCTGTCTTTGTAACCAGCACAGCTGAGAACTGGGATGCTGTCAGCCAACCAGAAGGTCATCCTCTGTCCACTTCCTGTTGCAGCCCTTTCTTCCTGCCTGGGGAGGCTGACACACTCGACTTTTTTCTCAACCTGTATCAGTTGTGAAGTTATAGAAACATTTCCATGTTTAGTGATTACTCTTAATTTTACCGTTACCTAGTTTCTCCATCTTTTTACAGAACAGAAGCACCATCCTTCCTGGTTGCTATTATCATTTTATGATAGGAAAAAGGTTTTAAAGTTCAGAAAATGTTCCAGCATTTCTGTATAATCCTTATTCACCAGGTTTTTTGTTGTTGTTGTTGTTGGTGGTGGTGTTTTGGGTTTTGGTTTTTTGTTTCTTCTAGACAGGGTTTCTCTGTGTAGTTTTGGTACCTGTCCTGGATCTCACTCTGTAGACCAGGCTGGCCTCGAACTCACAGAGATCCTCCTGGCTCTGTCTCCCGAGTGCTGGGATTAAAGGCGTGTACCACCGCTGCCTGGCCAGAGTTTTGTTTTCATTTGTGTGTGTGTGTGTGTGTGTGTGGTTGTGTGTGTGTACATGTGGGTGTGCATGTGGGTGCCTGAGGAGACCAGTAGAAGGCATTGGATCCACTGGAACTGGGGTCACAGGTGGTTGTGAGCAGCCCAACACGTGTGCTAGATACTGAACTCCATTCCCTGAAAGAGCAACAGCGCTCTCAACCACTTACACAACTCTCAAGGCCTGATCGCTGTTTTATATAGACATCCCTTCCTCAGGATTTACTACTTTTCTTCCCAAGCTTCCCTTTTCTGTTGCTCTCTCAGTAAAGTACTGTGAGTAGCAAATGATTTCTGGCTGTGGGTGTCTTAAGTAGACTTACTCTCTTGCTAGGAAGATGTTTAGCAGAGTACAGAACTCTGGGGACAGTTACATCCCTCAGCTCTTTGAAGTACATTACTTCCCGCATTGACTTCTGACATCTGCTGTTGACAAGAAATCGACTCATCTTCATTAAAATTCTTTCCTGGAAAATCTGCTTTTCCTCATAGCTACTTTTCAGAGTTTTTTTTGTCTTCATTGCCGCTCTGCAGCTTTTCTGGTGTGCTGCTGGTGGCGGCTGCCTCTTTAGATTTCTTCTCTTTTCTCTGCATTCATCCTCACCATCCATTTTTACTCAGCAGACCAGTCGTGGCTAACACATTGCTGCAGCTTCGTCCTCTTCATTCTCAGCTGAAAATGGATCACCTGAACTTTAGACCACGTCAATCGACTCACTAGGCATCGGTTTCTCTGACTGTGGTATTTGTCTCCTGATTCCTCTCCTTCCACCTTCTGGGACGTCTTTGTGTGTCTTTCTATGTGTGCATGACTTCATTCATTAGAGTTTCTGAGGGTGTTCCTTGCAATGAGTATTTTCATATTTTTTCTTATGCTATTTTCTCTGAGAATAGTAAATATAATTATTTTAAAATTGTTTTCAGTTTTATCTTTTAAATGAACTTTATTATTTTTTTAAAAACTTGCAAATAAAAGCATTACACACCAAAATTAACCAGACTTAAAGTATACATTATGTATACAATGTATCTATACATTATGTATTATAATTGAACTAAAATCTATTATCTATAATGAAGATTCATTACTTAGCTACATCACATGGTGGATTCTTCCAGCTGTTGGTTGTGTTGGCTGTAGCCATGTCTCTGCTTTCCTCTACTTTTTTGGAATTGGTTGAGTGATGTGGTGATAATTTAATTGTGCTGAAATTTGATTTTATTTATATGTTAATAAATAAAGTTTGCCTGGAGATCAGAGGTCACAAAGTGAGCCATAAGCAGAAGTCTGGTGGTGGTAGCCCACGCCCTTAATCCGATCACAGGGCAGGCAGAGTCTCTGGGTGGTTAAGGACACAGTCAAGCGTGTTGACACGAGCCTTTATTCCCAGTACCAACCATAGAGATCTGAAGGTCTGTATAGACAGGCAGTGACAAGGAAGTCATGTGGCTGGGCTTAGAGCCAATGAGAAAATGTTCTGCTTAGAGAAAGCAGAACAGAAAGGCAATAAAAACACAGGTTACACAGGAAGAAGTCATCTCTGGGGTAGCCGTGGCTCTTCACTAGTTCTCTGATCTCTTTGGCTATTACCTTTGTATTTGGCTCTGTGTTTCTTATTTAATAAGACTGTTTAGAAATTCAACTACAGAGTGAAAGTCTTCAAGTTCTCTGTCTCCTTGTGTTTCTCTCTGTGTGTGTCTCTCTGTCTCTCTCTCTCTCTCTCTCTCTCTCTCTCTCTCTCACACACACACACACACACACACACACACACACACACACACATTTTTTTTTGAGTATCCCTGTAGAACAGTGGATCTTGACTTTCCTAACGTTTCAACCCTTTCAATACAGATCTTCATGTTGTGGTGACCCCCAACCATAAAATTATTTTTGTTACTACTTCATAACTGTAGTTTTGTACTGTTATGAACCATAATATAAAAATCTGATATGCAGGATATCTGACATGAGACCCCTGGGAAAGTGCACTTTGATCTCCAAAGGGGTCATGACCCAGAGGTTGAGAACCATTGCCATAGAACAACCCTGGTTCTGTTCTAGATCATGTCTCTTTTGTCACCTCGGGCATCATGTTCCTGAAGATAGGAGATGCGTGGTCCGCACTAACTATTCCCACTTGTCCCAGGTCCTGGCTGTGAATCTGCATTTCTTCCTCCTCTTTCCTGAATTCTTGTCTTTGTCTGAGCATAAGTCTCTTACACCCCCTTGCCCTTGAAGCCTTCCAGACTTTCCATGCTCATCAGGGCTTTCATACATGCTATTTTATCATGTACCATATTATCTTGAGAATAATTGTCTGCATGATCTCACATGACAGTAAATCTCCTCGTGTTACAGAAGATTTGATCACAATCCATCTTGCATAATACCTAGGTAGCTTATGCAGCTAAACCAATCAAAAATGCTTGCAAGAATAAAGAAGTGATAGAAACAGGGTTAGGGAACACAGTTCAGTGCGGAGAGTGTTTCTCTGGCATGCATGAAGTACTGGTTTTGAATTCCCAGCACCATTGAAACCAGGCATAGCAGCACATAACTGTACTCCAAGTACTTGAGATGTAGAGATAGGACAGAAGTTCAAGCTCATCGTCAACTATATAATGGGTTCAAGCCTCATTTGGACTAGAAATCCTGTCTTGGGGTGGAAATGGTAGAAATATAAATCAATCTGAAATATAAATCAATCTCAGTGTTTGTTGAATGTATATTATGAACAACACATTCAGAAAGCACTATATGGTTGAATCTTAGAAAACTTTCCTACTTTGTGTTCTAAGATTTTTTTTTATTTTTATTTTATGTGTATTTTGCCTGTATGTATGTGTATACTATATGTATGTCTGATGCCCACAGAGGCCAGAAGAGGGCATTTGATTCCCTGGAACTGGAATTACAGATGGTTGTGAGCAGCCATGTGGTATTGGGAATTGAACCCTGATCCTCTGGAAGAGCATCCAGTGCTCTCACCCTTGAGCTTCCTCTCATGTCTCTCTCACCTGCTTTCTACTGCACAGTGCTACCCTAAGTCAGATTTCAGCACCCAGTTCCTTAGTTCTGCAACATTTTACAATGCAAACTGGTGTTAAGTCTTCCATTGTTTCCTAAGAGTCCCTCTGTATATAATGAGGCCAGGCTATGGGTGTCAACTACATATTATTAGTGGAAAATGAAGTCCACTAATGGGATAAAGATCCTTGGTTCTGTAAAAACAGCATGGCAGCTTTGTAGTGGAGAGCAGCTCATATGCTTCAGGGACTTTCAAACAGGCTGAACTCCAAGACTTCTCCAAATTTCATCTCCATAGTAGAGAGAATGTGCTACTATCTGGACAGATTTGCCAAATCTAGTAGAAGCTGGAGGATTTGTAAGTGTCGCTAGCAAAGTTTCCAAAAAATAACCGAGTGCTTAGATTTTCCCAAAATTCATGCTTGTGAATAAATTTGTAGCCAAATTTGAAAACATCATGTGTAAACTTTTATACCCAATAGATTCCCAGTATGCAATGTCTCCATATTTCTCTTTTTCCTATTCACTGAGCCCATGTTAATTTTTCTATGATTAAGAAAAATATTATATATTAAAAATAGAGTTAAAGATGAGGGCCTCTGTTAGATAACAGTTTCCTCTGAGATTGATGCATTCCATCCTGGAGGGAATATCTTAAACATGAAAGTTAACAACTCAAACGAGCTTCAGGAAGTCCCTGAAACTGACCAGATTCACGGCCCCTCCCTGCCAAAGTAAGCTTTAAAACTAAAACTCCCTCTCAGACCCACGGAAGCCGAGCTGCAAAGAAGACTCTGAGACCAGGCCAGCTGCCTGGAAGAAGCAGAAACCAGCCAAGCTTCCTAGAAGAGGTTTAAACTGAGTTACTTGCAAGGGACATTCTCCAACCCCTTGAGCTGCCTGAAGGCTGTGCAGTGTGCTCCAGGTTCCCAGCTTTTGTGAGCTGTCACCCATGCCAGGGTGGGCCCTGATGGCGCAGCTGTCTCTGAGTCATTTCTGCTTCTGTAAGTAACCGCTCACCCATATTCCTGTAAGTAACCAACCCCAGTAAAACTCATGGGTTCACCAAGCTGGACTTTGGTGGTATCGGTACTTTGGTCCATTGTGGACTCCCTCTCTGGGGTGAGTAGACATGTGTGTTCTGTCTACCAGGAAAAGTTTTTGTCACACGGCAGCCTATTTATTGGTTTGTAGTCTGTGCTTCTTAACTAGGGATTTGACATTCAACAAAAAGTTTGCTTTGTTGGAAATTTTGAGAGCCGATGTGTAAAGGAACTACCATTAATTAGCCTTATAAACATAGAATGCAGATACTTTTTAAAAAGAAAAAGAACTTGCTTGTATTCTTCAAAAGGTCAGTCAAATGTTGGAGCTGGCAAGATGACTGAGCAGGTAAAGACAACCTGAGTTGAATTTCCATGACACAATCGAAAGAGAGAGTCATCTCCCATGAGCTGTTCTCTGATCTCCACATGCAGACCATAGTGTACACACATATGCACACAAAATAAATAAACAAACTAATATTAATAATAAATTAATTAATAGATTTAATTAATAATTAATAATAAATGAATCAATGTAAGAATAGGTCCGTGCAATTTAAAACAATTTAGTGGTAATAAGTAACCTAAAAAAAAAAATACAGAGACATAACAGTCGAATAAAAAGTACATGTCTTGATTTACAGTTGAAAACCATAGCTATTGAAAGCATTTAGGAAAGAATTCATGATAATTATATTAATATAAGATGGGAATATATGATCCTAGGAAATCATTGATAAGCTGGGTAACAGTATTGTGGCTATGTGGGAGGATGTCCTTCTTTTCTTATATTTTCAACATAATATTTTTATTGATTATTTGGGAGCTTCATATAATGCACCTTGATAATGCACCTTGATCACATTCGCTTTCCAATTCTCCCAATTCCATCCCCCACCTTTTGTGACTCCTTCAAGGAAAGAAAAAGAACAGACCAAAAAAAAGTTCAATTTGTGTTGCCCATATACTCACTGAAGCATGGTCAAACTCCCAGTGACCAGCCCCTCAAAAAAAAAAAAAAAAAAAAAAAAATGAGTCCTACTCCACCCTGCCAGAAGTCCCCAGCTGTGAAGAGCTGCACTTACTTGAGCATCCATGTCACAATTTTTAAGAGTCCTCTTCAATGGCTCCCTGTCTAGACTGTTTCTTTTGAGGGGCGGGGGCAGGGAGAGGTTGTCACAGAAACCATCAATGTCTCCTCTTCTCAACTGTGTGAGTCTGCAGTCATGGACACCACTGCAAAAGAAGCTTCCTTGCCCTCTACAGTGAGCAACAGCATGGAACATGGACTTCCACATGGTTTCTAGTGACAGCATGGGACCACGGACCTCAACATAGTCTCCAGGCTGCAGTACAGACCGTGGACATAAACACCGCCCTGGGCTGCATCATGGCCCTCGGTACCATCCTGGCCCTCAGCAGCAGCACAGGCTACGGGATGTCCTTATTCTTCGGAGACAAAGGATGAGGCTTTAGTGGCTGAAGGGTGTGCTGTCTGCAGCTGGACTGGGAGGTGGGGATGAAGGAAGGCAGAAATGACTAATAGTGTTAGAAGTTGAACATATACACAATGAGTAAATGGGTCTTTATTGTATTACTTTCTGTCCACTTCTGTGAATTAACAAGAAATTTGAAGAAAATGACATAGGATTTGGAGGTTTAAGCCTGCTTCCCAGCTCTGCCCTGTATCAGCTTAAGGAGTTATTGCAATTCTCTGAGCCTTGATCTTCTCATCTGAAAGGACAGACTCACAATAATTTTTATTTCAAAGAATTGTTATTAAAAGCACACTAGACAATACCTAAAGCATTTGTGTGTTTTATATAGACTGTTATCTATTGCTGTCAGTATGACCACTGCTGCTTTTATTTTTTTATTTTTTTATTTTTATTTTTTTATTTTTATTTTTTTTTTGGTTTTTCGAGACAGGGTTTCTCTATGTAGCTTTGCGCCTTTCCTGGAACTCACTTGGTAGCCCAGGCTGGCCTCAAACTCACAGAGATCCGCCTGCCTCTGCCTCCCAAGCGCTGGGATTAAAGGCGTGTGCCACCACCGCCCGGCCGGCACTGCTGCTTTTAAAGGCATGAAGGGGTCATGGAGAGCACCTGGGGCTTGGCATTGCATGGTGGCATCAGTCTTCCGGCAGAGAGGTCAGGAGAGGCTGTTGGTGAAGGTGCAGGCCTCAGTTCTAGTGGAAATGCCAAGATTGAAGTGGTCATGGGAAGAAGCCGAGGCACATGGCAGCCCTCAGCAGGTGAGCCTGGGTGTGCAGGAAAGTGAAGAAGCCATGCAGGGCAAGCCAGTGAGCAGTGGTCCTCCATGGTCTCTGTATCAGTTCCTGCCTGAGCCTCTGCCCGGACTTCCTTTGATGATGGACTGTAACCTGCAAGCCAAATAAACCCCTTCCTTCCCCAAGTATCGTTTGGTCATGGTGTTTATCACAGCAGTGAAAAGGAAACTAGATCATGGAGCAGTTTTCTGAGACACCAAACACTGCTGTCAATAAAAGGCTGCAACCACAAAGGTTAGGAATATTTGAGAGCCCATCACTGGTCACAGGGGATGGTAATAATAACAGCAGTGTTCTGGTTGCTCTTGTAGGTATTCTAGTTTGTTTTCTTGTCAGCTTCACACAAGCTAGAGTTATCTGGGAAGAGGAACCTCAATCAAGACAATACCTCCATCAGATTGCCTATAGGCAAGCCTATGGGGAATTTTCTTCATTAATGGTGGATGTGAGAGGATCCAGCCCACTGTGGGTGGTGCCACCCTTGGACAAATGGTCCTGGAGTGTGTAGGAAGGCAAACTGAGCAAGCCATGGAGAGCAAGCCAATAAGCAGTGTTCCTGCAGTTCCTCTAATGTCTCTGCTTCAGTCCCGTCTCCAGGTTCCTGCCTGGAGTTCTTGCCTTGACTTCTCCCAGTGATGGAGAATGACCTGTGAGTTGTAAGCTGAAAGGAATCATTTTTTTCTCCAAGTTGCTTTTGGTCCTGGTGTTTTAGCATAGCAATAGAAGCCTAGGACAAGTGTTTTCCACCACCGGAAGCCTGCTGTGTGCCAAGTTATATTTATATTATCTAAGTTATGTTTCTTCTGTAAGAAGTTATGAGTGTTGCAGGGACTAATATTTCTTCTCTGATAAAACTGAGCTATTAAGAACTGCCAAAGTGCTCCTTCCTTATGTGAGACCCAAATGAGGTAAGTGAGTGTGCTTGAAACTGTAAAGTGCTCTACAGATGCAAAGTGCCATTAGCTGCCTTTGAAATATCACCTGGAAAAGCAGGGGGAAGGGTGTTTGCATCCCTCTCTGTAAACCCTTCCTGTGGCAGCCTATGAACACAGATGTGCTGGGAACCTGGAGTGGGATGAAAAGCATGTTTTTTTCTGGTGAAATTGCAGGAGATGCCTGTTGCTTCCCTGTGTTCTACAACTTCAGTTTCTCTGCCCCTGTTCTTTTCATCCTGAGATCACCATTTGCAGCTTTCTAGAAGCCTGCTATATTATTTATCCTGATGGAGCATCTTGGGAGAATCACAGAAACCACTATGGACTTGGCCAGAATGAAAATAAGTAAACAGCCAGCATGTTGTGTTTGTGTTGGTAATAAAATATTATTGCTACTTCTCAGCCTCAAAATTTACGGCTGTCTTATTTGTCACATCACTAAATCAATCACTTAAAAAACTCCATGATTTGAAGATTATTTTTTCTGTTTCTCAGTATTTGTGTCATTTTAAATGACACTGATATTCTACAGCCACGTCAGAACACCAAAAGGCAGGTGTGACTAAAATGCAACCCCAAATTGAAATGCAAAGAGAGAGGGTGTGTCACATAGGAAATATTCTTTGCCCACATCCTTAGTATTTACATTTGGGTGTTATGTGCACCCCAGGGCTCAGAATCTGAAAATTAAGTCAAAAATTTAAGATATTACTAAGATCATAGACCATGGTGCTGCTTCTCTGCTTATTACAGACCAATGGTGTTTTTCCATATTCATGAAGAAAAATATACTTTAATATCTCATTAGCAAATTACAGGAACAGCATAAAAACATTAAAAGCATGCTGGTGTATGGAGCAGATCTGTAGAAAAAAGTATAGTCAATGGATGGCATCTGCTGTCCCATAAAAATGCATCAAATGCTATTTTATCACTGTCAGTAAGAAATTAACATGGTCATGGTAGCTCATGCCTGGGTCCTGGAACATGAAAGTCTGAGGAGAGAGGATTGCCTCAAGTTCAAGGCCAACCAGAGCTACACAGAGTTTTCAAGATCCTGCCAATGAACAAATAAACAAATAAATATGGTTCAAAAATAGAAATGCTGACATTGCCTAGAAAAGTTTAATGAGTTTATTATTGTGTGTTGCATGCATATGGACACATGCAAAAGTCACAGCAACCGTGCAGACGTTGAAGTCATAGGACAACCTCAAATGTTGGTCTTTGCTTTCTACCTTGTTTTAGACAAGGTTTTGTAGCTAAAGTTTTCCTGCCTTGCCCACAGTCAGGACAAATCTTTGTCACCTGCCAGTCCCACAGCTGCTCAGACCCAACCAAGTAAACAAAGAGACTTATATTGCTTACACACTGGCCATGGCAGGCTTCTTGCTAACTGTTCTTATAGTGTAAATTAATCCATTTCCATAAATCTATACCTTGCCACGTGGCTCGGGGCTTACTGGTGTCTTCACATGCTTCTTGTCATGGCGGCGGCTGGCAGTGTCTCCTTCTGCCTTCTTGTTCTTTCTTTTCTCCTGTTAGTCCCGCCTATACTTCCTGCCTAGCCACCGGCCAATCAGTGTTTTATTTATTGACCAATCAGAGTAATTTGACATACAGACCATCCCACAGCAGGGTTTCTTGTTGATCACTGCTGCATGCATCAGGCCAGCTGGCCCTCCAGCTTCAGGGATTATCCCATCTCCGTCTCTCATCTTGCTGTGGTAATGCTGGGCTCACGTACTACTCTGCCGTATCCAGCTGTACATGGGTTCTGAGGATCCAAACACAGGTAGGTCCTCACACTTGGGCAGCAAGCTCTCTACCCACTGGGCAACTCCGCAGTCCCAATGGGTTTATTTTTAAAATTGAGCTGCTGAAACTTGTTTACTAAAATATTTTGGCTTATATTAATGTGCCACACCCCCATATGCACATTAAAAACTCACAGGCAGTTGAAAGTAGAGAAACTGCTGATTTCTAACTGGTGATCATAAACCATTTGGTCCCATGGATGAGAGGGAACTGCCAATAAAGGGAAGAAAGGGGAGTTGTTGTTTTTTTTTTAATGAAATACTTCATAACAGTAATGGTTTGTTCTTCTTGTCCTGAGTGCATGTTCTGTAGCAGGAATCTTAAAAGTTCTTATTAATAAATCAAACCTGAGCCAGGTATTGGGGTGAACTAGAAGATCAGAGAACCAGAACAAGCCACAGCTACCTCACCTCACCAGATCCTCAGCTGGTCTTGTTTCCTCAGACTGGAAGCCTCTGTGTCCTCATATCCAAATGGGTCTCAGCTGAGTTGCTGCTCAAAAGCCTGAATGCTTAACCAGGGCAAATGCTTCTAGTTTCTGATCTTGAACCTTATATATCTTTCTCTTTCTGCCATTACTCCCTGGGATTAAAGGTTTGCTTTCTGGGATTAAAGGCGTGAGTCACCAAGCTTGGCTGTATCCTTGAACACATGGATTTCTGCCTCTGGAATGCTAGGATTAAGGGCGTGTGCTACCACTGCCTATCCCTATGTTTAATATTGTGGCTGTTCTGTCTCTGACCCCAGATAAGTTTATTAGGGTACACAATATTTTGGGGAACACAATACCACCACAATGTTCCATGCATCAGGCTAGCTGAATCTTTTGGCACAATTGTTACATGTTTGTCATGAACAGCACACAGGTTGGTATCTTTGAAAAAGCCAACCCGACACTCTTCCACAAAACACCAACCACTACACCCTGGAAGTGAAGATCTGTTTGGAAGTCCTGAATAATTTATTGACTGCGATGCAGAAACAGATGCTTGGGAATCTGAAGTCGACGGGACCCTTGATGACATGTGATTTCACCAAAGGACACAGTACCCAGCCTGGAAGTATCCCTTTCAGAGAGGATACCCGCTTTTGTGGCCAGTTGATTCCGGGGTACCCCGTGTGCTCTTCTGCAGGTGGTCAGCTTTGCCTGAGCCGTGGTACAGCTATCTCCCTCCCTTACCCGTGTTCTCCTGGAGTTCCGGGTGACTGCGGTCTCCCTGGCCTTAGAGAGCCCCTACTGAGTGGGGTTGCCACCACTATCTGAAGTTGTAGGTTTGGTAGGAGCCCCGTGGAGCATGCCTTTCTATGAAGGATGCCGCAGTCTGAGAACAGCTAACTGCTTTGTTCCACAGATAAAGATCGCTGCAGAGCAACAACCTCAGAAACTCATACAAGAGCAACAAGGGGAAGGATTCGTTTTGTTGTAAATATCACCAGCCATCAACCTCAGGGAGACCTGGCTTCTCCTTTCGCACCAGGATCCCTCCGTTGTGCTACCTGAGATCCAGGGTTCAGTGTCCGCAGTTACTGAACCAGTGTTTCAGTCTGGCTGTCAATTGGCTGTCATTCTCCTGATCCCTCTTCCCTTAGGAGACACCAAAATCGGAGAATGGAGGATGAAAAGGAGGGGAGGGGATAAGTCCTGGGGGAGGAGGGGCTGTGTTCCCTGCCTTGTTTACTTAGGAAAAGTATATCCACACAGTACACACTTTTAGCTTTTCCTGGTCCACCAGAAACCAGGAAGGACCTGGAAGGCCCCTACTCTCACAGTGGAGCAATCTGTTACGTAGACACTGAGAACCTAATTAGGAATCAAGCTGTGAGGCATGTATGTTCTTTCATTTAGCAATTCCACATGCGTGAGTTTCCCCTAAGGGGTATTCAGGTGAATCATCAAAGGGGCTCACCAAATTCTGTACTACAGCAAAGGAAAACAGTATGATGCCCATCAATAGAGGATTGATTAGATAATGATGGTTAGCTGACCTGTGCAGATATGAAATACCATGGTATGTTCAGTTAGCTAATTATTAGTTAAGACGAATATTGATGAAGCAATCATTACTAAGTGAAAAATACAATATAGAACAAGAGGCTGCCAAGCAAGCCCACTGTGTTTGACTAAATGACAGGAAAGCTAACCAGTGACATGTCACTGCCCTTCTGTGAGTGCTGGTGGCGTGGTCTCTATTTTCTTTCTTTTGACTCGCCATTTCGGGAGGGGGCTAGATCTTTCTCTGTGTGGCATTTTGATAATTAAAAATTTGTTTTTATTCAGAAAAAAAGGTGTTCTCTCTGTAAAATTCACACTCCCCTTAATTATTTGCTTAGATAAAGAGGGGTCTTTTGCCCAGAAAGAGATATCCTCATTTGAGGAGAGAAAGCTATAAAATTTGGTTGTGTTGGCATCAGAAAACTCCAGGGCCTACAAGGTGAGGCTGTGGCATAGGCTGAACTTTGTGATTATTTTGCTTGGCCATAAAGCTCATAGGCATTACCTTATGCATGTCATGAGATGTTAATTCTAGTCTACATTTTATCCCATTCATATTGTTAGTGTCACTTCCATCATGTCCCTGATGCTCACCTGATGCTCCAGGGAAGTTGTAGCATCCCTGTTTTACAATGAGGAAACACACTCCAGTTCCTCATCTGTTAAAGACAAGTATCATACTTATGTCAAGAGTTCTTCAGAGAGGACAATAAGCTAACGTACATAAAATGCTTGAGACACAGGCCGGCACACACTGAATTCTCAGGGTGCAAGCTGTTACTGATGTGCTCAACAAGACTAAGCGGCTTAGTTTCACAAAGCACAGAGGAGGCGTGTGTTCCTAACCACACTGCCGAAATTCTCTTTGAAATGACAGAGCTGAGGCAACTCCCACTGGAAGCAGGAAGCTCTGTGAAGTGCCATTTTGGCGATGAAATAACTCAGTAAGTTTTGTTTGACAGTTCAAAGATTATTGGGCACGTGACTGTTCCCGGATGTTTACTGTGTCCAAAATGGACTAATGCAATAGTGTCGGGACTTGCAGCCAAATAAGAAGGAATGGAGTCCTGGATGGATTAGTGTTGTTACCATGGGAATGGTTCCCTTATCACAGGAGTGGAGTTGTTATCAAGTGTGAGGTCCTCACATGCCTCCCTTTATAGCACGGAGGACTTCATCAGATGCCGGTGTTGAGTTCTTAGATTTCCCCACCTCCAGAACAGAGGAGCCAAAATAAATCTCTACTATTTATAAGCTTTGCAGTCTGTGACACTCTGTTGCAGCAACAGCAAACAGACATGTATTAAAATGTCTTAAGTTTTATAGCTTTCTCTCCTCAAATGAGGATATCTCTTTCTGGGCAAAAGACCCCTCTTTATCTAAGCAAGAAATTAAGAGGAGTGTGAATTTTACAGAGAGAACATCTTTTTTTTCTGAATAAAAAACAAAATTTTAATTATCAAAATGCCACATAATCTTTCTGGCCCCCTCCCAAAATGGTGAGTCAAAAGAAAGAAAACGGAGACCACACCACCGGCACTCACAGAAGGGCAGTGACAGACATGTCACTGGTTAGCTTTCCTGTCATTTAGTCAAACACAGTGGGCTTGCTTGGCAGTCTCTTGTTCTATATTGTATTTTTCACTTAGCAATGATTGCTTCATCAATATTCGTCTTAACTAATAGTTAGCTAACTGAGCTGGAAATGTGCATTTTGTAGGGAATCTATGCTGATCTCTTCTGCCCCATCCCCTTAGCAAAAAATAACTTGCTTCTTTACCTAATTAAAGCAAAAATTAGGGAAAAAATCCTAAGTTTAAGCTAAGCATATAGCAACTTGAGTAATATTTCTTCATGTTTACTAAGAAAATTAAATAAGATGGAGTATATACTAAAATCATATTGGTAACTATATTATCTATACAATGAAATTCTGTCCCATCATTCAATTTTACATTAGAAATATATTCCTGATATGAGCAAATGATCACAGCATATAATAGAAATTAAAAACTGCAACTATAAGGCAACATATAACTGCAAAACAAAATGGGAATAATAAATAATATTTATTGTTTACCTGGTGGGTGGGTGGATGGATGGATGGATGGATGGGTAGGTAGGTAGATAGGCAGACAGACAGACAGATAGAGATATGTCCTGTTCATTTCCCAGAACAACCCTAGAGGGTAGAGGTGATTGTTTCCCCCACATTAGAGCTGAGTGAAGTGATATATGAACAACTTGTCCAAGATCCAGCAGGGACCAGAATCCAGGTGTGAATATATCTAAGTTTCAAACATTTGGCCATATAGGGAGGATGAGTGTATGTGGGGAAAAGATGTGCCTGGAGGAAGAAGAGAAAGAGAAAAGGGGGAAGTGGGGAAAGGAGGAAGAGGAGGAGAAAGGTGAGTAAAAGAGAGAGAGGAAGGAAATGAGGAAGAAGGAGAGGGAAAAAGGAAGCAGAGGAGGAAGAGTTGAGGACAATTTGGTTATACCACTTTTTTTTAATATATCATTCTCTCTAGAGTGACAGGCCTCTTCCTGTCATGACCTGTTGCCCATTTATGGACGCAGAGACTAAACATCAGGAGGTAACAGTGCTTCTCATTGTCTTTCCTAATCAGCTTCTCATCACTGCTAAGCCTGGTTACATAAGAACAAGTTCTTGAAGTCAACCCCTAGGAGTGGCATTTTCATAGACAGGCCCAGTGTTCCGTGCAGTCTGGAGAACCACCTACAATAACTGTGCTTTCTGTTTGGAAAGAGTGAGCTTATTACAGAGTCTAGAGAGAGATGAGTTGTGGAATGTTAGCTGAAGGTGTGTTAATTTCATTTGTTTATGCTGTGGAACATTTGTTTAATGATCTAAAGATGTGTTGCCTTCTTTATGTTGCATTTGTTTAACTCTGTGAAGCTGTTACTTTCCTGTCTAACACACCTGATTGGTCTAATAAAGAGCTGACCAGCCAATAGCTGGCAGGAAGGAGGAGAAATCTGGGAGGAGAAGATTGAGGAGCGAGAAAAGAAGGGGCCAACCACCCAGCCACACAGCCAGACACGGAATAAGAAGGAAAGAAAAGATACACAGAAATAGAGAAAGATAAAAGCTCAAAGGCAAAAGATGGGGTAATTTAAGAAGAGCTGGGTAGAACCAAGTTAAGGCTAAGGCCAGGTGTTCACAAGATAGGGTGATGGGCCCCCAAAGAGCAATGATGGAAGCCACAAATAGATAACAAAGCATCAAAATAGGAGTATACACTATCCAGCAAAGATGACTGGAGTAGCCTGATTGACAGAGCAAACAAAGGTACCACTATCAAATCAAAGACTTATAAATAGCCAGCAGAAATCTACTTGGGAAGCCGAGACTGGGTTCCTACTGAGCTTTCTTGCCACTGGTCAGCTCTATGGCTGAACTTTCCCGCTGCAGACATGTTTATACCATGGGGTACTCTCTTGGAAATGGCTTGTCTTCTCTCGGTTCTCAGGCACACAATGTTTTCACTCTTGGGCTATTTTGCCACTCGTATCCTTTTTTGCCAGAGTTATGCAGGCCAGCCCATCACCAGATAAGAGACCTTAGAGTTTAGTTTGAGACAAATAATCTCGGGTCTAAAATTGGTGGCTGCACTGCTTCCAAAGCCAGCTTCTCTATAACCTTGAGCAGCACATGACCACTTGCCAGAACAATGTGCATCATACATGGTGGTGAAGACTTCCCCTGAAACTGACCAGGGAAGATCTCCCAGCCCCTCCAGCAGTAGGCAGACCTCAGCTACCTGTCACCCCAGCAGCTGGAAGGCCTACAGGAATGGCCTCAGAGAGTGACCTTTCTGTGACCCACAAGGACAGTTTATGCAAATATTCATGTGGATCAGGTGTTATCCAGGACCCTGGCATTAATTGTGCCTGGTTTCCCAGATACCCTCGATGACATCTTGCCTTCCATGGAAGTTTCTCAGTCAAGTCTTTGGTCATTAACAATTTCCATCTGACATCTCCAGAAATGTAACAAATGTTGCTCAGACGTAACACCTCTCCAGTTGATTTACCTGAAATATGTGTGGGGATGTACAGACCTGCCATCCCTGTAATGACACGTAACAGTACAGGAGGTTGATCCAAGCACTCATTACCATCCGAGCTGTGGGACAGGCTGAAGGTTTTAGTAATGTGAGGTTCTAGGAATTGCCTCACTTCTGGTAAATCTAGTTATTTTCCTGCTTAAGACAGTGTATTAGGATTCAACAAATTAGATCACAGTGGGAGCAGCCTTGAAGCTCTTCCATTTTCAGTTTTTAAAATACACTTATTAGTGAATTACTGCAT
Source organism: Peromyscus leucopus (assembly GCF_004664715.2). Taxonomy (NCBI): domain Eukaryota; kingdom Metazoa; phylum Chordata; class Mammalia; order Rodentia; family Cricetidae; genus Peromyscus; species Peromyscus leucopus. Next base: position 113,839,447 of record NC_051065.1, read on the forward strand.
GTAAAAAAATAATGTTTACAGTGATGGTCACATCATATATTTATTTAATCTATGCAAATTTAAAATATATTAGTATAGTGAAATTAGCACAAATTTGCATTTTTGCACATTTTAGAAACCTTGTAGGATATAGATGGCATTTATAAAAGATGATGCAGGAATAGTTGTACGTATATACCTTAATCCCAGCACAATCTCCACTGTTGTGGGAGGCCAATCAAGGCTACACAGTGAAACTCTGACTCAAGAAAAACATGTATAAATAGACTGAATACATACTGTACTTTGGAAATAAATTTAAATTTTTTTCCAGAAGTAATTTTGGTTATGAATACTTTTTTTGAGACAGGGTCTCACTCTAGAATTCACTGTGTAGTCTAGGCTGACTTTGAACTCAAGGCAGGCCTCTTGCCTCAGCCTCCCAAATGCTGGAATTACAGGAGCTAGCCACCATGCCAGTCTGTACCCAGTTATTTTAGGCAGCATCTCCTTCCACCTGCCTTGTCCATCATCATCATTGGTACCTTAAGGCAGTGGTTCTCAACCTGTGAGTCACTACCCTTTTGGGTCAATTTATAACAATGAAAATACATCCTGCATATCAGATATTTACATTATGATTCATAACAGTAGCAAAATTACAGTTATGAAGTAGCAACAAGGATAATTTTATGATTGGGGTCACCACAACATGAGGAACTATATTAAGGGGTCACAGCACTAGGAAGTTTGAGAACCACTGCTTTAAGGTATGACTCTATTGTTATTATAATAAGTTAATTTACATATTTCCCAGATAGATGAAGAACTACCAGTTAGTGTTAAATACTATTGACAATGAATTCATGGGAGCAGCTACTTTTCTTGGTTAAATTTATGAAGCTTACGTCATCTTCTGTTAATATTGCATGTCCATCCCCACAGGGGACCAGACGTGCTTTACTCTAAAAATACCCTTCCTTTCCACTGGGCTTTCTAAGTTGTCTGAAAACTCATTTAACTATGTGTATGTGTGTGTGTGTGTGTGTGTGTGTGTGTGTGTGTGTGTGTGTGTGAGAGAGAGAGAGAGAGAGAGAGAGAGAGAGAGAGAGAGAGAGAGAGAAGCAATAGAACATGAAGCATGGTGGCAGTTTCATTGATATTAGAAGGACTCACACTTATTTTTCCTACACATAATTTTAACACTGCCTTTGTATAACAGAAATCTGAATATGTTGCTTTTCTATGCTTCAAATCCCCTGGCAACTTCCTGTTACAAGAAAAAGTCCAGATTTTATGGAAACAAGACTTAGAAACTCTAAGTCTTCTGATTTTCATCGCCACCCCCCCCAACAGATTTTCTCCCTTGCTCCAGGCAGTTTTCTGTGTCTTTGGGTTCTGCAATGTGCATTTCACTGGCCTTGAATCATAAATAGTATTTTTAAAGGTCATTTTAGTAATTGTTGTTTTGGAAACAGGGTCTTATAGAGACCAGGCTAGCCTTGAACTCACTGTATAACCAAGGTTGGCTTTGAACTTCTGATCCTCCTGCCCCTGCCCCTTCAGAGTTAGATTTACAGATATGTGCCACAGTGCCCAGTTGATGAAGTCCTGATGATTGAACCCAGGGGCTTGTACATGCTAGACCGCGTTCTAACCAATGGAGCTATATCCCATACCTCATAAATATTATTGTTGACAAGCTTACATCAGGACTCAATATGCACAGACATGTTCTTGTCATAATTCCCCATAATATAGCAGAGCAAGTATTTATATAACATTTACATAGTACAAGGTAGAACAAAAAACTTGGGGATGAGTTAAAGCCTGCGGGAGGGTGTGTGTAGGTTATATGCAGACATGAAGACATGTCGTAGAATAGGCTTTAGCATCTGAAGATTGTAATAACCCAGAAGGATTCTAGAACCAATCACTCTCCCAAACATAGCCTTTGTGGCTATTGTTCCCTTTCCCAGGAATTCTGTCACACCCCCCTATCTCCTGGTGGATTTAAAGATCTTTTTACTTACTTATTTTATATCTGCATATATTCTTGTACGTAGTGCTAGATTTCAAAAAGAGGATTTCTTTCAAGTTTCTCATGCACTTTGACCATGTTGGCATACCCACCCTTCTTCTCATCCCTCCTTCCCCCCTTTAATCAACTTCATAGCATGTGTGTGTGTGTGTGTGTGTGTGTGTGTGTGTGTGTGTGTGTGTGTGTGATTTTATTGTGTCTATATATAATCTAGGACCCGCAGATAAGAAAATCTTTTTCTGAGTCTGGCCTATTCTAATTAATGTAAGGATCCAAGCTTCATTTATTTTCTTGTAAGCAATATAGTTTCATTCTTCTTTATGGCTGAATGAAACTCTATTGTCATATATACCACATAGTCTTTATCCATTCATCTGTTGACGGACATCTAGGCTGATTCCATGACTTGGCCGCTGACAACAGTGCTCTCTCTGATAAACATGGACACGGTATGTACATCTCGAACATAATGCTCAAATGTCACTTCCTCTGTCACAATATCCCTGACTCCCTGAGCCAGATTTAGAAATGCTTTCTTTCCCATATCTTTAGTATATTTTAATGTGTCTATAGGCAGTCATCAACCACTAAAATGAAACAAGATCTTTAAACATCCAAATACAAACACAGCCTAAGTTGAGGCAATTGCTGTATATGTACTTCTGTGGTCCCAAGACCTATCGTAGTGATTGAACACAGTAGTCCTATAAATGTGGATGAGTGAATGGCACCAGAGACACAGTCTTAGAAGTCAATGAGTTTCTCTTGACATGAGACTAAAAATAAGCAGGATTCCAATGAATTTCCCAACAAATAGACATGAAATTCTTGTAGAATCTATGTGTACACGTTTGAGCGCACATTTATGTGGGTAGCATCTATCCATTTTCCCAGGAGAATTGGTGATACAGGTTACATGTCTCCGGTATAATTCAGTCTCCTCAAAAAGCTAGAGCTTATTACTTTTCTGACACATGATTATAACAAAAACAGAGGAGAAAAAAAAAAAACAACAAATAGCGGATCTCAAAAGGACTTTGGCTTAAGTAGCTTGCAGTAATTTGCAAGTCTGGAGCCTACCTTATTCACTCCCATGTCCAGTGTGGAATTATCAAATGACAAGGGGGTGTGGGTGGTGACAGGCGAGTAGACTCTTCTCTCTTCCTGTTGAGTCATGGCTCCAACCCGAGGGAGGGACCTTAATTTGTGGATAGCTTGTTTGTTTGAAATTGGAAGCTACATCATAGCCTGCTCGTTGTAGCTTTTCCTTTCTAGCCTCATAAATTTCCCGTATGTTTGCAGCCAGAGTGAGTTATTCACCATTTCCCAATCTGGTGTTTGTGCAGCATCACTGGCAAAAGTTAATATGCGCTCTGGCTGCCCCAGGGACTCCGTGGAGCAGTAATGATAGAATTAATCTATCAGTGTGGTCTCTCAAAAACACCTCCAGGCCGGATTCTTGAACAAAAGGCAGAGGGGAACAGAGAAGATCTGTTGGTACCACCACCATTATCTAAATGGATGCAAATGAAGCCAAATTGAAAAGGTCTGGCCTTAGCCGACTGATAAGAATCAACAGAGCTCCCATTTGCATGCTTTATTGTAATGGTGAAGCCAGACACAATGACTGAGCAAGGATACAGGCACATCAGGAAGGCAAATGATCCTTACATTTATTTCCAGTCTTGATGGTGAGTAGAAAATGGCCAGGCTTTCTGAACATTTGTGAGCTTCCAAGCTGGGAGAGCATGTCGACAGTTTAGGAGAACTGGGCGTTGGTGCCAGGGAGCTGAGTCCTACTAGCTACCTTTCCTGTTAGTTCATGTCAAATGGTGGCTTTCTGTGCCGAGTAACTAACTTTTATTGAACACTAAGTCTGATTCTGGTACAGTGCTAAGTTCTTTACACACATTTCATCGCTCAAGTCTCCTGTTGCTGGGGCAGAGTCTGTCTTCATTCCAACTTTACAGAGAGAAGGCAAGTGAGTAACCCAGTCACGTAGCAAATGGGTGATTCCAGATATAAAAACACATGGCTGGTTCCAAAGCCAGAGCTGTGGGCACATGAAGTCATTTCTTTTTCTACTATCAAATAATCTGTTTACTAACTATTTCATTCAGTAAAATTCATTGCACACTTACCAATTAGTCATTAAGTACATGAATAAAAGGCAATATAAATATTGTGCCAGACTCCAAGCCCCTGTCTGTAGTAAATATGCCAGGAATAACAAAAAATAAAATGTCTTTGTTTTATAAAGACACCAGCAAGGGTATTTTTTTTATCATTTCACCCCTTCTCAGCAATGTCCCTGGTCCCTGTTCCTCCTCCTCGTCCTCCTCCTCTTCCTCTTCCTCCTCGTCCTCCTCTTTCTCCTCATCTCATCATCAGTATGACTCTTTATTGAATCTTTACTATGTGGCTGGTTGTTGTTCAAATCTTAAATGGTCTTTTCATTAAAAAAAAAAAAAAAAAAAAAAAGAACCAGAGCCAAATATCAAGGTGAAAGCTGAAAGATAAGCAGAACAGCCAGCCACTAGTTCTTACCTCTATGAAATCCCCACCTAAAGAGAGTGAGTTCCTGTTTCCTCACACATTATATACCTTTCTCAACCCTGCCATATTACTTCCTGGGATTAAAGGTGTGTGTGCTTCCCAAGCAAAGGCATGAGATCTCAAGTTCTGGGATTAAAGGTGTGTTTCACCACTGCCTGACTCTGTTTCTCTCCTATACTGGTTCAGTCTCCTGTAAGCCAGTGTGGCCTTGAACTCATAGAGATCCAGAGCCTCCCGAGCAATAGGATTAAAGGTATGTGCCTCCACTGCCTGACCTCTATGTCCGATCTAGTGGCTGGCTCTGTCGTCTGATCCTCCGACAAGTTTATTAGGGTACACAATATATCATCACAGTTGGTACTAAATACATTGCCATTTGTCTCCAGTAGCCCGTGACGTAGTCTGGTTGCACAGTGTGAGTAAAGAAATTATCACACAGAGCTTGTGTCACCCAGGTCCTAATGGCAGAGGCAGGGTTTAAATTCAGGACCGCCTGACCTTGAAGCCTCATATTTTAATAACACGTGTGTACGTGTTCGCATGTTCAAGTTTGTACATTTTCATGTGTGTGCACAAGCATGTGAAGATCCGAAGAACAAAGGATAACCTTGAATGTCCTTCCTCAAGTGCTGTCCACTTGTCAGTTTTGTTGTCCTCTGAGACAGGGTCCGTCACTGGCCTGGAACTTGCCAAGTGGGCGAGGCTGGCTGGTCAGTGAGCTCAGAGATCCTGCTGTCCCCCATCACCAGCCCTGGGATCTTAAGCCAGCGCCACCACACCTGGCTTTTTGCACATGGGTTCTGAGGGTCAGATTCGGGTCTTCACTGTTGTAATTACAAGTACTTCACTGGCCGAGCTGTCCCTTTTGTCCCTAAAGCCTCATATTTTAATAAGAGTATCCCCTGAGGATGCTGAGGACTCGCTGAGAAAACAATGTCCATTTAAAGATTTTTTTAAAATGTATTGTTTGAGAGTTTCATCTATGTGTATAATGTGTTTTGATCAAATCCACACTCCCTCCCCCGCAAGTCCTCCCATGCTGACCACCCCCCACTTTTCTCTCCCAACTGAATGTACTCTTTTTTAAATCCACTGAATCCGATTAGTGCTACCGGTATGTGCATGGTGCAGGACCACCCACTGCAGGATGGGCAGCCTTGCAGAAATCATATCCCTGAAGAAAACTGACACTCTCCCTCCCCCCAAAGGCCATTAATTGGCAATACTCCTTAGACAGGGGTGGGACTTCATGAACCTCTCCCCTATTCGTTCTGGCAATTTGACTGGCTTGATCTTGTGCAGGTCTTGTGCACACAGCTACAGCTGCTGGGACTTCACACGTGTAGTGGCCAGGTTGTGTCTGGAAGAGTCTGTTTCACAGCAGTCCTCTACAACCTCTGGCTTTGACCATCTTTTGCCTCCTCTTCTGTAACAATTCCTGAGCCTTTGGAGGTGGGATGTGTACTATGGCTGTCCCATTTAGAGCTGAGCACCACACAATCTCTTAGTGCACATCAATCACCTGCAAGTTTCTGCATTATTTGTCATCTACTTCAAGAACAAGCTTCTTTGACAGGGGCTGAAACTTGCACTAGTCTGTGGAGGGTTAAAGATAAGTACTCAGGAGGCAATTTAATATCATTTCCCAGCAGGATTGGGAAGATGGTTTAGCAGGTAAGTGTGTTTGCTGCTTCTGTAAATAACCTGGCTTTGGTTCACGGTAGCTACATGGCAGCTCACAACCGCCTGTAACTCAAGTTCCAGGGATCCAATGCCTTCTTCTGGCCTTCTTGGGTACCTGCACACAGGTGGTGCAAATAAACTCAGACAGGTACAAGCACATATAAGTGAAACAAAACAAACAAACAAAACCAAATCTACCCCAGTTACACTATTGCTGGGCAAAATCCAAAGGACTATATCTTACTAGAAAGATGTCTGCTCATCCATGTTCACTGCTACTCTATTCATAACAGCTAGAAAATGGAAACAGCTTAGATGTGCATCAGCTAATGAATGGATAATGAAAATGTGCTATGCTTACATAATGGAATATTATTCAGCTGTTAAGAAAAATAAAATTATGACATTTGCAGGTAAATAGATGGAACTGGGAATAATCATTCTGAGTGAGGTGACCCAGACCCAGAAAGACAAACATTGAATGTTTGCGTTCCTATGTGGATACTACCTTTGAATCTTTAGATAGGGCAAAGCAAGACCAAAATTCAGCTAGGCAAAACTCTAAACTCTGCATCTCCATGTCTGATGTCAAAATGCTCTTCAGATCTCCAACTCTATTCAGCTTTGTTGACTTCTTTCTCCTGGGCTGATTTCACTCCCTGTTAAGAGCTCTCCTCAGCAGGTATCCCACAACTCTGGCATCTCTAACAGCTTGGGCTCTCCAAGGCAATATAGACTTCAACTTCCCAGCTTCGCAAAAATGGCCTCTCTACAAGGCCTCCATTCAGGGACCCCCAGACATTTGCCTGGCCTCAGCAACTTTCCTTAGTCTCAGGAGCAAATTCTATAGCCCCTTTCTTCTATTGTTAGCTCTAGAACAATGTGGCTGAAGCTGACAAGTTCTGATGTTTAATGGGTCCCCTCATTCAATTACATCTTCACCAGCTTTCTGTCTTTCACTGCCTAAGCTTGACTGTCCTGAAACTTGTTCTACAGACCAGGCTGGCCTCTAACTCAGAGATCTGCCAGCCTCTAACTTCCTAGTGCTGGGATTAAAGGCCTATACCACCACACCTGGCTCTAAGCTTTTCTTTAGTTTTTTTTTCACAAGTTGGAAACTTAGCTGGGTAGGATCTTGCCCTGAGGTCATCACTCCTTTTATTCCATTTCTTAATCCATTTATCTCTTTGAACACAGGACTTGGCTCCATTCTATTTCCTGGTGCTCTTTTTCTCCTCCAAATTTACACTTTGTAATTTACCCTGCTCAACTTGCTCCTTTTCATTATAAATCTTCATTAGAGTTACCACTAATAGCCACACAACAGAGTCTATACTAGGCTGTTTAAATATTTCCTCTGCCAACGAAATTAATTCAAAACTCTTCACTTTAGTCTCAGGCAGGCTCTTTTAGACAAGGGCAAAAAGCAGCACATGCTTCATCAAAATGTCACAAGCATGATCTCTAGTCAACACACTAATATTCTTCTCCTCTGAAACCTCTTGAGTCAGTTCCTCACAGTTTGTCAAATCACACTCAGCACCACTGTCTTCCATGCTCCTACTAGTATGGTCCATTAAACAGCACTTAATGCATTCAATTGCTTTTCTAATCCACAGTTCCAAGGTCCATAGTCCTTCAAACAAAATCATGGTCAGGCCTATCACAGCAATACCCCAGTCCCTGATACCAACTTCTGTCTTAGTTGGGGTTTTTATTGCTATGAAGAGACACCTTGACCATAGCAATTTTTATAAAGGAAAACATTTAATTGTGGTGACTCCCCTACAGTTTCAGAGGTTCAGCCCATTATCATCATGGCAGGGAGCATGGTGGCTTGCAGGTAGCCATGGTGCTGAAGAAGTAGCTGAGAGCCCTGCATCTTGCAGGCAACAGGAAATCAACTGTGACTCTGAGTGAAGCTTAAGGATAGGAAGCCTCAAAGCCTGACCTAACAGTGACACACTGATAGGTGATATCACTCTGTATGCTGTGAATGGGTTGCTTTGATTGGTTGATAAATAAAATGCTGACTGGCCAGTAGCCAGCCAGGAAGTATAAGTGGGATAAGCAGATAAAGAGAATTCTGGGAAAAGGAAGGCTGAGTCAGGAGATGCCAGTCATCCAGGGAGCAGTATGTAAGGCATACAGGTAAAGCCATGGAACACTCGGCAGCATATAGATCAACAGAAATGGGCTGAGTTTAAGTGTAAAAGATGGTCAGTAGTTAACTTGAGCTAATGGCCAAGCAGTTTTAATTAATATAAGCCTCTGTGTGTTTACTTGGGTCTGAGTGGCTGTGGGCCAGGCAGGACACAGGAAAACATTTAGCTACAACACACTTCTTTTAACAAGGACACACCTCCCAATAGTGCATCTTACTGTAAGCTTATGGGGACCAATTACATCCAAACTGGCACAGTCAGTGAGGTTCCAAGGACCTCATTGACAATAATGCCTATTGCTGAAGACAGCACACTCTTGAGTCTTAGGACATGGAGAAATCAAGCCTGGTACTGATGTGGTACCTTCATTCCCACTGGCTGGCTTTCATAATGCTGGAAAGTTCTACACATACTTGTAGTGTAGGGAAAGAAGTTGTCAACAGTCTTACCCAGCTGTGAACCCTATGAGCTATGTGAGACTTATGAGCTGGTCTCACAAGCTATGCCCCTGGATGTGATAGTGACACAAATGTTTTAGGAGTAACCATTTCTGGGTTTGCTTTAAAAAGAGTCATTGTAAAACAATGGGGTTACAACAGCTTAAGAGTAACAAAAGCTGTCGTATACTAAGGGCTTTATTTCTGTGGAGCCTTGAAACTGACAACACCTTCTCTTCTTGAGGGGTCATGCTGTCCCTCCTGAAGGCCAGTCTTGTTAGTCTTATTTTGTATAGGAGGAAAGTGCAGCTAGAAAGAAAGAAAGAAAGAAAGAAAGAAAGAAAGAAAGAAAGAAAGAAAGAAAGAAAGAAAAAAAAAAGAAAAAAAAAAGGTGATTCACCCAATAGGTGCAATGTTTAAGCCTGGCCTCCTTTACTCTGAAGCCTAACATTTTGCTTACTTCATCCAGAATCTTCCGAGTAAAAATGTTCATAATCGGAAGACAAAGCTTTCTAAAAGGTATCTCCAAAATTAACAGCTTGAAGAATCCAGGCTGCTAGTTAGCTTCAATGTTAACAAGGACTTCCTTGTCCTAAGACTCATGAGGTTTTATTTTTCTCCTATTTTTAAGATGCTTGATAAAATAGTAGTGGTGTGGTGGTGAAGATGGAGTGTGTGTGTGTGTGTGTGTGTGTGTGTGTGTGTGTGTGTGTGTGTGTGTAGATGGAGCCAAGAGGGAAAAGAAAGAAGGATGTTTAGAGATAAAAGAACTGCTGAGGATCTGGTAGGTCCTAGTTGAGCTACTTAATAGGCTGTGAGGATCTGGCTTTCATGCACTGATAAGAGCTTGCTTCTGGAGGGGTAAGCAGCCAGGGTGAGTCACTTGCAAGAAGAAGAATGTCTGTTTGGTTTACCCTTTCACCTTATACATCCCCAAACAAAAGACTCACCACTCATGGCTTTCCCTGGAATGTTGCTGGGTTTCAGATTTAAATTCAGCTCCAGAGGTTAGAACATAACATTGGAAGGCCTGCCATGAGAGGAACCAGATCATTTATGATGCACAGTCATGAAGACTTGAGTTTGATCCCCAGTATTCTTGTGAAAAAACAAGCACAGTGGCACATGTTTGTCCTCCCACCACTGGGAAGATAGATGTAGGTGGATTCCTGGAGTTCTCTGGACAGCCAGCCTGGACTAAGTGGTGAGCCCCAGACCCCACTGAAATACCCTGTCTCAAAAAGCAGGGTGCTCATTGCCTGAAGAATGACAGCCGAAGTTAATGGGTCTCTGGCCTCCACCTGCACACACATGTATACATACATGTGGGTTCATGCACTTACACTCCTGCAAAACACACACACACACACACACACACACAGACACACAAATAGTAACAATGAAAACAAGTCTTAGTTGAGGAACATGCAGGCCATACTTAACAAATGGACAGCTCTGATCTGTTGATGGATCATGTAAGACAGATTGCATTATGTAAGATCTACTGAGAGGCAGATTGTAATTGTATTGACTTCAAGAAGTGGGAAAGGATTAGCCACACAGAAAAAAAAAACCCTCAACCATTAGGGAAGGGATATTAAAAGCCATATCTCAAAGTGGCAACAAGATAAAGGGAATATTCTGTGGGGGCAGATGGCCTCTTAATTGGGTTTTTGGCATCATTCATTACTTTCCTACAGATCTTTCAGACTTTGTGTATGATGATATCATGGAACATCAAAATTTATGAATTTATGTGCGTGTATGAGTGTGTGTGTGATGTTTTGCATGTGTAATGGCATAAATATGTGCGCAGGTTCATGTGCAAATGTGTGCACATGCATGTAGAGGCCCAGTGTTGATGTTATTATTCTCTACTTTATCAGTGAGGCAGGGTCTCTCACTGACCCCAGAGTTGGCAGATTCAGCTAGTCTAGCTAGTTAGCTTGGCCCAGGGATTCCATGGCTCTGCCTCCAGAATGCTGGAATTAGGTGCGACTGCTTGGCTTTTCTGTGGCTCTGGGAAGCCAAAGTGTGGTCCTTATGCTTTTGTGCAAGCCTTTTACCCATGAGTCATCTCTCTAGCTCCACCTTGGTTTTTTATTATAGTATTAAGGGATTTTCTATTCATTTTACATACCAACCACGGATTCCCCTCTCCTCCCTCCTCCCGCCACCCAGCCTTTCCCCCCAACCCACCCCTCATTCCCACCTCCTCCAAGGCATGGTCTCAAGGGTGCCTGAACTGGCCTACTCCAGTGATAAGATGGCTGAATACCCTAACTGTCATCATAGAGCCCTCATCCAGTGACTCATGGAAGCAGATGCAGAGATGCACGGCCGGGCACCAGGACAAGCTCCAGGAGTCCAATCAATGAGGGGGGGGGGATTCTATGAGCAAGGGACATGGAGATCATGATGGTAAAATGTACAGAGATGGCCAGCCAAACTAGTGGAAACACATGAACTGTGGGTCAATAGCTGAGAAGCCCCCATGGTACTGGACTAGGACCTCTGGAGAGATGAGACAGTTGTATAGCTCTACTTTGATTTTTGATGTAGGGTCTCTCACTGCCTTGGAACTTACCAAATAGACTAGACTGGCTGGCCAGTGTGCCCAGGGATCCACCTTTCTCTATTTCCCCAGCACTGGGATTACCACTTGCCTTTTGCATGTGGTTCTGGGCATTAAACTCAGCTTCTCATGCTTGTGATTCCAACAATGGCAGGATGGGAGGTGGAGACAGCTCACCAGCTAACCCTGTATCAACACTGTGACTCATAACCATATGTAACTACAGTTCCAGGGAATCCGATGCCTCTCCTGACCACTGAGGGCTCTTGCACTCATGTGGTGCACAGACATACACTCAGGTACATGTACATACTCATAAGATTAAAACAAATAAATATTTTTAAAAATAGAAGAAATATCAATAGTAGGCTTTTGAAGTATCAGCAATTGTTACTGCTACAGAACAAGTCTAGATCTTTACAAAGAGACTTTTTGTACCTGGCAGTGTTATTAGACATCTAGAGCCTAAGTGGTGGGAAGGGGAAGATGATTTCTATTTGTAAGGACTTGGTGATGTTGTTGAGGAAAACTGTGAGCTTTCCTTTGTTACAGAAAACCCTCACAGATTTGTTTATTTGGAGCATTGTCTCCCTCATGATGTGGTGACTCCATTTAGATTCCTTTTATATACGTTTATATTTTAGGAGGCTTCTACAGTAGTAGGATTCCATTTGACTTTTCAAAGGTCCTTTAGTGTTAGTTATTCCTCCCCAAATTCCCTCCTCTACCCCGCTCTGTCACCCCCTCCTGTTTAATCCCCCTATTCTAGTTTCTCTTTATCCCTTTATAACACTATATTCTATTTTCCTTTTCCTTACAAGATTCCCCTCCCCCACCCCCACCACCCTCCTTACTAGCTCCCTAACACCTGTGGTTATTTTAAATGAAAGACACACATTTAAAGCATAGAAGCTAACATCCATATATAAGGAAAACATACAATGTTTATCTCTGGGTTGCCTCACTCAGGATGATTGTTTCCTGCTCCATCCATTTACCTGCAAATTTCATAATTTCATTTTTAACAGCTGAATAATATTCCATTGTATAAATGTACCACATTTTCATTATCCATTCTTTAGTTGATGGAGCTGGATGTTTCCAGTTTCCGACTATTATGAATAGAGCAGCAATGAACATGGATGAGCAATTATCTCTGGAGATGTAGAAAGCTACTGCATTAGGTCATGGAAGCTGAAATTCAGTGTCAGCTTGGGCCAGATTCCTAGTCATTTGTGTCTGGATCAGTTATGCAAATTCTCTGTATCTGCAGTCTGATGAGTGAGGATGCTAAGTACACAATGCATGCTTTTTAGCATGACCATTACTTCATAAAGTAAAGGTGCTGTGTTTGACTATAAAGTACTCCCTGCAGTTTCATGTGTTTGAATACTGGGTCCTAGGCAGGGCTCTATTTGGGGACGTTGTAGTGACTTTAGGAGTTGGTACCTAACTGGAGAAAGTGGGCCACTGGAAATGGTTAAGGCAGTGGAGGGTTTGTCTGTGCCAGCTTTTGTAGAAGAATTTTTTGTTTATTTATTTGTTTTTTTTTTAAACTCTTTTGGATCTTTGCTCTTTGGGGGGCCTGAATAAATCACAGAGAGGCTTATTCTTTCTTATGAATGTCCAAACTTAGCTTATTTCTTACCAGCTTTTCTTAACTTAAATTATCCCATCTACCTTTTGCCTCTGGGCTTTTATCTTTCTCTATTTCTGTATATCTTTGTCTACTTCTTACTCGGTGGCTTGCTGTGTAGTGGGTGGCTGGCCCCTGGAGTCCTTCTCCTTCTCTTTTTCTTGCTCCTTGATATTTTCCTCCTAGATTTCTCCTCCTCTTTATTCTTCCTGCCTGCCAATCCTGCCTATCCTTTCTCCTGCCTGGCTATTGGCTGTCCGGCTCTTTATTAGACCAACCAAGTGTTTTAGACAGGCAAAGTACCACAGCTTCACAGAGTTAAGCAAATGCAAGATGAAAGAATGCAACACCTCTTTGTATCATCAAACAAATGTTCCACAGCATAAACGAATGTAAGCCAGTTCACTCTCCTTGCCGGTGTGCCAGAGTCCCTTAACTGGAGGTGGGGATTTTGGTGTGATGCAGCCTCGGGTTGGAAGCATGGGGCATATAAGGCTTTGTAAGTCTGTTAGGTATTTGCAATGTTTCTACCTCGGAGCTTTCTGGATGCAACGCATCCAGAGTCAAATTAATGAAGGCAGGTCTGAAGTCAGGGAATGGTGCTCTTCTCTCTCTGTCTCTGTCTCTGTCTCTGTCTCTGTCTCTCTCTCTCTCTGAATCAATATCTCTGTCTCTGTCTCTGTCTCTCTCTCTCCCCTTCTTCCCTGATGCAGAGGAACTAAAGAGATGAACGAGAACCAAAGGTGCTATGGATGTGTAAACGAGAATGTTAGCACAGATGTACGGTCCACACACTTACTGTGAAGTAAAAATAGACTCAGGCCGAGGGACATGACTTAGTGGCAGAAGGCTCACCGAGGATGTACGTGGCTCTCGGTGGCATCCCTCGCACCACAAAACTAAAGAAATGGTACTAAATAACCAAATAAATAAATGCAAGAAGTCTTACTAGTTAGGCACGGTGGCATATGCCTACACTCCGGCACTCATGAGACTGAGGAAGAAGTTCAAGGCCAATGTGGACAGCCTAGTGAGACTCTGTTTAGGAAAGGAAGTATTGAATAAATAGAAAACTTGCTCAGGACTTCCTCCCCACCCCCATTATCCTTTCAGCACTTTCCATGCACATACATCATTGCTCAGGACCTCCATAGATGGGTATCCGGGGAGGCAGCCTCACGGAGAGGTGTAGGGCTGAATTTTATACCTGTCCTGCCCAGGTTCGCACCACGGTTGTGTTGCTTCTTGCGAGAATCCTGTAGGTCTATCCATTGCTTTTGCATTTAAAATTTTTAAAAGAACGTTGTAAGATGAGCCACGTAATATATACATCTTAGAGACTTTTCAAAGCACACAAAATGATGCCTGTGGTAAGCTTGCTGTAAGTGTTTGAAAAATAATCTGTGTGGAAGCCGCTCTGTCTTTCTTGGAATGGACTGGATATTATAGCACCAAGGACCCTAATAACTGCTTGACTTTTCCAAGGAGCAGAGCACAGTTCCAAAGGGAATTGCACAGTCTATCCAGTTCTCAGAGACACTGAGTTCTGACTAATGATTGGAGAATTAGTCCCACTGTGGTTCCCTACACGGCCTGGGATTGCTTCCTAGAAACTCTGGTCAGGGTGAGTATCAGTAGGAAGTATGTGTAAAAGAGAAGGTTCCGTTTGGAAAATCCTTTTGTTGTTTGCCTGTTTTTAAAGTAGGATCTCACTGTACAGCCCAGGTTGCCTCCAAGTCTCTGTGCAGTCCAGGCTAGTCGTGAACTATAGCGATCCTCCTGTCACCCTCCCAAGTGCTGTGATTACAGGTGGGCATCACCACAGCTGGCTGGGAGATCTTTATTTTAAAAATTAATGAAGCTTAGTTTGCTTGTGTCTTTAATATACTGACATGAACCCTAATTTCCAGAGAAAGGTATTCAGAACTCAAGACACTAGTGTGGTGTTCACTACACCTTGGCGAGCCCTGTTTTGTACTGTGCGCAGCGGTTTCAAAGACATAATCCTTTGGAAACAGAGGGATGATGGTATTTGAAGTCCTGGTGATGGTCTCCGACCTTAGCAGAAAATCTTCAGGTTTGCTTGTTTCCATAATTGTTTTCCTCCCTAGAATGCAAATGATTCTGTTTGTTACCTGGCATCTGGGACTTCCTATACCTGAGGACGGTGGCATCATGGGTTCACAGGCAGCAAGAGATAGAAACCATAGGAAGGTCAGGTGTTAGAGCCCCTGAACATTTTAAAGCGTTGGTGCATATATCCATTTTCAATACTGTGCAACAAATTACCCTGAATAGCTCCCGACAAAACAAAAACAAAACAACAACAAAAACCCACCCAACTTTCTGTCTTGAAGTTTCTAAGTGTGACTTACCTGGGTTCTCTGCTTTTGTGCAGTCCGGGGTGGCGTTCTCATCAGAGGCTCAATTGGGGAAAAAACAAACAAACAAAAAACAACTGGTTCCCAAGCTATGCAGGCAGAGGAGTAGTCCTCTCGCCATCAACAATTTTCCTTTGTGTGATTTTGCTTACCTATGATGAACTGCGGTCTGAAAATATTTAAATATGAAATTCTAAAAATAAACAGTTCATGAGTTTTAAGTATGTATCATTGTAACCATCATGAAGAAATCTCATACCAGTGTGTTTTATCCCACCAGACACACACATCTCTTTGTCCGATGCACCAAGACTATATATACTACTCTCCTTCTATGAACTTTGCCATCCCACTTAACTGACTGACTCACAGTATCATAGTGCTTCTGTTAAATAAACCTTATTTTACTTCACAGTGGCCCCATGTTCCAGAATAGAGATTGCTGTCCATTTCATTTCAGGATGTCTTAGTTAGGGTTTCTGTTGCTGTGAAGAGACACCGTGACCACAGTAACTCTTATAAAGGAAAACATTTAATCAGGCTTGGCTCACAGTTCAGAGGTTAGGTCATTATCATCATGGTGGGAAGCATGGCAGTGTGCAGGCAGACATGGTGCTGGAGAAGGAGCTGAGAGTTCTTGATCCACAGGCAACAGGAAGTCAACTGTCACATTGAGCATGGCTTGAGCATACAGGAGACCTCAAAGCCTGTATCCCCAGTAACACATTTCCTCCAAGAAGGCCACACCCACTCCAACAAGGTCACATCTCCTAATAGTGCCACTCCCTATGGGCCAAGCATTCAAATGTATGAGTCTATGGGGGTCACTCCTATTCAAACCATCACACAGAATATTATCATAGTTGTTATATTTGGTTTTTATTGTTGTTAATCTCTTCTTGTACCTAACTTGTGAAGTTTATTTTAGGTATGTGTGTATGAGGGCTACACTATATAGATCATGGTACTCTCTCTGGTCTCACAGATCTACTGGAACATACCTTGCCCCAGTAAAGACAGAACTCTAGGTTGATTTCCTTGTTGCTGTGTGTGAATGTGATAGCAGCTCAGGTGTGAACATGATAGCAGCTCGTGTCTTCCATCCGTCAGCATCTCTCCCCATTCTGCTAACTCGCTGTCTTACATAATGCACCGTAATCACAAGAGTGACAGCCCATGGCTCTTGACATATTCTGTGGGTTAGAAGGTAGTCATATGTCCCAGACTTGCTCACCAAGAGGGAATTGCATAAGATGTGGTTCTTGGGACCTTTTAAAGGTGTGTCTGCCATAGAGCCTTTTGCTTGTTTCCATAATTGTTTCCGTGACTTTTCTGTGGCAGAACTGAAGTCAGATTAAACCAACCATTTCTTTTGCTCTGTGTGTCAGAAATACAGGCTAGCTTTTGTACAGGCTAGCTTTTGTGGGGGAGGAAGTATATGTACATGTTCGTGTAGATATGTGCACGCATGTTGTATTAGTTGG
This sequence comes from Peromyscus leucopus, assembly GCF_004664715.2. NCBI lineage: Eukaryota > Metazoa > Chordata > Mammalia > Rodentia > Cricetidae > Peromyscus > Peromyscus leucopus. The sequence continues at coordinate 113,856,384 of NC_051065.1, forward strand.
GGTTCTCTAGAGTAACAAAACTTGTAAAATGAATCTCTCTCTCTGGAGAGAGAGAGAGAGAGAGAGAGAGAGAGAGAGAGAGAGAGAGAGAGAGAGAGAGAGAGAGAAAGGGAATTTAACCAGGCTAAGAGAGCAACTTCTTCCAGGTCCTTATATAGGCTTCCAGCAGAAGGTGTGGCCCAGAATAGAGGAATAGAGGTGGGTCTTCCCATCTCAAAAGATCAGGATTAAAGCTGTCTTCCAGCCTCAGAGATCCAGATTAGAAGGAGATCTTCCCACTTTGAATGATTAAGCACAAATCCCCCACAGGTGTGCCCAGACAGTTTTGGGTTTTAGTTAATTCCAGATGTAGTCAAATTGACCACCAAGAATAGCCCTCACATGGGTGGAGGCCACAGTTCCAACACTGAATGTCTTTTTAGTGCTCTCCAGATTATTTTCTGAGACAGGCCTCTCACTGACCCTGGAGTTTATGGACTAGGCCAGCTGCCCAAGTGATTCAGGGATGAGTCTGTATCTGTTCCCCGCCCCCACCCCAGCACTGGGGTCACACACACTTGTTGCAGCACTGAGCTTTTACAATAGTTCTGGGTTCTGAACCCAGGTTCCTGGGCCCGAGAGGGAAACCCTGGATTAAATAAGCCATCTCACCAGCCATTATAGTTCCGCTTTATTATTTAGTTATCTATTTTTCAATTTAGACCGTACCTTCTTGCTCAGTGTCTCTCATCTCCACATTTTAAAACAGGAGAGTAAGAAGAGCATTGTCTGGCAGTCTTTATAGTGATTCCTGAGTCTCAAGGGAGTCCCCAGTTTATGCCTGTGGCTTACCTGAGTCAACATTGGGCTGACCTCCGGGAAGCCACGCCTTCCTGTCTGGGCAGCCTTTGGTGAACGGCTTCATCGCATTAAACTTGGGTGTCTTCACATGTACAATGGGGATAAGAAGGCTAAGCTTTGGCCCCTGTGTGAAGCCCTCAGTGGCTCCCCGTGTCCTGAAAGGGATTTTCTTTCTTTATTCCTGGTCTCTAGGCCAGCAAGATCTCTGCTTTTCCCTCCACTCATCCTTTCCCACTCAACACGCCCAGCTATGTGGGCCCCACTGCAGTGGCTTCATGACCCACCACTTCTCACTGTGTGTGCTTTTGCATGTGCTGTTCCCCAGACCAACTGTGCCTGTAGATCCCATGACCCGCCAGTCCTCCTCAAGCGAGACTCCCTCAAGGGTTAACCGCGTCATGACGCCCTTCTAGACCTCCATGCTCTGCACTGTGCTATTCATCACCCCGACTTCTTAGCTCTGCAACAGAGGTCATCTGAGTCCTTTCAGAAGCTGGCACGTGCATTTATTCTTACGTCCTCAGCCAGGATGCCAGCTTCAGGGAGGCAGGGTCCTTGCTAACTCATTCCCATCACTCCCTGCCTGAAGGGAATGGTGTCATTTTGTAACATGCATGTACATTGGATATGCAACATTATATATAGGAACAATTTCTGAGATACGGTCTAAACCAGACAGAGGACAGTATGAAAAAAAAAGTCAAAACACTGTAATATTCAAAGTAAATACAACTGAGGTTCCAGCCAAAATGAATAGATTTAATTAATTCAGAATTAAAGCAGATTCTGAATTCTCTTTTAACCAATAATATTTCCCCTTCTTTTCTTTCTTATTTTTCTTTAAAAAGAAAGAAAGAGAGAGAGAGAAAGAAAGAAGGAAAGAAAGAAAGAAAGGAAGGAAGAAAGAAGGAAGGAAGGAAGGAAGGAAGGAAGGAAGAAAGAAAGAAAGAAAGAAAGAAAGAAAGAAAGAAAGAAAGAAAGAAAGAAAGAAAGGAAGAAAGGAAGAAAGGAAGAAAGGAAGAAAGGAAGAAAGGAAGAAAGGAAGAAAGGAAGGAAGAAAGGAAGAAAGGAAGAAAGGAAGGAAGAAAATTACCTTTAGGCAAGATCTCAGTGGGTAGCCCTGGCTGGTCTGGCATTTTCTATGTAGACCAGGCTGGCCTTCAAATTTGCAGCCATCCCCCTGCCTCTGCATCCTAAGTACTGTAATTGCAGACAGGTGCACCCCACCTCAGTTTTAAATTTCTTTTTCTGTTTGTTAGTACTTAGTTCTTGCAGGAAAGGGCGACGAGAGAGACTCTGTGGCAGAAACACTGTAATTTTTCTTTGGCAAACGTTGATTTGATCAAATAGTGATTGAATTGAAATAATAGCAAGAGCTAATGGCGAAGTTATTGGAAATTCATGCTGCAGGAAAGAACTGAGGGGATGTCTCTATTAATTCAGCTTTTTTTAAAGCTATTTTTTAGGGTTGGGGAGCTGGTTGTGTTGGTCAAGTGATTGCCACAGAACCACGAGGACCTAAGTTCGGTCCCCAGCACCCAAGATTAAAAGCTAGGTAGAACAGTGAGTGCCTGCAACCCCAGCACTGGACCCCAGCACTGGGAAGACAAGACGCCAGGATGCCCGCGGCTTGCAGCTCGGCTAGTCTAACCAAAGCGCTCCAGTTCAGCGAGAGACTCTGACTCAAAAAATACGGGGAGAGTGATGAAAGACACACTCGAACTGTGCCCCCCACGCCCCTAAAATTAAACTATTCTCATCCATACAAATTCATCTAAATTACCAAAAAGTTAATCTGTAAATAGAATACTGGCTTATTGAAATCAATTTGGGATAGTTAGAGAATTGGTTTAAAATAATTTTTTTCTTTTCCAAAGGATTGAGACCAGCTGCTTCTGCAACAATAAGAAATAAGGGGGCACCTAATTATTTTTTTAAACTTGAATTTGAGGAAGGGGGAAGGGAGAAATCAGAAAATTACAAAACCCTTTGTCAGACACTGCCACCTGCTGGCCAATATTCAAAGTGCAATTCCAGGCTCATGAGTGAAACTAATTCCTTGCTGAAATTTCCAGTTATTAGAACTCCTGTAAAATCTGAAATTAGGATTAGGATCACAGTTGAATATTAATTAGTTGTATATTAAATTAAGTCTATCAAAATTGTTGAATGAATTCTCTGTAGTGCAAAAGAAATGCCAGTTCCAGATTTTTTTAAAAATATTTTTCATTAAAAAATGATTATCCCTATCGTTTAACCATCTGCATGGGGTTAAATCAGCAAATGAAACAGCCTGGAGGCCAACCCTCCCCACAGTTTACTAGATGAGGGCTAAATTACTTTAATTTTCTTGGTCAAGTGCCCTTCAGAGCAATCGCTCTTCCCTCCATGTGGATGTAATCGAAACGGACAAGTGAGATATGAGGCTGGGCTGCTGCGCCAGAGAGGTGTTGCTGACTGCAGAGTCCGGTGCTTCGGATGCTGTCCTTGGCGGCTCAGGGCTTTGTGCATATCATCAAACAGGAAACTGTGAAGGTCATCCCCACGGGTGTACAGACAAGAGACCAGAACCTGGGATTGTGACCAAGGACCTTACAGATCGCCTGTCTTTGGGGAAGTCATGTGAATTCCCTGAACTATCACGTTCCTGTCGTCCCTGAGTTGGAAAGCAAATTCTCTCCCCACAAGATTAACAATGCTGCACAGACATTGTGTGTACTGTCATCCCTGGGGTTAACCGTCCACAATGCGTTCACGAACAACCTTCATGTTCAGCCTAGTGTTCGTGGGTTTGCACTGGACTCTGAAGGGACAGGTGTGGGCAGCAATCTGTGTGGCTCAGCGTGAGTTTCACCGCCCAGCTTCTCTGTAAGTGAGATTAATGAGGCTGCTGGCTCCTTACTTGGGGTTTCTTAATGCACAAACTAACATTTCTGTGAGCTTCCCTGATAGTATATGGTTGTGTGTGTGTTGTGTGACTATATATATATATATATATATATATATATATATATATATATATATATATATATATTTGTTCCGAAAGCATCTCTAAACTTTCATGGGATTTTCAGAATAAAGACTGGGGATGTGGCTCAGTGAGTGAAGTGTTTGCCTTGTAAACACAAAGACCTGAAGTCTATCCCCCCACTTCCCCCATCCAAAACCCACATAAAATTGCTCCACATGTGGGACAAGCTTGTGACCCCAACATGGAGGAGGCAGAGACAGGTGGCTCTCTGGGACTCACTGGCCAGACATTTTACACTAATTTCAAGCTCTAGGCTCCAGGCTAATAGAGACCTTGACCCAAAGGATTTGTGGGGTGGGGAGGCATTTCTGAGGTATCTTCTGATACCCAAGATTGTCCTCTGGCCTGAACATGTTTGCGCGCGCGCGCGCGCGCGCGCGCGCACACACACACACACACACACACACACGTTAATAAAGGTTCATTGGGATGGTGTACAATTCACAGCGTGGTTGTAGGGATGAATTGAGGCAGGCAAAGTTACAGGTGCAGAGTGTCTGGTGCACAGAGGTGTTAATTTCAATGAAAGGCTCAGAATAGAGGTCAAAAGTATTACTGAAACAAGATGGCGAATGCAATTTGGATCTGTGGACAGACTTGTGTGATCCACTTAGCAGCAGGCAACCTCTTTCTCAACTGGTCTCCCCGAGCTCCTGTAATCGGCCTGCTGATGTTCTTGCAGTTATGGAAACGGGGTTTCTTTTGCCTGAGGGGAGCTGGGCTGTGACCTTCCAGAGGTCAAGTGTTTACCAGCAGCCCTTCACTACCAGCAGAATAAAATGCTTCTGTGCCAATCAAGGGCTTGTAGCTCACAATAGGATTTAGAAGAGGAACAGTTAGGGTGTTGAGGAACTCCCATAACGCTAAGGGAAGTGTAGAAGTACTCCTTCCCATTTGTTTATTTAACCCAGGAAAATAGTTTAATTAAAAAGAAATTCAGAATAGGGTGAATATGATCAAAAATATATATTAAAAGTGTGCAATGAAATCCACTATTACGCTTAAGTAATATATATTAACAAAAACATTTTTAAAAGAAAAAAGTATGCCTTTGCTGAGCTAACTAGGCTTGTTTCGTGAGATGGGGTCCAATATATCCCAGGCTGGCCTTGAACTCACTATGGAGTTGAGGATGAGTTTGACTTTCTAATCCTCCTGCATCTACTTCCTGAATGCTGGAGTTACAGGCATGAGACAACATACCCAGTTTGTAGGATTCTGGGGATCAAACTCAAGACCTCATGCATGCTAGGCAAGCATTTACCAGCTGACCCACACTCCCACTCCTGAGCTAATTTGACTTTAGCTGCTGCCCAGTCTTAAGTCCTTTTATTCAGTAAAGCATGTGTTAAAAAGTGAAATCTGAGCCGGGCGGTGGTGGCGCACGCCTTTAATCCCAGCACTCGGGAGGCAGAGCCAGGCGGATCTCTGTGAGTTCGAGGCCAGCCTGGGCTACCAAGTGAGTTCCAGGAAAGGCGCAAAGCTACACAGAGAAACCCTGTCTCAAAAAAAAAACAAACAAAAAAAAAAAGTGAAATGTGAATGTCTTCATTGTAAATTTTTTCTTGAGTGATCTTACAATATGATCTTAGAGAATTAAAGATCTACTGAAAATTCCACTTTTTATTATGTAATATTCCAGTTTTAATCCTGGCTTTGTTGGGAGAGGTGTTGATGCATACACTTTCTGAGAAGAAAAGGGTCCTGTCTCATGCCACTTAAATTGTTGTAGAAGGAGATAGGAGGCAGCCCCGAGACAGACAGACACAAGCTGAGCCTGCGACAGGATGCTGCAAGCTTCAGGCAGCAATGTTCCTCCATCATGAAGACCTTTCTCCATTGTCTCATGTAAAATCACCCCAATACTGCTTGCACCCATACATTACTATGTGAAAGACTTAGACAGTCACCCTCCAAAGACAGACCCACATTGGAACCCCCCTAGAACCTGTGATTATGATTCTTATTCTCCCTCTCCCTCTCCCTCTCCTTCTCTCTCTCTCAAACAACAACAACAACAACAACAAAAAAAAAAAAAACCTGGCGGGGGTTGTTCTTTCCAGATATAGTAACTATAGATTCTGGAAACAAGTTCCTCCTGTGTTAATCAGGAGAGCCCAACCACAGTCACAACTCTTGTTTATTATAAGAGGCACAGGAAGATGAAGCGGAGGTTGGAGCTGCATGGCCATAATCAGGTGATGCCTAGAGTCAATGAAGAGGCAAGAGCTGCTTCTCTTCTAGAGACTTAAGTGACACTTGGATAGCACCCTCCCTTCAGACCTCTGACTTAAGAGAGTCTTTCTTATTGTTGGAAGGCATCAGCTTGTGATAACTCATTATAGCAGCCACAGGATGCTGATCCACCCTGCCCAGCTGCCTGCCTCCTGTTGGCCTGTGTTCTCGGTCCTCCCACTAGGTAAGAAGCTCTCTCTAGGCAGGGACTTCACGGAGATCTCTGCTCTCTTTCCAGAACCTATAGCCAGTTGCGCCTAGATTCTGACTTCTGAGGTGACCACCCAAAAGAGGAGGGCCAGACCCAATTGTTCTCTCTGCTTTGGTTGGCTGAAAGAATCACTGGCCTTCTCTTTGTGGGCGGAGCTTGCCCAGGATCCACAGGGTGGAGTTTAGTCGGGGAACAGAAACCCTCCTAGGCATTTAAACAGGGATTTAGTGGAGATGCAGGAAGGCTTATGCACCTAAATTCACCCACAAACACACACTCCAGTTTTTCCCTGACACTAATTTAAGGGAAGGCGGGAGCTGGAGGTCGCCATTTAGGAGTGCACACGGCAGGAGGGAGTAAGACAAGGTTTTCTGAGGAGGCTCCAGCTTAGTCCTGGGAACGCCAGAGCTCCACCCTCGAGCTGGCTCCTGCTGCTGGGCTGAAATGTTAGTGCTGGGACTCAATCACAAGAGTCAGAAGCAGGTAGTAAAAGCCTTTGCTCCGAAGCCTCCTGCTTTGCGCTCCTACCTCCCTTCCAAGCCCAGCCTAGGCCTCCTGTGAACAGAAAACCCGACAAAGTCGATTGGGAAATGTCTCTTGTGCATAGCCACAGGACAGACTAGACAGGGCTGGATTGAGACCTGAGAGATAACAGCTTAATTACTCATATAAATGATGATCAGTTGTGCTTTGGGGCCTGCCATTAGCAAAATACAGCCAGGATGAATCCGTATGCAGGCTTGTGCAGATGTATACTAACTTAATCGTTGGTGTAAATCTTTGTTGCACGTCTGTCTTCCTCACCAGATTTCAAGCACCACATATTCCATATTTTCTCCCCGTGGTAGCCCCAGGATCGAGCAATGAGCATTAGAGATGGCTGCTTCTCCGCAGTTGTGAACTGGCTCATGCTTTTCTGGGGTTTTGTCTGGGTTGATGGATGTTGATGGATGTTGATGGAGGCCTGGGCCACCGCTTGCCTGCTAGTAGGAAGTCGTCTCTCCTCCCGTAATTATGACATAACCCCTGTTTTTCAGGCTGTTATTGCAGAGATGGGGTGGTGAGGGAAGAGGCAAGTTGGCAGGTGGCTGCTTGCCGTCTAAATGACTTCCTTCAGCTGTCCACACCAAACCCGTCAGCGTCAAACCGCCAGGGTCTGCTTCTCTCTCTCCCCTGTCGACGACGACGACGACCACGACGACGACGACGACGACGTGCTCGAAGACTCCCTGGAGTCACTTTGGTTTGGGAACTTCCTTTAGGTTTTTCTTTATGAGGGCTCAATGTGGGGCACTTTCCTTCTAAACATGTGACTGTGTGTTAGGAGCTGTCAGGAGCAGGGGACCCTGTCCAACATGGCTGCCAGAAACCGAGCAGCTGTCCAGACTCTTGCTTAGGGACCTCCATTCAGGGAAAGCTGGACCCGCGGGGCTGGGGTAGCTCAGTCAGTAGTGGGCTTGTCTGAAAAGCATGAGGACCTAAGCTCAATCCCCAGGATCCACGTTTTAAAAGGGGGAGGGGGTGGCCATTGGCTTAGCGGTAGAGGCACTTGCTGCCAAACCTGAGATTGATCCCCAAGATCCACATGTTAGGAGAGAACCAACTCACACCAGCTGTCCTCTGACCTCCACGTGTGAACCTTGGGGCACACACACACACACACACACCCCAGATCATTGAGGCTGGGATGATGCTCAGTAAGAAAGGGTACACGCTGTGCATGCATGAGAACCTGAATTCAAGTTCCCAGCACCTATGCCAACAGCCAGGCCTAGTTTGAGTACCTGTACCTCAGTATTGGGGGATGGAGACATGTGGTTTCTGGGAGCTCCATCTCCATGGGGGGACCACTTAGCTGAAACTGTGAGCTTCCCATTCAGTGATCAATCCATGAAGGGGAGGATTGAATCATGACTTCTTACCCTATGATGAGGGTTGAGTCAAGCAGCCAATGTCCAGAGCTTGGTACACAGGAAATCAACAAGTAGACACAGGAAGCTATCTTCTGTATTCCCATGTATTTACACTATAATAGACCACCCCCAAATGACTCCTTCTACATTGTCATTGTTTCCCCTGGCCTCTGGGGAAAGGGAGTACAAATAAACTAAGCACACACTTCCCAGATCAAACCCTTCTGAAAGTGTTTAATAAGTCCTTGGCCTGCAAAGTCAGTGTGACTCATTCTGAGGCCTTTAATGGGAGTGGTGAGAGTCTTCAAAACTAAGATCTGATGAAAATCAAAGTAGATGATATAAAAATATGAATATGTGAGCCTGGAAAGTTGGCTCAGTGGTTAAGATCACTGACTTCTCTTTCAGAGGACCCAGGTTCAATTCTCAGAACCTACATGGCTCACAAGGCTCTTAACTCCAGTCCTGGTGCATACGATGCCCTCTTCTGGCCTCCTTGAGTACTGCATATATTGATGATGCATGTGGTGCACATACATGTAGGCAAAACACCCCCACACATAAGAGAAATGCATCTCAAATAAGTCTTTAAAACATGAAATAAACCTTCAAAATGTTAATATATGGATGCAATAAAATATTTGAAACACAATAAAATCCAAAGGAGTAATTTGATTGGCCAGGAATGTGTCGATAGGTCCTCATATGATGGGGAACTCAAGTGGGCACACTCACTTGACACAGTTCTCACAATGAATGAAGAGTGCCAGGAGGAGAGCGAGGGGACATACAACTTAGAGGGCCCTGCATCCACCTGCCACTGCTCCAAAAGCTTCCGAATCCCACCCTGTTGGAGAGAAATCCGCCCACACGTGCAGGTGAGGTTTGCACCCGTTTGCTCAGTGTGACAAGCAACATTCTCAGTCTCTGCTGTCATCACATCATGTGTGATCTCAGAAACCTTGACAACCACCACGCGGGTAGACTGAGAGCTGGCCTGGAGGGCCTGAGTGTGAGTTCAGGGTGCCCATCTATAAAGACAGGCTTCTCATCCTTCATCCCTGTTGCCTTCTCCATAGCATCAGAAAAATACAAGCCGAGGGGAAGAGAAGGGAGAATGCTGGATGGTTCCCCAGGTGGCGTTTTGTGTTGATTTAAACCGAACAGCACTGTTTTGTCTCAACAGTTCAAGAACATGACAGACTCTGCCTGATAGCCAGCAGTAAAGTAAGCTCAAGAAATAATGTCTGCAATCTCTCTGGGAAAAATAATGTTTGTCAGCCTGAAGAAACAACCACACCGTCCTACACCCTGCTGCTGCTTCAGTTCTGTTTAAAACTGTATGCATCTTGGAAACAGGACTCTTTGAGGGCTCCCAAGACTAACAATTCTCACTCATTTCTTGTCTTCAAACAGGCACCTTGCTGACAGGCTTCCAGGGCCCTCATCCTTAGCAAGCACGTCATTTTCTTTCACAGTGAGAAGATAAATGTGACCCAAGGCATGAGTGACTTAACTGTCTTCCATTGCTGGGTTGCTGGGTCTTGCTCAAAGCACCTCGCAGTGAGAATGCGTTTCCAGGCAAAGAAAGTGTCACAGCTTGCAGTTAAAGTGAAGTTTGCTTTTTCTTTTTTTCTTGTCAAACAACCCATTCTATTGAGTAAATGAGACATCAGACACTGTTTAAATAAGTAGTTAAAAAGAGAGCTGTGGCGCGGGTTGTGGGGGCAGTGTAAGGCCCATTCCTCTTTATGACAGAAGAGAGGTCCTAGTTTCTATTTTTTACTGCTGAGATTATGCAAAATCAAATATATTTCTTTAATAGAACAGAAAAGAGCATAGCAAATCAGAGATGGGGTGGGGGAGGAAGGGAGAGACAGCAAAGATGTAAAAATGGTACTAAGGCACGGGATGGCATTTTTAAGTGTGTGACTGCGCACACCCATGGGCATGATCTCACATTGCCAAGCCTACCCTGGTCTCATACATGCTAGGCCTGAGCTCTGCCACTGACGTATGCTCTGAGCTTCTTCCCATATTTTTTTTAGAATAAGTCATGTTCTGTAGCCCAGACTGGCTTGGAACTCACAATGCTCCTGCCTCAGCCTTCCTAGCATTTGGATTAAAGGTATACCACCCAATGCCTGGCATCCATTTCTATAACTTATTTTCATCATATTAAAAAAATAACAGCTGTGTCATTTCAATGATACAATTAGTCAATGCTATTTATCAAAGTTTTATAAGGCACAGAAAGTGATTCATAACTGCAACTGGGAGTATCTGCTATGTGCCGGGTAATATTCTAAGTACATTGTAATATTCTAAGTACATTGATTTATTCAGTTCTTTGATTTGCATGGTGATAGCTATTGTGGCTATACTGCCTTAGCTGATGGGTGTCCCACATGCAGTTTGGAAGCATCTCTTGAAGATCACCCAGCTTCTCAGCTGCCAGGAGGCTACATTCCCAAATGTATATGGGTTTCAGCCCTCATGACTCCCCAAGGTCAGTAAGGAAGCAGCAGGTTCCATTCTACCGGACCTGTCCGACACTCCCTGCCTCAGGCCCGTCACTCTCCTAAGAGAAGACCAGTTCATCTCTGTTTGCTTAGCACTTGGCCTTGTTCAAGCTCAAAGTCTTGTTTTCCCAGGATGCCCTCTGTCCTAGGCAGACTGGGATGGCTATCCACTCCATTAAGAGGATTCCCCCCATCGATAACAGTATCTTGCTTATCTTTCCCATGAATATGTAGATGGCTTTAATAACTTTGTACACACACAAGGTCTCAAATTGGGGGCTCAAAGGGGACACTGGAGTAAATTGTCTTTTTGGGTAGAAGTTTATTAGAAGAGTTATTAGAAGAGTCAGCCGGTGGACAAAGAGACAGGCAGGTAGCAGCAGGGTAGGGTCTCTGAGAAGATTCAAGCCCTTGAGGCAGAGTAGGGGACCTTTCTTGTAGGCTTAGAAGAAGAATGGGGTGCCATATAGTCAGGGTATCTCTTGGTTCTATGAGCAACAGGAACCAGGGGACTAAAAAGGGTACATTATTTAGAGTGTATCCATTATAGGGGTGGGGAGTTGTGTCACCACCATATCCTCTGATGTCCTAGAGTCTGGCAGCCTGATCTTTGGAAATGAAATTCACAGAACATCGAAGTAGCCATTTTAATGTCTCTACTCAGTGGTGTTTGATAAATTTTGCTTTGCACAGTCATAGTCATCATCTCGTCTTAATCCCAAGAGAGCAAATATTTATCTACATTTTCAAGTGTCAGAAGGAAACCTGCAGAAGTTTATAGCCACTTGTCTAAGGGTGGATAATTAATGCTGGAGTTGTGATCAAATTCATGTGAGCCATCTGAAGCTCCTGGAAGAACGTGAGTGGAGGAGGGAACTCCAGGATTTATTCCCTGTTTTGATGGAAAATACTGAGTCAACACTTAGGACTTAGCAATTTTAATTTCATAACATTAGTCTAAATAAATGAATAGGCACGATGCTGTATCTCTCCTCCGCATTTTTCATTCCTCACCTCCAACCTATTCATATTTTTCCCTAAGGAACAGTTCACATGGATGCCTAGTCACATGCTGGAGATCCACCAAAAGAGAAGTCAACAACACTGTTAGATACAGCCTCAGGAAAAGAAACGCTAAGCAGAGGCCTTTCCCAGACTATAGGTCAACCCCGAGAGCAGCACATGCTAGAATGTGCTTCCTGTCCCAGAACTCATGAAGTCCAAGTGTGCAAAATCATAGGTTGCTGGCTTAAGAGGCCTGAGCACACTCTCACGTGTGCACATGTGGAGGTCAGAGGTCACTGCTAGGTGTCTTCTTCTATTGCTCTCCATGTTCGTTTGTTTCTCCTGAGACCACGTCTCTCATTGAGAGACCTGACTGGAGAGCTCCAAGGAGCCTCCTGTCTCCACCCTCTCAATGCTAGAGTTCTAGTCCACTGTGCCTGGCATTTTATATGAGTGCCAAGGATCCGAACTCAGGTCTTCGTGCTTGTGAGGCAAGGACTTTATTATTGACTGAGCCAGCCTCTCCAGCTCTGAGGCAAATACACTTTCAAATAGGTCTTATCATCTAAGAGCAAATTTTCAAAACAGTTCTTGGACTGGACATCAGAATAACAAGCCAAAGAGAGGCTGTCTGAGACAAATGGGAACATGTGGCCACTCTCTTTGTGGTGCATCTTGCTAGGAGCTGAAAGCCATCACTCCTCAGTAACATCTAGAAGCAAGGAGAAGAGGCAAAACATGTTGAGAAACAAACCCTTAAACAGAGAAAATCAGCTAGAGCCAGCCAAGCCAAGGGAAGCAGCCAGAAAGATTAAAATCAGTTGATTGCAAAATGTAATAGGGGGTGAGGAGTGAAAAGCCAGAGAGGACACGAGAAAATATAAACCAGCCAAACAAAAGGGTCGCAAAACCTGGGGCCTGCCACACAGCAGAAACATAAAACTCCAGGGAGAGCCTGTACTAGACCAATGAAGTCGGATGGCTGTGAAAGAAAATACATTTCCAAGTGGAAGCAGGGTCTAAATGGAGATCAGATGACTCAGGAGAGGGCCAGCACATGACTCATGAACAGAGCTCCTGACAAGACAAATGAACTGAGAGGCAAAGAAGCTATACAAATAAAAACCACTTGCTGGCCTGGGGAGATGATTCAGCCGGTAAAGTGCTTGCTCTGCAAGCTCGGGGACCTGAGTTCGAGCCCCGGAACCAACGTTAAAAAAAGGTGGGAGTGTTTGAATGCAATTGGAATCCCAACCCTGGGGAGGTAGAGACAGGCAGATCCCTAAGGCTTGCTAGCCAGCCAGCCTAGACCCTGTCTCAATAAACCAGACGAACATCGTCTGAGGCTGACCTCTGTCCTTACGCATGTGCACATATGTATGTGCACTTATGCATACATGAACACACACAGGGAATGTTAGAAATGAATAGTTATGGTTTATTTTTAGTTTTAAAACTAAAATAATCACAGAGAAACAAGAGGCACTAGCACCCTGTCTTCTGTAGCTGGCAGGTAGCAGCCTCTTGTCTAAGCACCCTTGGTAAGCACCCTTGGTTCATTCCAGGGCTGTAAAGGCAGCTACATGACTGAGCACATGTATCAGAAAAAGAGGAAAGGGCAGGCCCCAAGATATACATTAGCTGAGGATGTGTGTCCCGAGCCAATGGGATGGGACCTTAGGGCTCGGCAATGCTAGACACCGGGAAGATTATACTCCCTAAAGAACTCAGCCACTGAGAACTCAACAGGCAGAGAAATGTAGTTTGGGATATACATATTTTAAAAAATACTGTTTTTGTGCCAAATCCCTTCACCTGACATCTTTGCCCTTTTTCTAGGCTGACACCCAAGTTTTCAAGGTCATAAACTGCCTCCCTGTCAGCATTCTGAGTCTCCAGTACTCTTATTATGAAGTAAGGGTCTCTCTCTCTCTCTCTCTCTCTCTCTCTCTCTCTCTCTCTCTCTCTCTCTCTCTCTCTCTCCCTCCCTCCCTCCCTCCCTCCCTCCCTCCCTCCTCTCTCTCTTTCTCTACACACACACACACACACACACACACACACACACACACACACACACAATGTCATCTACTGATTCAGAGTCTGGCTTCTTGTGGTCTCTCAAGTCACAGACACAGGACTAAATGGCAAATACTGCTTCCAGCAGGGACTCCTCCTTCGGGATGGGAAGGTTAGATGTGGAACTGAGCAATATTAATGGGGAGTTGCTTGAAGGTTAGCAAAGGTGTTCTCTAACTCCCAGCCCTCCTGACTCCCCGTCCCCCGACTCCCAGTCCCCTCAACTCACAACCCTCCTGATTCACCCACCCACCCGACTCACAGCCCCCCCCTGCTTCCCAGGCCTGTTCTGTCTGTTTAATGGACCCTCCCTGGGCTCCCACAGTGCACAGCGCTTCAGTTCTGTGTGGGCTTCAAGTAAATACCACCTGCTTCTCAGCTGCAGCTGTTGCAAATAGCATAGACAGAATGGGGATCTGAATAGGGTCATTAGGGAGAGTGGGAGGGAGAGATGAAGGACAGACTCTGCAGGGTACATCAACAACCCTTGCATCCTTTTGAGGGACCTCTGAATCCCCTGGGTTGGAATATTCTGCAAGAAGTGTGGCCCTTTTTTGTTCATTTGAGACTGTGTTCTCCTTCCCTCTTGCGTGAGCATCTCAAAACCCTAGACTCAGAGCCCAGTTTTTTCCCTCTGTGGTTGAGTGACCTCTCGGATATCCTTTCGGTCTTAGTTTTCCTGTGTGTAAGTGAAGGAAAATGACAGCTGTCTTTATGGTGAGTGGAGATAATAGAGAATCCCGGGGAAGTATCAGGGGGCTGTCTGCCATGTGGTAAATGCTAACAGTAGATGGCGCTCCTTTTCCTTTGCCTGTCAGGACAGAAAAGAAATGGTTAGAGGATCAGAAGAGTTTAGTCTTCAATAAAGCAATACAAAGCCACTGACACTGACATTCAGTTTTTTTTGCCTCTAAGGCCAGCATAGATGCTGGTCTCAGCCTGCAGTCCGGAGCTTGCCTCGCTCCCTTCTTGGGGAGACCCACATGTTGGAATTGTCTAAATGTGAAACACCCTTCATGGGCTCCGTGTTTGAACACTGATGATCACCAGGTCGTGATATCATGTGGTGAGATTGTTGAAACCTTTGGAGGAAGTGAATTCCATAGAGATGTGGGTAAGCTGTGTCTACCTCACACCCCCCTGACTCCTGCAGCCACAGCTACTCCACTGCCCTGCCAAACAGGGAGCTGCCTTTCTTAAGCTGTTTCTCTCAGGTATCCGTCACGGTAACAACAAAAGTAATTAGTGCCTCTACCATTACTCAGCATGGACTGTGTACCAGGCAGTATGCAAAGGGGACGAAGTTGCCACAGCATGTCTGATATGGAAGAAGAAGGGTAGGTGGGGTGGTTTGAAGTAGGTGGGAAACCTAAGTATACCAGGGTAAACAGAGTCAGTAGAAATATTCCCCCTATTCCTCCCTCGTATAGAGAGCAAAGCGGCTATGGATCCAGACACCAGACTTTAGGATTAAATCAAAGAGGACATGAAAGCTGTGTGATAGTATTTGGGAGGCTGAGGCAGGGGGTTGGTGTGACTTCAAGGTCAGTCTGGTCTGCTTATTGAGTTCGAGTCCATCCTGGGCTGCAAAGGGAGGCTCGCTCCTTCTGAAAAACTCTGTGACAGAGTGCTTAGGCAGCATAGGCAAGGTTGTGTGTTCAAGGCCCACCACCACAAAATAACACCAGAAGCAGCTGGGATGTCCTAGACAGTGGCCCGCCTTGCCATGCCAAAAGACGAAGGTCCTTGGCTTCGTGCTTCTAAAGCAGAGACTCTAAGTGAGCATGTAGAAATGAAGAGGTGGCTGCAATGTCAGTGCAAGGTGAAGGTTCATGCCCTGAAATCACAGATCCATCTAAGAAGGAAGCAGTGAGCAAGGCCGAGGAACGCAGCATGGAGGTGGTCCTGGAGGGACCAGCCCATGATAAATACATACCTCGGGTGTCTAAAAAAAATGTAAAGTCCTGGCAGGTTTACTTGCTTGTACTGTGACTAAGAGAGAAGTAATTCCCTTCTGTGTTCCTCGGCATTCGATATGCCCAGTCACACGTTTTCCTGTCTTTAACAACTTTGTTAGGGATCGGCACTGAGTCTTTCATAGACCCTGCTTCCTTTAGCTGGAGGAAGAGAGGGGGGCATGGGGGCACAGATAAGTCACACATCACGGAAATCAGGAAGCCTGAGGAAAGGGCTGCTAGAGGCAAGGCATCACTCCGCCTGGGGTTCACAGTGCAGAGGAAGGTGGGCGGAGCTGAGCTGTTGTTGTCTTAGTAAGAGTGATGGATAATGAAAGCAGAATCTCTTCCTTTTCGGTGGCCAAGCATTATCTTTATTGAGTGGATGAGCACTTTGAGACCAGGGAAGTAAGAAGGATTGGTTTCAAAGGGGGATTGGAAACTAATTCCGGCCCTGAAGTGTTACATGACAGGTTGTCAGGATGCTGTCTCCTGCCCCTAATCATCAGAGAAGACCAGTTCTTCCTTCCCATCATATTTACTTTCAAATCCCCCCCCACTCACACACACACACACACACACACACACACACACACACACACACACACACATACACACACACACCACATGGCCGACTAATTCAGTGAGCAAAGGGAAAGCTAGAACGTGGTGAGTGGGGCAGGTGCATTGTGATTCGCTGTACTAAGTAGGGCAGCACTGAAATTCAACCAGTGTGACTTGAACAGTAATAATATGTGGACAACACAATTAGGAAGCTCATGGAATCGCCCCAAGACTGGTTTGGCATTGAAACCCTGGGCTGGAAGGCTTGGCCGCCTCAGAACTGTGTCTGTGAAAGTCCACAGGGAGGCAGCACAGCCTCGTGGTGACTGTAACTTTAAGGGTGACTGTAACTTTTGCTTCTAGGGGCAACAGAAGAGCTCAAGGAATCTCAGACCCAAGCATTTATCCAGATCCTTCTCTTTCATTATCTCAAAGTATGGCTGGATGTTGGGGACCCAGCTTCATGCAGCCAAGACTACGATGCCACCGTTTCCCCACGGGGAGCCAGCCCTCCCCCTCCGTATGCCACACACCGGATGCTTTCTGTTAAATCCTCCCTGCAGTCTCTGAGCAACATCGAGTGGCCTGTCATCATTTCTCACTCAAGGACACTATGGCTCAGAGTCATGTCACATGTGACCTGGGAACCTTGACTTGCCATCATTTCTTTGGAAAAGTCTTTGGACCCTGAGGGGATAGAAGAAAGGGGATCTTCCCAGATTTGGTTTTATGAAATCCATGCTTATGGTCTGGATGCGAATTTGAAAGGTCAGCAATAGGAGGGTGGGAGTAATCGTTGGCATTGAAAAGCAGTGCCAGGCACCATGTCAAGAACTCCAAGTGTGCCATGTCATCTAATCCCCAATCACTGTGCGAGCTGTCTCATAGGGAGTTGTGGACTCGGTGCAAGCAGGCATTGTACATGTTCTTGTCTCAATCTGTATTCTTCCCTATGCTGGTTATTTTGCTCGGTGCTGTGACCAAATATCTGATGAAAGCAATTTAACGGGGAAAGAATTGACTTGCTTCGTGGTCTGAGGGAACGCATGGTGGTGGGAGCATGAGGTGGCTGACACATTGTGTCTGCAGTCAGGAAGCAGCAAGCGATGGATGCTGTTGCTTTTTCTTTTTTCCCTTTTTATTGAGTCTGGGACCCCAGCCTACAGGATCATGCATCCACATTAAGGAGTAGGCTTTTGCCCTCAGGGACACATCCTCACATACATGCCCAAAAGTGTGTCTCCTAGGTAAGTCTAAATCCCATGGAGATTAATAACCACAGTCTCCAAGGGACTTATTAATAAACTGTGCACAGCAAAGCAAACAAGACACAAGTCCTTCTTCCATGTCAACTCCTGGCACCAGAGTACTGGCAAAGACAACAAATGTGATGAAGAAGTGGAAAGAGAACTGATTGTACGCAAATGGGCTGCGTGCAGGGTGACCTCGCTTTACACCCTGCTCTCATGATGGCTAACTCAACTCTGGAAGACCCAAGACATTTTCAAGACCATATCCGTTCACAGGCTAGAACCCTTTGCCAGCCTAAAAATATCTCTTTCCCCTTTGCCTGCCTCCCAGCACTTCTACCACTATTTATTCTGTTAAATTTATCTTCTTGAAATTATATGATGAAGCACATATTCGGAGATGGGGCAGATGGTTAGCTTATTTTTTCCCTTCTCTTCTCTTCTCTTCTCTTCCCCTCATTTCTCTGTACACCTTTCCTTTGTATGGCAGTTGTGTTTGCCTTCAATCCTGTCTTTAGACAAGGGTCTTTATTTGTGTTTGTACCTAAAGTCTCTGAGGCTGTTTTCTCACATTGTAAAGACAATAATGGACATTTACTGGTGTGTGCATTCTACCATGTTAGCGCTTGATGCTCAGCAATGGCTGCTCAGTTTTACCTTCTATATTCCTAGTTGTACCTACTATGTTCCCACTATAAGGTAGGAAGTTTTTCTTTTCTTACATTCTTTTTTAGATGTATTCATTTATTTTACGTATATGAGTGGGGTTTTTCCTTCATATACACGAAGGAAAGGAATCAGATCCCATGGGACTATAATTATAGATAGTTGTGAGCCATCATGTAGGTGTTGGGAATTGAACTCATGACCTCTGAAAGAGTAGCCTCTGTTCTTGATCACTGAGCCATCTCTCCAGCCTCTATAAATCAGGAAGGTAAGGTAGTAGAATTTTAGTGACTTGTCTAAGAACACACAGTCAGCATTCACACTCAGGTCTCTGATCCTGGAGTTAACAGGCATGCTAACCCTCTTCAGTGGGAGTAGGGTGAGGGGAGGATTGGATGTTGCTAAAATATTTATGACTCAACATGGAATGAGCATGGCTTTGACTAGACTGAGCACAGAGGGCATCAGTAGAAACCTTGAATCCCAGGAGCCTAGTCTCAGATGAGAACACCTAACTCAGCCTAAGAGGAAAATGCTGATTGAGTGATTGATTGATTGATTGAGTGAGTGAGTGAGTGAGTGACTGACTGACTGACTGACTGACTAATTGATGGATTTTGCTGCTGGTCTGTAAATGAACCTGGCTATTTCACTTTAAAATAGAATTAAAGGACTGAGGAGATAACTCAGTCAATCAAGTGCTCACCTTGCAAGGACAAGGACTTGAGTTCAGTTCCTAGAATCCATTTGTAAAGATAAGGGTTGAGGCCTCTTGGGCTTTGCTTCTCTGCTTCGGCATGCCTGGTGGCACTGTCTTTGTTCAGTTCATGTTTAGGTGGTCATGTTTGTAAGAGTTTATGGTTGTAGCTTCTGACACTACTAGAAGATATCTCACAAACAAACAAACAAAGGCTAGGCATGATGGCACATGCATGTAATTCCAGCCCTGGGGAGGTGGAGACCAGCACATCCTTGAGTCCACTGGAAAGTCAGCCTAATATACCCCAGATTCCAGTGAGAGACCCTGTCTTTTGTATTAAAAACAAAAAAGGTAGATAGGTCCTGAGAAACAATACTAAAGCTGTCTTCTGGTCTCCCTATGTATGTGTTTACACACACGTACACCTGCACACACGGACCAACACAAACACATACAAAATTTACAAAAATATAAGCCTTAGGAACAAAAGAAGCAAGCAGTAGGCACCTACAGTTTTCCTTGAGCCTCAAAGCACCTTGCCTATGGTCCCACCATAGTGTGGCTGGTTAAGGATCGGATTGGTGACCTCTGTGTTGTTGTGATAAGTGTACTTCACAAATGCTGCTTCAGTGTGGAAAGGTCGATTCTTGGCTTCTGGCTTCAGGCTGTCCTGGGGTGAAGGCATGGAGGGGCAGCTCCATTTGTGGCATTGGGGCAGCAGGTAAAGAGGCTGTTCACATCAGAGCAGACCAGAAAGTAGAGAAGAAGGCAGGAAGTGGGGGCCAGATATGCCCTTCAAATACCAACTCTTAGTGACCCATTTGAGGCCCCACCTACAAAATCCCAACATCTCCCAAAATGGCGCCCCCAGGCTTGGAAAGAAGCACTCAAAGTACAATCTTGGGGGCAATTCAAACTGAAAACCTAACAAGGATCTCAGTTTCTAGAAGCTGGGCTGTTTTCCTCAATTAGAGACACCTTTGGGGTCATGTTCCTAATGCTAGTATCTTGCTACCTTTAGGACTTGAGAGGATAACTTTTAAATAAAAAGCCACATCTAGGTGATGCCAGAATGATGCCCACATTCCTTGTGGGGGTTTGCAGCAATCTGGGAAGTGATATGCTAATAGTGGTGTTTCCTTAAGAGATAATTTCATGATTCAGGGGAGAATGTCATAGGGTCTTAAGAGTAAAGCTGTCACTGGAGATATGGAGGCCTGCCACCAGGATAGAGATGTTGGAAGTGTTGAGATGAATGAGCAGACATTAATGAAGCAGAGGCTGGCCTCTGCCTCTCACTCCATACCATCCTGCATGCATATAAACAGTAAGGTACTGGAGTAAAATTACCTGCAATTTATAGATTATCCCCTGGACGCATGAAAAAAAGCTGTTTCTCCCCAAGGATGAGCCACAGGAAGTTCCTTTTTAATTATCTAGAATTATTAATATTACCATTTAGTAGTGACTAATTGTTTCCTATTTGGGCTCTCAAAAGTGCTTAATTATACTCAGAGAATAATGTGCTCTGGCTTTATAAATAAACCTGGATATTGCTTAAGTCACTTTTTAAAAACCCCAAAGGGAATATGCCCTAATATGAATGAAGCCAGTATCTACTCCAGTCCCAGGGTGACCATGTATCCTTACAGCAGTCTATAAAATTAACACTATGATGCTTACCTCTTGGGGCTCACAAGGGCTGACCAACAATAATCAGCCATTGGCCAAGCTCCAAGTCCCGAACGCTTTATAGATTTCAACTTGTTTTCCTTGCTACAGTTCTCTTAGGTCTCGCTTAAGGCAATCCACAAACAGAGAGACTAGGACGCTCAACCTTGTTTGTTTGATGCTCAGTCTTGATTGCCAACTTGATGGGATTTAGAATCGCCGTAGAAACGTACCTTTGGGCGAATCTTTGAAGAAGTTTCTAGTCTAGGTTAACTGAGGCAGGAAGACTCACTATCAATGTGGGCAGCACCATTCTGTAAACAAAAACAAATAAATGAACAAAACCCAGAGCAAGCCAGCAGAGCAGTAGTGTTGTGTCTCTCTCTCTGCTCCCTGACCCCTGTCAATGTCTCTGTTCTTCCCTGCTTCAATGGACTCCACTTTTGAACCCAAACAAACTCTTCCTCCCTTAAGTCGCTTCGTGTCCAGTATTGCCACAGCAGTGAGAAAAGTAAGCAATCCAGACTGAAGCACAGAGATAGGACTTCACCTTGGTTTCATAGGGAATAAGGACTAGAGGTGAGATAACCTAAGCTGTCTATGTCTGTGGGCTTCTTGCTCCAGGAAACAAGAAGGAGGTCTGCATGGTAGAAATGGTGTGTCATGACATCCCACAGGAGACAAAAGCAGCCCCCACCCGACTTCTACCACACACATTTGCTTTAAAAAATGAGTCATTTTAGATGAGAGTATAGATGAAATGTGATTGGCTCTGAGTGGGCACTTTTTTTGAAGCAGGATGAGAAATATAAAGAGAGTCATTTAATATTTCATCTGCTTTTGCTTCTGTTCACCATGCAAAGATTTTTCTGAGAGAAATGTGTTATTTCTTGCACACTGCGGCTACACACTGTGACACAAAAGTCCCAAAGCCATCTGACCTGAGAGTCTTGTGTGTTTGATTCTGACAAGAGGGGCCAATGATCACTAAATACCCACGGACACCCTGAAACAAAAATCTGCATACAGAGTGGAACCGCCCCCCTCCCTGGCTTGAGAGCTAACACTTACATAAGCACTTTGTAGGGCTCTAACATACCTCTTCCCACCTTTCACAGCTCACCCAGGACATCAGAACAGCAGATGGCTTTACTTCTGTTTCTCAAGATGAGGAATAATTAAAACAAAGAGGTGGTGATTTTTCCAAACTCCTGTAGGAAAGAAAAAAAAGAAAACAAAGAGTCGAGTTTCTAAAACCTGGTGCTAGGGAGATAGAGCTCAGAAGTTAAGAGCCCTGTGTGAGCATAAAGAGCTGAATTTAAATCCCTGGCACCCATGCAAAAAGCCAGGTATGGATGTACATGCCTGCATCCCCAGCACTGGGGAGCGAGAGAAGAGTGGATCCTGGAAGCCTCCTGGCCAGTCAGCCTAGCTGAAGTGTCCAGCTTATGGCTCAGTGAGAGACTCTGTCTCAAGACAATTAAAGCCAATTGACAGATTCGGACATTCAGTGTCTTCCTTTGGCCTCTGCCTGCATATCCACAGGTATGCAACACACATCATACACACACACACACACACACACACACACACACACACACACACACTGGAGGGGGACAACAACAATACTTTCAAAAAGAACACCTAGCTAACAGTGGAATGGCAGGAGTAGTTTCTAAAACCTAAGCCACGTAGTGACCATTCCCAGAAGCTCCCAGAAGTCTTTGCGTATACTGGGGCGCTAATGGGCCTTTAAGATTTTACTGATTGGCTGGCCTCAGTTTCTCAGGAAAGGCAATTAAAATAGTTGGACACAAATAGAGTTCTCTTTCTTCTCATTCATTTTCCTAATTGCTCTTCATCGATTGTAAAGACAGTAACCATCAAAGCTTGGCTGTACTTGTAGGGAACCAGAGAGATGGAGTGAGGTAAAGGAATTTATGAACAGAAACACCAGGCTGGGGAGTGACCTGGGCTAGCAGCCAGCTCCATCCATGGAGCTGGTGTAAAGTTTACACAAAGGGCCTGCCTTACCCACTCCATTCCCCCCCACCTTTTTTGTTCAGTTTTTCAAGACAGTGTTTTTCTTTGTGTAGACCTGGCTATCCTGGAACTTACTCTATAGACCAGGATGGCCTCGAACTCACAGAGATCTACCTGCCTCTGCCTCCCAAGTTCTGGATTCAAGTTCTGCACCACCATATCAGGCCATGCCTTACCCTTCAATGAGAACAGAGCAAAGGGGAATTTTCCCAGTCTTTGAGTTTCTTAAGCAACTACAGTTGTATCTAGTGTCTAGAGCTGAAGCCGCTTCGCACTGCCCAGTGTGAGAGGCCTATTTGTGTGTACTTTTAAAACAAAGTACCTGATAGCTTACCTCTTGTTTTAACTTTGTGGGTTTTTTTTTTCCTTGAAGAAACACGGGGATTTCTTCTTAGTTAAATGCAACTTTTGAGTTAAATTTTAAAATGAAAATTTTTCCTTTTCTTTTCTCTTCCATTCTCTTCATCTTCAATGGAATCACAATGCTCATTGTAAAGATAGAAAGTAGAAGGGTCCATTTTCAAGACCAAAATGCCTGGCAGCCTACCTGCAGATGCACAGAAAACACTGGGCCCCTGCTGGCCCCTGCTGGCCCCTGCTGGCCCCCGCTGGTCTAGCCACTTCCACCCAAACTAAGAGGTTCGAGTAGAAAGATTAATGACAGCAAAGTGTGCCTAGTAAAGCACAGACTGATAAAATTCATGTTTCAGATAAGCTTTACAACAGACAGGGTATAAAACATAAAGATGAACAGCCCACCGCCCAGTCTTTGTTGAGGAAAGGATGAATGTGGGTGGCAGATGATGTGGAAGACGATCTCCCCTCCCCTCCTAGCCAGCCAACAAGGAAAGGGAGAAGGACCCATCACTGGGATTGTGAGCACTGTTCTCTGTGCCGAGTCTGCATGCCCACCATTTTGTTTAGATTGGCTCCCAGTTCTACAGAAATGAAAATAAGCCTCCTCATTTTCATTACCCATCTCTTTGATTTATTATTGCATACTGTGGGTCCTCTTGCCCACACCATTAGGTCTGTATTCATTCATGTCGATGGAAGGATGAGGACACTCTCACTTCCTGAGCCCCCTTGTGTGGTGGTTCTTTCCATAAAAGCCTGTGGTGGCCAAGCTCTGTGCTGTTGTGAGAGCTCTTGCAGGTGACTCCTGTGAGGCCCTTAGCTCCACAAACCTCACTGAAGCAGGCTGTTTCTTGGCTTCAACTAAAGCAGTGGGATAGTGCTGTGAGATAATGCTCTTGTACACTGGTTTAATAAAATGCTGATTGGCCAGGAGCCAGGCAGGAAGTATAGGCAGGGTGAGCAGACTAGGAGAATTCTGGGAAGAGGAAGGGCAGACTCAAAAGTCACCAGCCAGACACAGAAGAAGCAAGATGACAAGGCAGAACTGAGAAAGGGTACCAAGCCATGTAGCTAAACATAGATAAGAATTATGGGTTAGTTTAAGTGTAAAGAGCTAGTCAGTAATAAGCCTGAGCTAATGGCCGAGCAGTTACAAATAATATTAAGCCTCTGAGTGATTATTTTATAAGTGGCTGTGAACTACTGAGCCAGGCAGGACTGGAGAAAATCTTCAGGCTACAGGATAGATTTATTATCGGTGAGCTATGTAGACAAGAAAGAGAATGCCCCCTCCTCTTCCTCTTCCTCTTCTTTCTTTTTCTCCCTCCTCCTCTTGCTCCTTCTTCCTCCACCTCTTTCTCCTTCTCTTCCTTCTCCTCTTCTTTCTCTGCATCCACCTCCTTTCTCCATTTTCTCTTTAGTAAATAAATCCAAAATATTTTTTTCAGAAAGAATATGCTTTGCTGTGTATCTTTTATCTTTAACTTGCTTTGATGTCTATAGCTGAGGAAATAAGGCAGGAAGTTTTGATTGTAAGACTCAAGGTGAATCTAGCCTGGCTCCCGTGACATCAAAGAGTGTGTGCTCCTGACCTAGCCAGTCTTGTCCTAGCTGCAGAATCTCTCTGGCTTTTGTTGGTGTTTGGCAGGAGCTGGTGGTGAGCACCACATTCCTCCCCCTTGTTCCCCTTCCACACTCAAACAAAGGTCTCGGGGCCTTGCCTATCCAAGATTCACCCATCAGGGATTCATATCCTGGTGGGCTGACACCTCAAAGTTCAATTTCTACCTGCTGCTCTTCTGACATGGCCACCATCAGTTAGGGCATTCATCTTTGACCTACAGGCTTAGCATATCTGACAGACTTTTCTGTGAAGCAGGAATTTTGAAGGACTGTCCTGCCTTATCTTGGCAAGGTTCAACAGTCACATTCTTTTGTGGTCTGCTTGTCCACTTTGGACAACATACTGTCAGCAGTTGAGGCAAGGGCAGTTTCTTGCCCAGTGGCTAACTTTTCCACAATGAAAGCAAACTCCATATGGAGGTTCTTTGATGTGCATCATCCTTTTTTTGAAGTAAATTGGTGCTGCCAGGAGCAGACATGTCTCACTGTCTTAAAAAGCCTTATGTTATTCAAACATTTAAAATGCCATATTCTGTAGGTCTCTAAAGTGTTTGAAGACCATCTGTATATCTAAAATATATCTGTTTGGCCTTGAAAACATACCTAACATGGCCACAAATTTGATTGCTAAATGACTGACTACTAACCTATAGTTCTTAGTTATCCTAAGTAGTTTGTAATAATAACTTTCAAGGACTAGAAATATATATTACATTGTTAAATGAGCTGCAGAGGTATAGTATACATATGTAGTATAACAAAAATAACATTTAATTTGTATCATATACAAAAATGCCTTAAACAAGAGTAGAAACATATATCCAATATAATAAAAATAACTTTAAATTTGTATCAATATACAAAAAACCCATACCAATGTATGATATTTGAGACTAGTAGTTGCTTTTTTAGTTTAAAAGTAGATTCAATAATCTACCTTTTTATCCTATCATTCCTATATCCCCATCCTTTTTTTTTTTTGCCTCAGAATAAGATTCCAGAATCAAATATCCATTGCTTAGTTTCCTCCCTGACTATGACCAACAACAACTTGTTACTAACCTCCCTAAAGAATAATAAATATCCATAATCTACCAAAGGACCAAAAACTACCCACCCCACCTCTTAGGAACGTGGCCGTCATGTTCTTAAAATTATTTCCTGTTGTCTGGGGGCAACGGCATCTTTAAGGGACCCTGAAAAAATTGAGATAATGATCAAGTCCTGGGAGAGATAGCTGTTGTCCAGTCTTGGTGTGATGGGAAAGTGCAGGCCTTATCTTAAGTCATGGCTAGAGTAATACATGAGACTGGACCACCTGAGCTAACTGCCTTGAAATTGTCCTGAGCAGTTTGTAGTCCAAAGCTGATCTTTAGATGGTGTTTGTCAGCTTAGTGGCTTTACCACAATCCAGGTAGAATTGTCATTGTGGGGCCCCATTATTCTTTTGGAGACTTCAAATGTTGTTATTAGGAATGGTCACAGTTCACTGCAGAAAACTTAAAACATTTTAAATGTCTTATGCAGCAGATCTCAGAGAGGTTAAAGGACCACAATCTACACAAGTTTAATTTTTAGTTATCCGCTGCTTCAGATTCAAGCCCAAAATCATGTACAGGAAGCTAGATGAAGCCTATTTCTAAAATTAGTACTTTATATGACCATTAATATCACAACAGAAAGTTTAAATACACATATATTAATCTTACAAATTTTGAGATAATATTTATACCTTAAGAAAAGTTTTAAAGCATCAAAATAAAATCAAAGGATTATGATATTAGTGGCAATAGAATAGTCTCTATTTTGGTTTTTCTTCTGTCCCATACCAGATGGTTCTTCTGACATAAGACAGAGATTCTGGGTTTTCCTTTAACAAGCATGCTTGGGTTTAGAGAGCCACATTCCAACTCCAAAGTCAGCTTTAATTTGTAATTGAACTTGGACTACAAAAAGACCATTTGCATTATAGGTCTGTAGAGAACAGCAGAAGCAAACATTTGGAAAGATTTATGAGATTTTATCCTGTTGGAAATGTGATATACCGATAGGCCAATTTACTCTTTTTCTTGGGACATTTTCTCTGAATGATTCATCTTTTTTTCTTCAGGTGTCTTATTTGTCCAGTGGTCTTCAGATTCCTTAGTTGGATGCCTTCATTCTCCTGGAAAGACAAAAACAAAACTCTGCCCCAACCCTAACTTTGGGGAAGTTCTCTTTCAGGCAGGTTATATCTGATCAAATGAAAGGCTTTTGTTAGTCTTATAATTTTGTTTAGATTGAATGGCCATGCTGTTTGATGAATGTAACTAGAGTTTTCCTGCCTGGCCCACAGTCAGGACAATCTCTGTCACCCGCCAGTCCCACAGCCGCTCAGACCCAACCAAGTAAACACAGAGACTTATATTGCTTACAAACTGTATGGCCATGGCAGACTTCTTGCTAACTGTTCTTATAGCTTAAATTAATCCATCTCCATAAATCTATACCTTGCCACATGGCTCGTGGCTTACCGGCATCTTCACATGCTTCTTGTCATGGCGGCGGCTGGCAGTGACTCCTTTTGCCTTCCTGTTCTTTCTTTTCTCCTCTCTGTTAGTCCCACCTATACTTCCTGCCTAGCCACTGGCCAATCAGTATTTTATTTATTGACCAATCAGAGTAATTTGACATAAAGACCATCCCACAGCAGATGAACTATCACCTCTCCTAATCAAGAGGTCTCTCTGGTTTGAATCTAGTCTTTATCACTCTTGTGGTATCCATATCTCTTCTTCTGTGGAAACAAAAGCAAAACCTCTTCCCCAACATAACACGTATGCTAGTTTCTATTCTGAGGTCAACACATCCTTAAAGTATACAGACTGATTTAATTCAGCAGTTTTTTCTACTATCCAGTGACTCTCCACAGCTATCATTCTTTTATCATTAGCATTTAAAATATTTAAAGTTAACAAAGCACTGTCTATGATCTACATGCTCTGTGTTATGGTATTTTCCATTCTTATTTTTTAGTATTACTTTATTCTCTCTTTAAATATTTTAGTATTTTTAAACTAATTATATTTTTTATGAACATCCATTATCCTGCAGAAATAGGTGCCACAGGTGTAGTTATAACACCCCACTCTTGCAGCTGAGGAGAGAACCTGACAGGGGTCTAGCCTGGCTCTAAGGACCCATACTTCACCAATCACTGAACTACTCAGGAATGTGACCTGTTTCTTTAGAAAGAGCCCAGGATGGGAGGAAAGGAGAGCTGAACATTAAAATTCACATGGCTGTTGCTGGTTGTGAGGCCAAGTGAGAGTCAGTTCCCTCCCCACAGACCTCGGTTTGTTTATTTGTCATACAAATCAGTTGGGTCACAGCAGGCACTCTTTGAATACAGGCATTCTCTCTCTCTCCTCTTGTCATAGTTTGAGGAGCCCAAAAATGTGTAGAAGTTGAAGAACTCCTTTTTTGTTTTGTTTTTCAAGACAGGGTTTCTCTGTGTAACAGCTCTGGCTGTCTTGGACCTCGCTATGTAGATCAGGCTGGCCTGGGACTCACCGAGATCCACCTGCCTCTGCTCTCTGAGGGCTGAGATTAAAGGTGTGCCACCACCACCCAGCTGGAGGACTCCTTTTAAGAAAGAAATGCAGTGCCACAAATAGAAATGTTCTTTATGAGCACTGGGTAGGGTCGCTCAGCAGTCGTCGAGACCTTTGACTGACGTGACTTGAATCTCCTAAAAACTGATGAGAACAACAGGTAGTAAGTATATTCACAGTATGAGAAAGGGCCAAGTTTTCAGGTCCAGTGGCTGTCTCTGGGGCATTCCAGGACCCTCCTGATGTCTTCTCTCAGTGCTTGTTTGCTTCTCCCCCTGCAGAAGTCCAGGGCTCTGTGCCTCAGTTACCGATACTGATCTGTTAGCATCTGAATGTTTGGCTAAACTCTGTGCTTTAGAAAATTGCCTGTGCTGGAGACAGGAAATGCTTACATGATCAGCCACAGGAGGTGTGACCCAGTGTCCTCCATCCTCTGACTGCTCCCCTTAAGTTCATACCAGCATAGGCCTGTCTTCAATGCTCCCCCCTACAGAGGGCAATCATGGGATTCTTGGCACAGAGCAGCCTGGACTAGGAGGTGAGCTTTTAAGCAGTTTTCTGATATTTCCAGATGCCCAGTGTCTGGAAGCTTGGTGTTTGTGGGCTACTGTCACCTTTCTGGTTAGATCCCTGTGGCAAGTTCCTTGCTGATGAAAGCGCCAGTCCGGCTTGATCCCTGCTAGCCAGTCTGAAGTGAAGGCAGAGGGTTACCTCTATTTTTTTATTTTTTTATTTTTATTTTTTGCGTATTACACCATACACACCTGAATTTGTATTAACTGGATCTATGAAAGTCTCCTTTGTGGCCTACCATTCATTGAGCACATATGACAGGATCATCCCGGAGATATACTCTTGTATAAGACTTTTGACTTGACACTGTAGGATAGGCATATTCCTGTTCCAATTTATGAAGAAGGGAGTGACATCTCTAAGTAGCTGTGAATTTCAATCCTGCCATGTATCTGGTACACAGCTGGCTAGGGAGCCTACCTCTGATGCCATTGTTCCAAAGCCTTACCTGGTTCTGTCTCTAAGCAGAGCAGAGAGACAAGGCTAGGATTTAGAAAAAGGAAGCTCTTGGCTCTGGGACATGTTCTGCTGGTCTTCACTGTACATTTGCCGGTGAGTTGCTTTTAGATCCAGTCCAAGAAACTCAAACAACAGGGCACAAGCAGGTCTTATCTCCCAGAATCAAGGAGCCAATTGAAGGAGATAATTATCGGAATGGTACACTATAAATTGTTAATGGGTATATCATCTATATACATAACACACCCATCATTATTTTGGATCTTGCTGTCTACTGGTTATTTAATGATGAATATTCAATAGATGAATATAATGGGAATTCATATTGGGTCAAGATCCAGAATATTGGCAGATGCTATAAAACAAAGTAAATGGAAACCAATCAATTGACCTCAGGATTCTCTTACTTCAGTTTTAACATCTTTGATAATAAGCCATTCAAGGAAATGCACGTTCACCTACATATAGACTCATCACACCACACACACCAGGCACGATGAATGATTCGCAGATCTAAGCGTGAGTAGGGGACTGGGCAGAGCTTTCAATGAGACTCAAGACTTCCTTTGAAATTGTCACTGGCATCGCACTAGCAGATTCATTTTTGAATTGATTGGTCTCGGGTGTATCTTGGAGCTGAAACACAGAGAGCGGCATCTCTTCCCTTCTCACCTTTCTAGTGTAACTTTCAGGTACAAATATAGATGGAAGTGCTGCTGTTGCTAAGATGACACACTTTCACAGAGGCTAAGATTAGACTGTTTCAGGAGAGGAACTCGAGAGGCTGTGGTCCAGCCTGGGAGCCCTCGCTCTGCTTTTCCATGCACCGAAATAAAATCGACTAAGACACCTAAGTTTACTCATTTCCTACTATGTGCTATAAGTGAGTCAGGGGGATATCATGGAGACATCCCTGCTTAACGTATTTTCAACATTCAAAGATGAATGGCATCTATAGAGGAAATTTTACTAACCAGGCAGCTAGTGCCCCAGAATCTGAACTGGGAGAGTTATAACTCCACTGGGCTACAATGAAAGAATGCACTAGAACTGTAAGATACAGAAGAATCAAACCCAACACTTCAAAGCTTTATCTCAGAGCAAGGGTCCAACTCTAGCACAACTCACTTTTCTTCTGCATTCTAATCTCTTAACTTTAGATTTCTCCAATTCCTAGGTCACATGCCCTGGGCTTGCCATCTAGAGCTATGAAGTAACTCTCCTCTGCTCAGAAGCCAGGATGAACATGTGCTGCCCTTTCTGAATGAATCTGAATTCTAAACTTAGGGCTTCTTAACCAGTTTGATTGACACATCCAGCTCTAGTTGACATGCCAAGATCATACTGTACCAGCCAAGATCACCACCAGGGGAACATTCTCTGTAACCATACGTGCCAGACAAAGTCAGACTGTGTCCAGAAAGGACTCTTCAGAAGTGAGTTTGTCTTCCCCACATGAACAATATGATTTTTATTGTCAGTAATGTTTAAAGGCTATATAATAAATAAAGTTGGACAGCAGACTGTTAAACAATAAAACAATGTCATTTTATTTTAATGACATATCAAGCTTCTTAGGGATAGGTAGGTTCTTTCAGACATTTAAGTATTCTGAGTAGCCTTGTAAGACAGTCACCCCACTTCCTTCATGGTACAAGATGGCTGCTATAGATTTAAACAAGATGGCTGCTGTTGATTTAGAAAAGACTTCTTCATTTCCTTGTTAGCCCAGGCAAAGAGGTATGTGGTGCAAGAGCGGATCTTGATTATTCCTTGGATGCACCATATACAAGAAACCCTCCCAATAAACCTACCCTGGGATTCTTTTGATCAACTCTAGGCCACAAGGATAAGACCAGCTTCAAAGGATTCTACAACAAGAAAAGTGTATGGCTTGGGATCAGGCTTAAGAAATAAGGGGGCTAAGAATTGGTGACTGAAAAGTCAATCAAAAATCAGAAGCAATAATTAGCTACCAAAGAATAGCCACCTAGATTTTAGGAAGAGTTTTTGGGGAAAAGAAATGCTTGTTATTGTCACTAAGTCACACTCTGTGGCCTTTGGCCGCTTGTGTCCATATGACTGAGAAACTAAACTTCACATTTCTATTTAAATTTAATTAGTTTAATTTAATTTAAATATAAATAGGCAGATGAGGATTTGACTGCCACTGGGCAGTGTGAAGCACGATATCTTCTCGGTAATGTCTTCCTGGAGGTCAGAGACAGAATGGAGAACTAGAGCCTGTGGGCACAGGGCCTTCAGGGGAGCAAGGAACTTGAAATAGATCCAAAGGAGAGTGGGCTTACCCTAAGTCAGGGAACTGGGACAGTGACATACTGTTTAACCCTCACTTGGGAGGTTGAGGCAAGAGGTTCATAACTTTAAGACCAGCATGTACTACATAGCAAGAGAGACCCCATCTGAAACGTTAAGCTAAAATAAAATTTAAAGACAGGAAAGGAAAGGAAATCAAAAGGGGGGGAATGTAGGCATTCTTATTTAGGGGGAGCTATTTAGCTCAGGCTTGCAGAAGTGGGGTTTTTGTGGAAGAATGAGCAAAGAGTAAAAAATGGGTATAAGTCAGGAAGTAGGCTTTTTTTAATATCAGCTTGGACAACTGGCGACTTGAAGAGTTGAGAAAGGAGTTGAGAAAGGAGTGAACTATGAAAGGATAGTCAGGAAAGGGACTGACCTGTAATGGAGGGCGAGGTAGGGAGAAGGCAAGGACCTTAGCTTCGATAAGATTGTTCATGGTGTGGCACTCATGAAACAAAGATCCGTGTGGCTCCTTGGGCAGGGGAACAAGGCTCCTGGTCAGTAGGCATGGCCCAGAGACTTCTGATGCCCTGGGTGTTCCCCTCTAAATCCCCAAATGAAGGTCTCCAGCCTGTCAAACACTCAGTCCTGGGTGCTAGCTCACAGTCCAGACCTTCTAAGTTAGCAGACTGTCCTGCATGAACTAGCTGGGAATGTATATGAAAAAAGAGGGGCACAGGGTGAAATATCTTGGGTAAGGAATTAGAAAATGATTAGCGGCAGCTGTGGTAAAATTTTATTTCTAATTTTGAGAATCGTGACGCCCAAAATAAAAATAGCAACACAAGGGGCTAGAGAGATGGCTCAGCAGTTTAAGAGCACTAGCTTCTCTTCCAGAGGACCCGGGTTCAATTCCCAGGACCCATGTGGCAGCTCACAACTGTCTGTAACTCCAGTTCTAGGGGATCTGACACCCTCACACAGACACACATGCAGGCAAAACACCAATGCACAGAAAATAAAAATGAACAAATAATTAAAAAAATAGCAACATGAAGTGGCTATGAGGCAACATGATGACTTTAGTCAGACTTGGAGTTAAGTGCTAACTCCATCCATGACTCTGGTACTCCTTCTGTTACAAGGTTCTCCCCACACACATTGAGTATGCTTAATTATGTGACTTGCTTAACCAATGAGACATTAATACTATGCAGATAGAGGCTTGATAGAGGTGGTGTGCTGGGAGGCAGCTCAGTTAGACTGATTGCTGGCTGGTGGCAAAAAGGCAGAGCAGGGGGGCCACCTTAGATGGTATCAGTTAAGCTTGGTCAATTCAAGAGTTGACGAGGAGTAAGGAATCATCGTTGCTTTAAGCTAACATGCTTTGGACACTTTGCTGGCAGTGATAGGTAATAGAAACACAATCTACAGTGGTCCTCAGTGACAGGTTCCTAAAATTCAGAGATCTGGGCTTTACACTTAACTGTAACATCAGCATATGCCACGGGTTGCTATGACTTGAGTGTGTTTCCCAAAGGTTTATGTCTTGGAAGCTTGGCCCCTAGACTGGTGTCACCATGGAGGAAATCTTAAGCAGTAGGGCCTAGAGGAAGGTAATTAGGTCATGGGGCTCTCCCTAGATTAATGGGTGAATGTTGGGTCTGGAGAGAGATGGAATAGTAGTCAAGACAAGGAAGGACAAAGACCTCTCCCTTCCAACACATGAATAGAGAGGCAGAAGGTTTAAATGTAAGAGTACCATGAACAGAAATAATTAAAAAATATATTCTTAACTGAATTAAGTGTCTTCTTCTTTTCTGGGTCTTTCTAAATTTCTCTCCTTGACAGAAGCAATTAGCTATGTCTCGTGGAAAGAGTCGTAATGTGACAAGGCTGAAGCCCTAGTAATTAGGAGGCTCCTCATTATCACTCATCTTTTGAACGGTACAAACTGGGAAGCGATTGTCAGTTGCAAATTGGTCAAGCCACCAATTGTCCCAGCATTTCTGAAGCCTGTCCTTGGGGTCAGGAAGAGAGGAGAACAAAGCTGCAGAGTTGTGGGGGTCCCTCTCTTGAATACACTGAAGATCAACCTTGGGAAATACATAGATGTATTGAAAGGACTTGGTGCTATGGAGAGAATAGAAATTCCTACCTCCATTCATCTGGGGAAGAGTCTAGTGCTGGGTTAAAAAATAAGGACTTGGCTCGGGATGGTGTGGTACACTTATAATCCCAGCACTGGACTACATAGTAAGTACAAGGCCAGTCTAGGCTACACTGTGTGATCCTGGAAAAAAGAGAGGAAGAAGGAAAGAGGGGTGAGACCAAACATTGGAGAGGAAAAGAGACTTTCTGCTGCTGGTGGTCTCATGTTCTTGTAGGCACGAGCAGAGATGTACTCCAGGGGTCCTAAAATGGGGGAAGTTAGCACTTCCCTGAAACACATGACTAAGTCAGGATCGATTAAATACTCAGCTGATGCATCTTGTAATGAGCCAGATCTATGGTCTCTGAGAGCATTCAACTTTATCATCTGTTTCTAGATTTCTCTGCTTATAATGCATTCCATTAGCCCGAGGTCTTGAGAGTCTTGCTAAACATTATGACCTTGCCTGCTTTCAGTTTGAGTTAACTGGGTCATCTAACTATACTTAAAGTGAGTGATTTTAAGAGAAGCACTAATGAGCTGACATCTGTCCCTGATGGTTCTTGGGGTCACATGTCAGATAGACCATACATTTTATTGTATAGTCTTCCTCCAATATCTTGCAGAACGACAGCACAGGATGAGCATATGATTGATCAGAAAAGTAGATGTGGTTGGCACCCCACTAGTGTCTTTAGGGCTTACTGTGTCACTGAGTAACCGTGGCAGGCATATTGGAAAACGAAGTTGAGGAAATAGCTCAAAATGTAAGCCAAATGAAGAGATAGCCTATAGAAGAAGTAAGAGTAGCTCAATCCTGGGGGAAGCAAGACCTAATCTGTACAAAACAAGGAGAAAGAAGGAGAGGAAATAAAGAACACACACACACACACACACACACACACACACACACACACACACACACACACACAATCTCCGAATTAAAGGACATAGCTACTCAGAACGAAGGAAGCATAAGTACAGAGGTTAAAGTAAGACCTGTATCAGAGTTAGTGTAGTGGATTGCCGCCATGGTTTCTCCTCAGGACCAAGATACTTATTTCCTTTTTATCAAAGCCAGGTTGATAGCCGATGACACAAAGGTGATACTCTACCCAAGGTCAGGCTCTTTTGTAGAGACTGAGAATCAACTGCTGTCCAATCTAGAACCAGGTTGTGAAGGCCCTGCCTACCTCCTGTGAGTGCTTTTCCCTTCTCAGATTTGCCATGCAATTGGTTGATATTCTGTTACTGCTATAACTCAACCTAGTCCTGATTTCCTTTTTTTAAAACCTGTTACAAGTGTTAATGTTAAGAATTGTACCTTTGGGTGGGTGTCACATGGCCAAGCCCATGGCTGGAGGCAAAACTGGGCAGGACGGTGGGAAGGCCAAAGGCTATGGTGGTGTCTCACTCACAGAAAGCTGGGCTACAGTTTTCCTATGGGCTACATCCATAGATACTTGAAGACTCACACCACAAGCCATGGACAGGTGGGTACCACTACTGCTGTGAACAGGGCCACAATTACTGAGTACCTCCCAGCTGAGGTGCTGGAGTTGGCGGGTAATGCTTCCCAAGATCTCAAAGTAAAGCACATCACTCCACACCACTTGTAGCTTGTAATCCAAGATGATGAGGAGTTGGAGTCACTTATCAGGGCTAACTTAGCCAGGGTCAGTGAGATCCTGTACATCCACAAATCAAGAAGGGGCAGCAGAAAACTGTTTAGGAAGTGACTTAACCAGCATGCTGTGAATGAGGTGAATACTACCTAAATACATTGTGTTCATGTATGAGATTACCAAGGAATAAATAACAATAAGTAAGAACTGTTTTCCACCAAACTTCTTGTACAATTGTCTGTGTCTGTCTCAGAATCCAAGTCCAGACTGTACTGAGGTGGAGTGTGGTGAATTTCAAGCCTCAAGCAACAAGAAAAGGCTCCTAAAAGCTTTCATAAAGGAAAAATAAAAGAACAGGAAAGAAAATAACATTAGATTTCTCAACAGTAACTTTAGAATCTAGAAAAAAAAACATTGTAAATAATGAGGAGAACGTATTTTCTCCATAGAACTATGTAGCTTCCATCTGAGGTCTGAGTCTGGAATGGTCCTAAGGCCCTTGTGTTATTTCTGGGACACAGCAGAGGATTAAGAGGTAGCACTTCATGGGGAATCTTTAGGCCATTGGGACCATGCAGGTGAATCGTTACAGAGTAGCATTTAATGGAGCATTTTTAGGCCATTGGGATCGTGTATATGATTAGCATAACAAAACCCCAGACTTTTCTTTCTTTTTCACTTGTTTCTTGGTCCTAAAATGAGTGGCTTGGCTCCACCACATGCTGCCTGAGGTGCTGTTTGCCTCATCACAGGCCCAGAAGTAGTGGGACCAGGTAATCATGGACTAAACTCTCCAAAGCAGAGAGTTTCTCTTTATAACTGCATTATCCCGGGCTTTATTACAGTGGTGGGAAGCTGACTGACACACTACCTCAATAAATGGAAAGATGGACCAAACGCATTTTCTCGTAGGCTAGTACTCATTGAGTCCATGCCTCCCCTAGTCTATCTTTAGAAGCAACTGGAAGTGAAGCAAGGAATAATGGTAGTGGCCAGAGAGTGTCCCAAGCAAGGGTCATCAGGCTGAAAGAGAAGACTAAGAGGGCAGGGGATATGGGATGTTGGAAGATAGAAAGCGTTATCTCAAAACTGGCAGCAGAGTGACGAGCCTAAGAATGCAGCTCAAACCGCTCGGGGAATAGTTAGCCTAGACAGCATCAGAAGGGTGGATGGGCTAAACATCGAGGGCTCCAGAAACCAAGAAAATCAGTATCACTTATAATGTAATAGTAATATATAAATTGTCTAGTAACTTCATCAGAGCTGTGTGTTTATAAACCAAAGGAGGCATGATTCTGTTGAGCAGAGCCATGTTTTCATCCCTATAGTAATGCCAACACGGACTCAGTGAAGTCAAATCTATGCTGGGATGCTGAGAAAAAGGAAAATGGTGGGAATATGACGGTGAGATGAAGCCGTATGCAGTTGGCAGTGGAGTCAGGGGGCACCTCTGAAACAATTGAGCCAAGGCTCATCCACCTGCATAAGATACGATACCTAGAGGAGGGAAATGGAGAGTTGAAGACAGGCTACTTCGGAGGGGTAGATGAAGAATGAGGTGGTCTTGAGAATCCTTCGTGAACTGCCTGATTAGACTTGGGAAGTCATGTACCTGTATCTCCTTAACAAGTCATTAAAATTTTTATCTAGTAAAAAGTTAGAAGTGATAAACACATCTGATTAGTAGTGAGGGTGACATGTGGCAGGAGAGAAGATGTTGGGCTGGTTGACTAGTCAGGAGAACAAGCAACATTGCTCCACAGAACATACAGCTTGCCTTGGGACAGAGGAGTCCTAGTAATCAGTGAATTTCCTAAAACCATCATGATCCTTTCTCCTAGATTTGCTTTGTTTTGTTGAGGCAGGGTCTCATATAGCCCAGGCTGGTGGTCAGGCTGGTGATAGACTCACGGTAAGACTGAAGAAGATCTTGAATGTCTGATCCTCCTGCTTTCATCTCCCAAGAACTGGGACTACAGGTATGCTCCTCTATGGCTGTTTTTGTCTTTTGTTGGTTTGCTTGTTTGTGTATGCAGTGCTGAGGATGGAGCACAAGGCCTTGTGTGTCTAGGCAAGCACTCTAGAAACTGAGCTGCATCCTCAGCTTCATCACAACACTTTCACACTTAGTTCCTGCTGACAGGTTTGAAGAAGGATGGCAAATCATCTGCTCTACCCTAATGGCCTCTGCTGTGGAAGATCCTGCTAATTCAGCACAGCCATGCTTCCTACAATTCATAATGTCCATCAAAGACACAAAGGCAAGGAATGACAGCATATTAAAATTCTCCAAGGAAGTCTCTGAGGGTCAGATAACTAGACAGTGACTTCCTCCAGTTCCTAGAGCCCTGATGGGTTTGGCCTCTCTTCATGCAACTCACCTTACTTAGCTTGGAGGCCCATGTTCCCCATGTTGTTTGAGTCCTTTGAGAAGCAAAAGCTTAGATATGAGTTATTGAGCATATGTTTATTAGGAGAAATGTGTGAGGAAAAATGAAGAGGTCTCAAGAGCCATCAGACCTCATTACAAGCTCATCGCCAGTGAGCAGGGAGAAGGTCTGAGTGAAATCCAGATAAAAGATGAGCAAGGCCACTTTGGAGCCCTGTGCTTCCCAGGAGCGAGCCTGCCTCAGTTGTGACAATGCTCACTGGGAAGCCTGGCTTTGTCCCAAGCACAGTGGCACATTGCAGAACCCTGCAACTGGGGATCTTTGTCAATCATGCTCCCTGCTGTTGGAGGTCTATGGCTCTGTTTTCCAGGACAGACACATTCCACCTAGGGAGATGGAAAGAGTTGAAGAAGGTTTCAGACTGGCCTATGGTGGGGAAGGTATGACCATAGTATTACAGAAGACCCAGAGAGTGCCTAGGTCCAGACCTCAGGCAGTAGCAGACAGGCTGGTGCAGTTGGTCATCTGCTCCTAACAGTCTCATGTGGCCTATGGGCAAATATAGATCAGAAGGAGAGGGTGAAGATACTGTTAACCTGAACTGAGCAGTGAGATTAATGGAAAGAATCAGAATGAAGGCATCAGGGTTCAAAACTCAGTGTAGGGAGAGGATACATCTTCAAATCCCAGCTCTAGGAAGGTAGGAAGGTGGAGACAGGAGGATTCTTGGAGCTCGATGGCCAGCCATTCTAGAGTACACAGTGAACTTCAGACCAGTGAGAGACTGTTGCAAAACACAAGGTGGAGGTCAGAGAGATGGCTCAATGGTTAAATGCACTGGCTGCTTTTTCAGAGGACTCCTGGTTCAATGCTTAGTACTTACATGGAGGCTCAAAACCATCTTCAACTCCAGTCCCAGAGGATCTGATGCCCTCTTCTGGCTTTCGTAAGTACTAGGAATACACATGATAGACAGACATGCTTGCAGGCAAAATACCCACATACATAAACAAACAATTTAAAATTTTTTAATTAAAAAGACCCTCAACAAGGTGGACAACTCCTGAAGAACAATGCTCAATGCTGTCCTCTGACCTCCATATACATGTTCACATTCATGCAATTGCACACATAAGAGTATGCACATACACAAGACTCTAGTGCTATTGAGAAAGATGTGGCCAAGAGACCTAATTCACACACGGCCCTTGAGGTGTTAGAGTGATGATGCAATATACTTTTTTTTTTCTTCCATGGCTCAGATAAACCTGTTTTAATCAGTGATTTAATTATGTTAAGAGCTACAATTAGCTGCTGAATTGACAAAAACCATTAGCCAACTAAGTATTTGTTCTCATGCAGTGAACACCAAGAAAACTACATATATATATACATATATGAATATATATACATATATATGTATATATATGTGAATATATATATGTGTGTGTATATATATATGAATATAATTCTTGACCTTTAGGTGATTATGGGAGAGTTTTATTTAGCCTTACCAAACTCAGCTGATGTATGTGACATAATCCCTTCCTTATCCTCCAGATAAACCATCTCATTCACTTAAGGCATTTGTACCAAATGGTCATTAAAGATCAGTCACTTCACCTAGTATCCTTTGAGAGAAACAGGCATGCTTCCTAGGTTGGAGAGTACAGTTTTGGGCTCTAGTTAATATTTTCCCACAAATCAGGGTGTAAATTTATTTGTGACACCACGTCTAGACTCTCCTCCCTGCCCCCACTGCATGATTACTTAGATTAATAAAAGTCATTTGTTGTGTTCCTTTGTAAGGGAGATGTGAGCAACCATGTATTCTTCCCACATAGGGCACCAGTGACAAGCCAAAGAAAGGGTAGCCAAGTCCAGCTTGGCGAAACAACAAGTTTAGTGGGCTTCTTATAGGAGTGTGGGTGACATTAAAACAGCTGCATCACTGAGAGTCCCACCCCAGCATGGTGGCCACATAGTGGAAACTACACTACTGTAGTCCAATCTTTAGTTAACCTTCTACTGCCTGCATGTTCTTGTACCTCTGGAGAGCTTGGGAGCAGGAAAAAGTGTGTGGAATGACTCTATCCTGACTCCTTCTTCTATAGAGTGTTATTAACCGCATTACCATCACCATAGACCTACCTGGTATTGTGCCGTTCTGTTAATTGCATTGTCATGACTGCTAGGTCAAGTTATGTTCTAGATAACCACAGCAATCCCTTGC
Source organism: Peromyscus leucopus (assembly GCF_004664715.2). Classification (NCBI taxonomy): domain Eukaryota; kingdom Metazoa; phylum Chordata; class Mammalia; order Rodentia; family Cricetidae; genus Peromyscus; species Peromyscus leucopus. The sequence goes on from NC_051065.1 coordinate 113,896,330, forward strand.
TCTGTGGTAACTCTGGCCATGTAATAGTTAAAGAAAAACATCATTGATTCCAACTGGGATAAGCATCAGCCTTAAGAATACATCTGTTAAAGTTGATTCCTGTTAAAGGTTAGTGCCATCAAGAGGGCTGTCAAAACACAGGAGAGTGAATGGCAACTCCACCTGAAGTACTTATAAAATACTGAAGGCTTTCCGTCCTCTCACTCAATACATTGTAAGCTGTATGCTTCCCTACTTCCATATCTGAATATCTGAGTCATTAATAGCACAAAGATGATTTAAAGTCCCTTTCTAAAGCTATGCCATAGTAAAAATTTGTTACCAGCTGAACTGATAAGGAAATTATCCCAGAGAAGTTATCTGAGGATGCACCATGAGTCATGGGGCCGTATCAGAACATGGACACTTGGCTTCATCTGTGCTTTTGTGTCTGATCATCATTGCAGCTGGTCCAGTTTCATGTTTCCAGGAGTGGTCTCCACCAAATCCCAGCTCTGGTGATCCAAAAACTTGGCAGAAGGGCCATGCTTGTCATCAGCTTTCTAAATCAAAGTAGAAATGACTCTGCAATTGATTATTAAATGGCACCACATGTTGATTCTTTTTAGAACAAGACTACCTTTTGAATATAAAAACAAGGAAAGGATTTAATGTCTCCCTGGTGAGCAGGGTGGCACACACCTGTAATCCCAGCCACATGAGAAGATGGTACAGAAAGATCTTGGATTTAATGCTAGTCTGTGCTACATAGTAAGACTGTCTCAAAGAGAAAGAAGAAGAAGAAGAAGAAGAAGAAGAAGAAGAAGAGGAGGAGGAGGAGGAGGAGGGGAGGAGGAGGAGGAGGAGGAGGAGGAGGAAGATAAAGACAAAGACAACGATGGAGGACAAGAAGGAGAAGTTGAAGAAGAAGAAAGAAGAAGAAGAGGAGGAGGAGGAGAAGAGAAGAGGAAGAGGAAGACGAAGATGAAGACAAATACAGAGGACAAGAAGGAGAAGTTGAAGAAGAAGAAGAGGAGGAGGAAGAAGAGGAGGAGAAGGGGAGTGGGAGGGGGAGGAGGAGGGGGGTGGGAAGGAGGATCGGGGAGGAGGAAAAAAAACCCTAATAAATAACAGCAACCAAAACCCTGAAGGTCAGTCACATGGTTCATTGAATTAAAGAACTTGCTGTAAAGCTAAGTTTGGTGCTCAGAATCTACACTAAAAAGCCAGATGTGGTAGCACACATCTGTAATCCCAACATTTCTGTGATACAACTTGGAGGTGGGACAGGAGAATCTTCTGAAGGCTCATGGGCTAGCTAGCCTGGAGCATGCATAGGCAGAAACAAGAGAGGCTCTACCTCAACAAGGGAGAGATGATCACTCCAAAAAAATTGCCCTGTGACCTCCACAGACACACTGTGACACATGCTCATGCAGTCACACCCCATCACACCCATACCCACACACTAAGACTGATTTTAAAAACTGAAAAAGAAAAAAAATCTTTCCCCTAGCTGGTCAATCACATCAACACACGTAATGTTCAATTGTGTCCATTTATCGATAGAAATTAATTCTGCTTTCACAGGTAGCTGGGTGATGAACTCAAAATGAAAAGAACTCTCCAAATGACAAATGCTGAGTACTCATTACTGAGATGCTGACTGGCCCCACCTCCAAATGCTCCAACCACTTGAAAAGTTGTGTGTGCATTAGGTCCCTTGGCCACATCCTTCATTAGCACTAATGAACATCTCAGGGGCTTGTTGGACCACATCCCATCATGTGCACATTCAAACCACACTGGAAGTTCAAATACTTCCCTCCTATCGGAGCCACTTCAGAATGTCTCATTTGGAGTAGATTTCTAACTCCATTGCAACAAAAAGTTGGTTGTGTTAATAATGTGTTGCCTTGAGGAGATGATTCAGAATTTGTGGGAAAAGTGGTGGCACACTGGGCCCTTCGTCTAAATACTAAAAATAAGAGGGAAACTGGCAGAAACCCAGCTCCCAAAGATACCATCTAACCATGAAACACAAGGAAATTTAATACATGCCTCTTATTCTTTTTTTTAAATGGCTAATCCCTAATATTGTCTACTGTTAGCCTTAGCTGTATTAATTTGACCCTATTTATGAGACTATACAGAACCATATATATGTATGTGTGTACCTCTCTATATATAATAATATTTAAAAATTAAAGCATTCATCTGACAAGTGATTTTCAGGAAGAAATCGACAAATCAAGTAACATTTTGCCTTAGGGATTACTGTGAGAAGACTCAACATGTCAATTTTTCTATAAAATATATTTATAATATCCAGCACACATGTGCCCACATGTGCACACACATGCACACACCTTAATATAACTTACCCATCTCCCATGCAGGCCCTCACACTTGAGAGCTTTCGCCTATGTCCTCACATTTACATAGTCACAAAAGCCCTCAAACATCACACATCCTGAGTATTTTTGTTTGTTTGTTTCAAGACATACTCTTGCTATGTAGTTCAGTCTGACATGAAATTTAGGATGTAGCACAACCTGACCAGAAAACTATGTAGCTCAGGCTAGCCTGGAGCTTACAGTACTCTTTCATCAGCCTTCTGAGTGATAGTTTTAGAGGCTGGCTCTACCAAGCCTTCAATAAAATAGCCTCCAAAGTAAAAAAAAAAAAAAAAAATCCACTTGAGAGGTGTTAGGTAAGAAACAGAGATTTCTGTAAGTATTACTTGTGATGATTCAAGTGAGGAAATGTACCTCCTCACTCCCATCTGTTTATGCATTCTATCACATAAATGATGCTCGTCAGTACTGATGAATAAATAGCTCTGTGTTCTTTGGGTTATAATCTGATGCTGTGGTTATTCGTTCTGCTGTCCAAAGGATTCCATCTTGGCCACTGGGATTGTTTCAGCTTGGCTCATGTCTCCCCTCTAGATTCTTTTCAGAATGAATTCAGGCTCCAAGGACAATGTTTGCTTTGACTTTGCAGAATAGAAAATGCCTTATCTATAGATGTCATTGGGCTGGAAGCTAAAAGTCCAGACTGTACCTCTGTGTGTGAGTTTGCACAATGAGCAGCCTTTTTCTTTTCTCTTTTTTTCTTTTTCTTTTTCTTTCTTTCTTTTTTTTCAAGATAGGGTTTCTCTGTTTAGTCTTTGATGTCCTGGAACTCACTTTGTAGACCAGGCTGGCCTTGAACTCAATGCCTGCCTCTGCCTCTCAATGCTGGGATTAAAGGCATGCGCCACCACCGCCCATTGAGCAGCCTTTTTCTAAGACAGTCTTTTGTAAATATAGGTGTTCTGTAATTTCTTCTGTACATGTATGTATGTATGCAGCATATACATACACATGCATGTGCACATGCACACACACACATGTACAACTATGTATGCTTATGGGAGAAAGGAAAGACATTTTTGCTGTGATATTTTAAATGTACATGTGATATGAAAATACCCTTTTTTTTCCCATCTAGGACATCATCCTGCAGAAAAACCATGCTTCAAGTTAATGCCATCAGTGGGGATGCCATTGGTGGTCCATAGCTTTCTCCTCCCTCATCTCCTTCCCTCGGGTTCCTGTCAGCTGTGAAACTGGGGCTGACCATGAGGCTGGTGACATCAGTGGGTATGGTAGTTTAAATGTAATTGGCCCCTATAATTTCAAAGGGAGTGGCACTATTAGGAGATGTGGCTTTGTCAGAATGAATATGGCCTTGTTGGAGGAAGTGTGTCACTGTGGGGGTGGGCTTTGAAGTTTCCTATGCTCAGGATAAAGACCAGTGTTTCAGTAAACTTCCTGTTACCTGTAAGATGTAGCATTCTCAGATACTACTCCAGCAAAAATCTGCCTGCATGCTGTCATGTTCCCCACCATGATGATAATAAAATAAACCTCTGAAACTATAAGCAAGTCCCTTCAATTAAATGATTTCCTTATAAGAGTTGCTATTGTCATGGTGTCTCAACATAGCAATACAAACCATAATTAAGACAGTGGTTAATGATTTTTAATTTTCTTTCATCATTTATTCCCAAGAAGAGACCCCTGGATAGAGGTGTTAGTTTACATCTGCCTTCTAACAAAGAAGTCAAGCTGAGCTCTCTCTCTCTCCCTCTTTCTCCTTCCTTCTGTTCCTACCCCCTGCCTGTGTGTGTGTGTGTGTGTGTGTGTGTGTGTGTAGTTCTGTGTCTGGGTAGGAGGGGTTGGGAATTGTAGGATCAACAATGCCTTCTGCTGACTCACCACAGAATCTTAATTTGAACAGGTGCAATTAGAAAAATCGAAGTCAAATCAAAACAAAACCTCAAGAGAGCTGTGTAAGAAAACAGTCTTACTCATCATCTCGTGGTGCATTGGTGATTTCTTTTCTCAACAGATTACATGGGCACCATCACTACATTGGTTGCTCTGTGCCGGGCTTCCCATCAAACACAGTGTGGATGTTTTATGTGCAGGTGGAGGTAGATGGTGGTGGTAGTTACTGTGAATGATTATGGATTGTCATTGTCTAAACAGAAAGCCTTCTTTCTAAAAATGAATAAATGGGCCTCAACTGACAGTGCTCATCTGGAGAGGGTCAGCAGTCTAGATACCGCATTTGTTCAGACACAAGATCCACTGAGTCCAAGCTGGTCATTCCTATTAAAATATCCAAATTCAATCCATTTCCAGTAACACAAAGGGCTATACTTTATATTAATATCATTCCCATCAACTTTTAGAAGTTTATCCTGGCCCAAGTTTGGAAAATCTTCCATAGCCGGTCTCCTTCCTGAATACCCCCCACAGTTCTCAGTTTCTACTTAAGCCGTCAAGTCTGGCCACCTACTCCCACCCCTTCCAGGGGGACAGTGCTAATAGAGATATGATCTCCACGGAAGATGAAGCAGCCAGCCATCACCTGTGTTTGCAGACAGAATATTGCATTTCTAAGCTTCAGTTTCAACATTTAAAAAATGGAGGTGATGATGAGCATACAGCCCATGAGGATGTTTTATAAATTAAATGCTATAATGGATTAGAGGTCTTTTATCACAGAGGTAAATCCTTATTGACCATAGCCACCATTGCTTTATTCAGTACTTTCTTGCTAGAACTGACTCGACTATCAGTGAGGAACAACAATGGACAGATTAACAAGTATTCTATGTCAAAAATTAACATGGGTTGTCCTGGGGCTATAACTTGTGCCTAGCACAAATGAAGCCATCAACATGGTTTGATCTTCAGCAGTGAATATTTTGATGCTTGTCTGTAATCTTGGCACTTGTGTAGTAGAGACAGGATAATTAAGAGTTCAAGGCTATCAATAGCTATTAATCAAGATTGAGGCTAGTTTGGGATACATTAGACCCTGCCTCTGAGAGACAGAATGGGGGTAATACCATAACTTAAAACATAGTAACTTCTCTTTGAAACTTGACTAGACAATTCTAACAGTGGAAGCCTGTGAGAACTCTGAAGTTGGAAGGTAGGTCCAGAAGAAAGTGATACCTGGAATTCATGATGTGGGGTCTGAAATTTTCTTTTGTCCTGCCTGGGCCCTGCGGTCAGGATGAATCTCTACCACCTGCATCCCACAGCCACTTGGTCCCAAATAAACACACAGAGGCTTATATTATTTTCAAACTATGTGGACTAATGGCTCAGGCTTCTTGCTAGCTAACTCTTACATCTTAACCAATTTCTATAAATCTGTACTTTGCCATGTGGCTTGTGGCTTGTGGCTTACTGGTACTTTTATATCTTGCTTCTCCTGGCAGCAGCTAGCAGTGTCTGCCCCACTTTCCTTTCTTCTCTCACTATCTCTCTTGGATTTTCCTGCCTGGCTCCATCCTGCCCTGCCATAGACCAAGGAGGCTTTATTTATCAACCAATCAGAGCAACACATGTTCACAGCATACAGAAAGATATCCCACAGCACTTCCCCTTTTTCTATCTAATCACAAAGGAAGGTTTTAACTTTAACTTAGTAAAATTACATATGACAAAACAGTTATCAAGCAAGCATTACAGTTACAATATCTAATCTATTTATATTTGGCAAAATTAAAGAAAATATTTTATCATCTATTCTATATTTGTGAGTCTAAGGTTTCATATCTAATTTATCTTTTATTATGACTAAGGAAAACTATAATTATAACTATTTAGTCTTCAACTACATTAAAGATGCAAGAAGGATATAATATTACCTAAGTAAATAGCAAGTAAATTGCAAGCAACTTCCAAAATTCTAGAATGACAGAGACAGCTGGCTGCCTGGACAGTCACCCAAAATCCTCTTCAACGTTGGGGCATCCATTCTTCAGCTTATAGGTCTTGAGTTTCTCCCTATGTCCTGCAGAATGTCTGGCAGTCTCCTCTGAGGACCATTTCACCCCACTTTGGCAAATTCAGTGGTCATTTTTCTATGAGTCCTGTATGTCCAGTTTATAAAACATATTATCAGCAATCCAGGCAAGAGCAGTTTCTTGCCTAAATGGCTATTTTTGCCAAGGAATAAACTGCATATAGAGTGTCTTTGATGCCCATCTTCCTCTTTGAAGTACACTGGTGCTGCCAGGAGTGGACATGTCTTACTGTCCAGAAAGGTTAAGTTTTTAAAACATTTTAAATGTTTTAAAAATTCTGTAGGTCTTTGAAGTGTTTGAGGATTACCTACCTAATTGAAATATGTCTATGTATACCTAGAAAACTTAACTAATGTGACTATAAGTTTGATTATCATGGATGATTAATTATTAATCTATATTTCTTAATTATACATTGCAATTTCAAATGAGCTGTACAAGCATAATACCTTAAACAAGAGTAGAAATATACATACAGCATAACAAAATTAACTTTAAATTTGTATCAATAAACTAAAATCTATAGCAATGTAAAGTATTTATCCTATATTTCTATATCATATTCCCCTTTCTTTTTTTAGAAAGAGATTTTATTTGTAATCAACCTGCTTTAAATAAAAATAAACATTCATAAACAATATTTTGGGAATTTGGGCATAGTTTCTCATACTACTTCCTGCTGATGGGGGCACTGGTAATCTTATGGAAATCCTGAGAAAATGAAGAATTATAATTAAATCTTGGCTGTAGCATCTGTGAGGATAGATCATCTCAGCCAGTTGCTTCAAAGCTGTTTTTGGATGTTGGATCATCTGGGCCATGGTGTCATCAGAGACCTTTCAGGGAGTCTTGCTGATCAAACCATATTAGCCTGGAAGCAATCCACAGGTTCTCATAAACTGATAGAGACTCAAACACAAAAACATGTACAGGCAGCTAGATGAAGCCCTTTTTTATAGAATTAGTTAGTACTCTATATGACCATTAATGTCATGACAAAAGTTTAAGATATATATATATATATATATATATATATATCTTATCAATTTTGATATAAAATTCATACCTTGAGAAAAGTTTAAAGAATCAAAATAGAACCAAAGAATTATGAGATTAGTGACAATAGAATAGTCCCTTAATTTTGGTTTTCTGTGGAAACAAAAGCAGAACCTCTTTTCCAAAGTAACGTATCCTTAGAAACAAACTTTGAACTCAAGATACCTTTAATATAGATATAGATATATAGATATAGATATATTGGCTTAGTTCAGTAGCCTTTACAATAAAATGTCTTTCTGCAGTGAAAAAATTCCAAAAACAATATAATTCAGACTTTGTGTATAATTTCCATCTTTATGTGGTTTATTTTTTGTATTACTTTTACTGTCTCTTTAAAAGACTTTAATTTTTAAAACTATTTCTTTATATAACTGTCTATCCCCCTTTTTCTCTCTCTTTCAAGCCTACATACATTTTTACACACACTGTAAACCATTTAGAGTTTTATTTTATCTGAATCTGTCTCATTGTGAATCTGTAATCCTTCTCTGACCAGGAGAGATTTTGAACTGCTAAACTGTGTATTTAGGACTGAAGGGGCAGCCTTGGCTGCTAACTTGTCCTATTTCAGCTTTTCAACATGGCGGAGGTAATTCACCTCCAGCTCTGGGAGCCATTCTCTCCACTGACTCTGGGAAGCAGTGGGTCCATGCCTCCATCCAACAGCGTTTAGCTCAGAATCCTCCTTTTTTTAAATTGCGAATTGTATGGCCATGGCCTATGGCTCAAGCTTCTTAGACAGACAAGGGGAAGTACTGTGGGGTGTCTTTCCGTATGGTGTGAATATGTGTTGCTCTGATTGGTTAAATAAAGCTGCATTGGCCTATGGCAGGATGGACCCAGGCGAGAAAATTCAAGAGAGATAGGAGGAAGAGAAAGGAGAGGCAGAGAGATGCCAGCCACTACGAAAGGAGAAGCAAGACGCCAGAAGACCAGTAAAACCACAGAAAACGTGGCAAAACATAGATTAATAGAAATGGGTTAATTTAAGATACAAAAGCCAGCTAGCAAGAAGTCTGCCATATGCCATGCAATTGGTGATTAATATAAGCCTCTGAGTAATTATTTTATAAGTGGCTGTGGGACTGCAGGTCAGGCGGGACCAGAGAAACCTTCCCAGTACACAGAGGTCAGCTCCATGTTTAGGCTTTTCTGACTTTTCCATTCTACAAACCCTAATTGGACTCTCCTATCAGATTTACTCAGTTTGTGTTTACGTGTTCTGTTTGACTTCTGAATGTATTTCTGTGTTTGTCTTCATGCCACTAAGCATTCAGGAAAGACATGTCTAATGACCCCATATGTCTCCAACACAGAATTCAATATGGAGAACTGGCTACACAGGCAGAGAAAGAACTAAAAAGTGAAGGAGGGAGATGAGAGGCAGAATAGCAGGACATTAGTACCAACCTAAAGGAAAGAGAGGATAGTAGTTACCAGAGCCCAGGATTCAGGGCCATCTCTTGAAAGCTGAAATCACAGTAAGTTGCAGGAATGAAGATGAAAAGGAGAAGGACGGAACTACCGAGAGATGCACCCAAGCCGGAAAGACGGCACATAAAGCAGGGTAGAGAGAAGTCCTCTGCCTCCATCCCTCTTCTTAGCAATCATTCTTGCACCAATGAGTCCCTTGGCCAAACTACCCGGCAGCCAGAGGGCAACAGAGCCTGGGGAGTGGAACACTCTTCAGGATGGAGCTAAGAGTGCAAAGACACAGAGCAGCAAGCCTCACCATATAAGGAGCAACTGCATGTTGGTCTCTGGAGATGGTCAAGGCGCGACTCTCGTAACAGGCATTGTTGCCTGTGCAGTGTGAGTCTCTCCAAAGATAAGAACTCCAAGAGGAGGGAGCTGGGAACTTCACAGTGAAATTCAAGAGAGCAGGCTGAACAGGAAAAAGAATATTTTTAAAACTTGTAGATCTCTATAGTTCACAGCTTATGTTTTCTAGCTACCCCCAGATGACTCGGAAAAAAATTTTTTTTTGAGTTATAGTTCAGAAAATCTTGATTGTCAGTGTGATCATATCCTGGAGGGAATGATTAGGGGTGGCTAACTGTGAAATTATCTAGATAACTGGAATTGACAAGGGTTCATTTTTGTGTCCATTATCTCAAGAACATTTTAAATAGTATTCAAATAAATGTTTGCAAATGGCCCATTGTTGTGATGGATTCTCCTTCTTTTTCTTTTCTTTTCTTTTCTTTTTTGGCCATTTTATATAATGACTTTATTACATTGCAAGAAGTCACTCAATAGTGAGTATATCATTGTGTGTCAATGGAAATATCAAAGCAATTGAAAATCAGAGGTAGCTCTCACATTGGACCCACTTATAGGTTGTTCCTGGGTGACAGAGAGTTTGCTTCATGGCACCAAGGTAGATTTCAACAAGACAGGCCATGTCTAATGTTTTGCAATTGCTGGATGCCAGCTAGTAAAGTGAACTTGGCTTCGCCATCTAAAAACCCTGATATAACTCCTTCCCAGGATCCTATTCATGCCTTATACTTGTTCCCTTGTCTAAGTCTTGATTCAAGGAGTTCACCCACATTGTGTTTATTTTTAAACCAGTCATTGCAAGAGCTATCACTTTACTGATAAACAAATCAAAGGCTGACTGGATGTCAGGTTGAAAATATCCCTGGATGTTGGTGGAGCCTGGCATTACACATCTGTGAATGAATTTCCTGGTTTGTAACATAACTTGCTGCATTTCACACAACTGTCTGCTGAAGTAACCCTTTGTAGAAATGTTGTCCTTCCTGTCATAGTTAGGAGGAATCATTCCAGCCACATAGCCATAGGTTGGGCCTGATTTAGAAGACACAGAAAATGTCTTCCATTTCTCCATACTTACTGTCTCACTGGGTCTGGAATATGGAGGCCATGGTCCATCTTTCTCTGTTAGGTATTCTTGGTGTGTAGACTTGGGTACTACTGCGGTGCCTTCTGAACCCATGTTAATTCCTTTTCCCTGAATGCACACAGGACTGGACCACAATGACCATGTTTATACTGAAAGACCCTAGCCCTTCAGGCTTACACCCCCAAGCCTCAGGAAAGGAGAAACTTCAAGCACCAGGAAATGAGAAACTAAAAAATCTAGTTCCAAGGGCAACCTGACTTAGTCATTGTTCAATCTCCCCTGCAACCATATAACAATGTAAAGAGATTTCTGTTAAGAGATATGCTCAACTGTGACTGGGATAGTTGCAGGTATTCCAGGAAGGACCACTGTGACCTGTGTGTAAACTCCACTCCAGCCTTGATACCCCTTCCCCCTTGAGGTTTCAGGAAGAAAGTACCTGTTGACGTAACTGTACCCCCTTCTGTGATCACTCTGTAACCAGACCATGATCTTGTGAAATGAAATTGTATGGGAATTGTAATCTTGTGGGTTTTGTGGGTTTTTCCTTTATAAGTCCTTATGGAGCTGCAGTAAGATGTGGCTCTTGCTCTTAGGAGCAGAGTTTGCCCTTCTATATAGAAGCTTTAATAATAAATTCCTCATGCTGTTGCATCAACTGGACTGGAGTCTGGGTTCTTGGGGCACCTACTTGAGACCCTAAATTTTGGGGTCCAACAATACCACTTGACTTCTTCCTCTACCATCATCAGTGACATGGTGCACTTAGTGTTAATCATGGGTTTTTTCCCTACAGTGATTTTAGAATTAAGACACTGGTCTCTCTTCAGAGTAGTCTTATGCCTTGAACCCAGGGGGTATAAGATGCAAGAAGCCATTTTGAGTAAGGGTGTGGATTTAAAGAGGCATTATTTATAAAGAGAGGACTAGAAAATAAAATGTGGTAAGGAGGGGTCGAAGAAAGACGGCTAACCCTTTGATCCACATCTCTTTATCTACCCTTGTTCCAGCCCTCAGACTCCGATGACCAACTATTCACTCTCTTTTCCATAAAAGTCAGACTTTTATCATTCCTCATTTAAGTATTTAGGCCATATAACATTTTTTTTCATGCCTGACTTATTTCACTTGGCACAGTGCATCCAGGCTTATCTAGGCTGACATGAAATCCTGAATGACAGGATTCCATTTTCTTTTTCAGGTTCAATGGTGTCCCATTGTGTATATATGGCACATTATTTTGTGGTATTGTGCCCAAACCCAGAACCTATGTGTGTTAGGCAAGTGCTATACCACTGAGCTATACCTCCCAAACTTGGCTTTTTTTTTTTTAGAGGAGTGTCTTACTATGTAGCCCAGGCTAGCCTTGAGCTTATGATATTCCCGACTGATAGGATTACAGGCATGCCCAGCTTAAATGTACATTTTTACTTATCTGTTGATCTGGGGGATAGACACAAATCGCTTCTAAATCTTGACTCTTATGAATAGTGCTACAATAAACATGAGAGTAAAGTTTTTAACTTACACTGTTTTCCATTACTTTGGATATATATCGACCCAGTGAGTTTTTTTGGTTTTTTTTTTTTTTTGGTTTTTCAAGACAGGGTTTCTCTGTGTAGTTTTGGTGGCTGTCCTGGATCTTGCTCTGTAGATCAGGCTGACCTCAAACTCAGAGATCCGCCTGGATCTGCCTCCTGGGTGCGGGTATTAAAAGCGTGCACCACCACCGCCCAGCTCAGAAGTGAGAATTTTTAAAGTAGTTAATTTAAAATTTTTAGAAGACCCTCCATGCTATGTCATGATGACATTCCTGATGACACTGTCAAATTTTCTCCATGTCCACACCACTTGCTATCTTTAGTCTTTTTGCTGATAATCCTTCTTATTGAGGTGAGAAGCTAGCTCATTTGGTTTTAACTTGTACTTCTCTAGTAATCTGAGATATTAAGCATTTAAAAATTATTTATTTTAGTTAGGTATGGTAGCACACACAGCACTCTGGAGGCAGAGGCAAAGTCCTGTGAATTTCAGGCTAGTCTGGACTACATAGAGGGTTCCAGGCCATCCAGGATTATGTAGTGAGACTCTATCTAAAAATAAAAAAAGAAAGAAAAAAAAGAAAGAAGGAAAGAAAGAAAGGTCATTATTTTCTTTTTATTTTTTATTAATTAAATTTATTTTTAATTGATACACAAGACCACAAAATTTCTATATGTTTATGGGGTACCATTGCTATCTTGATAAATATCTACATTACACTGTATATTGTTTAAGTCAGGTTAAAGTATCTACTTCCTCAAACACTGATTGTTCTTTTTATGATAAAAGCATTCAATTCTTTTCTCTTAGTTTTTTGAGGCATTTACTTCCCAGCTGTTACTTACAGTCATCCGGCTCTGCATCAACACAGAGGAGTTTCCTGTTTCTACCAGCAGAATCTGAGTACACCTTTCTCCTCTTCAGAACTTGGTATCTGCCATAAATGACACATTTTATTTTTTTTTATTTATTTTATAAATTTATTTATTATGTATACAGTGTTCTGCCTGCATGTTTGCCTGCAGGCCAGAAGAGGGCACCAGATCTCATTATAAATGGTTGTGAGCCACCATGTGGTTGCTGGGAATTGAACTTAGGATCTCTGGAAGAACAGTCAGTGTTCTTAACCTCTGAGCCATCTCTCCAGCCTGTAAATGGCACATTTAAACTGTGAAAAATTCCAGATAACATTGAAACATTTCTTAAAATCTTGCCAATGTCTCGTCTATCAGATAGCAACTTTGAAAAAAGTAGCTCCAGGAGCACAGCTCTGGATCATTTTTCATATAATTATAAATACTATAGTGCATTTTAATTATTTATCCATTTAATTTTTGATTTTTTATTTATTGAAATTTTAATAGATGTATATAATGTATCCTGATCATATCATATCTACCCTCAACTCTCCTCTTTCTCTCCCCAGCTCCAAATGCCTCCCACCCCATCCCACTCCCACATTCCAGTTCATGCTGTCTGTTAGACTATTGACTGGTTCTGTTTGCTTACAGGTCTTGTGTGGGTAATGCTAAGAGCTGTGTGTTCATGAGTGCAGTGGCCACATTATATCCAGAAGGCAGCATGCCACAGCACTCCTGCCCATCCTCCAGCTCCTACACGGTTACCATGCCCTCTTCTGAGGTGTTCTCTGAGCTGAGTGGGGTTGATATAGATGGTCCACTCATAGATGAGAACTTTATGGTCGCTTCATCTCACACTTTGAGCAATTATGAGTCACTGCACTAACTGTTGCCCACTCCACAAGAAGTTTCTCTGGTCAAAGTTGAGAGCAGTGCTAATGTATGGGCAAAAGCGTTCATAGTTAAGGCAGTTTTACAACATCTCCATTTAGCAAAACAACAGTTGTAGATGCCTCACTCGGGCCTATTATTTCCCCTCTACAGTGTTTTAAATTATGAAGAAGGATCACAGAGTAGACAATATTTTGCAACTTTTAAAAATTTAACTGCATGTCTTAGGTAACTTTTTTTTTTAAACCAAGGAAACAACAGAGATGTAACATTAACAAGTACCAATTGCTGAACACTTATGGTGTGGTCCTGTTTTAGGAGTGGGGCATTCACTGATTCACAAGACAGCACTTCTGCTTGTTAGGAATTGTGTATTGTATTGAGGAGAGATGGGTGTGGGATCTTCCTACTCTCACAAAGAGCCCTGAGAGCTGAGTCAGATGTTTTGACACTATTGGACCTGTGTGTGCAACTGTGCTTTGTACAAGATGTCAAGGGGTGGGCCTTAGATGTCCACTGTATCCATGGATACACCTCTAAATGCCCTAAGATTTTGTTGTTGGTGTTCAGGCAACAAACATTGACTTTCATGAAGTTAAGCAAGAATGGGAATTAATTGGAAGAATATTGTGTAGCTCAGAGTCCAGAAGGCACAGTTGGATAGCTCCCTGTGGGGGAGAGCGGGAAGCAGGGGTCCTTGACTGATGTCTCAGCAGGAACCTCTGGGTCTGTTCTACAGCGGGGCACTGTGGGCTGACTCTGCTCCATTGGCCTTCCCTCCTAGGGTTCCTCCACAGGAGATTCCGCTTACAGGGATAGGAAGTTTACTGATCCAGCTTGGGTCAGCAGCTTGCTTCTCTAACCAGAGGATGTTAGATTCTGTTGACTGACGCCTGGAAAGGGGCCTGGGCAGTAGTTCGCCATTGGGAAGGGGAAAGAACAGCAGCTGAACCAACCCCAGGCAGCGTCCCGATTTTTGCTTTGTTTTGTTTTCCATTTCTGTGTCTCTCGCACCTTTAACTTCTATTAGGAATTTACCCAGATTTTCTTTTTCCCTTCCTTCTTTCCCTCCATCCCTTCGTCCCTCCCTTCCTTACTCTTTTTAATTTTAAAAAATATTTAAAAATTTATGTATTCTCTCTCTCATTCCCTTCTTTCATTATTTCATTCTTTCTTAAGCAAGCACTTGATATCGTCGACACAAAAATGCTGTAGAATGTGGGGCTAGGGCGATGCCTCAGCAGTTAAAAGCACTTGCTGAGCTTGCAGAGGACTCAGGTTCAGTTTCCCAGGGTCCGCATGGTGACTTGTAACTATCTGTAACTCCAATTCCAGGGAACTGGATGTTGTCTTCTGGCTTCCCTGAGCAGCAAGCACATATGTGGTACACACACACACACACACACACACACACACACACGTATATATATATACGTGTGTGTGTGTGTGTATGTTTTTATTTTTTAAAAAGCTGTAGATTTTGATGAACTTGGAGATAAATATGCAGCTAATGCCCAGCCTTCTTATTCTATGTAGTTTTTTTTATGGCTCTTTGAGGCATAGGAGACAATTCCACCACAAAGGTCATATATCAAGGACTAATGAGGATCCTCAAATATCATTGTTTCCTCCCTGATTTTAAAAGGTACATGTAGATTTTTAGTGAAATAAAGCTTGTATCCAATGTCACTTCGAAATAGCCCAGCACGGTCTTGATCACATTTATTCCCAGCACTTAATTGGTAGGAGGGTCAGGAATTCAAGGCTAGTCACAGCTACATATGATGTTTGGGGTCAGCCTGTGCAACATGATGCCCTTTCTCAAAACAACAACAACATGAAAATGTGAGACTTTGAAAGTGAAATTTCTTTTTTTTCCCATCACCAACCTCAATCATAGCAGTTTGTGACTTAATCTACATATACCATTAACACATGTGCAATAGTTTCCCTGAAGTGAAAGAAGAGTTGACATGCATCGTTGGCAGCAGTCTTTTCTTCACGTAGAACTTAAAATATGTCAAAAATTAGAATAACAACCCTATAATCATGGATGGCATATTAGTTACTTTTCTACTGCCGTGAAGAGACACCAAGAAAGCATTTACTTTCAGGCTTGCTTCTCACATCAGAGGGTTAGTCCATGATCATCATGGCGGGGAGTATAGCAGTGAGTATGGCAGCAGGCAGGCAGACTAGCATGGTGCTGGAGCAGTTGATGAGAACTTACAACTTATCTACAGATAGCAGGAGGAGAGAGTGGCCTGGTGTAGGTTTCTGAAACCTCAAAAAGCTCACCCCCAGTGGCATACCTCCTCCAACAAGGCCACACCTCCTAACCCTTCCCAAACAGTTCCACCAACTGGTGACCAACCATTCAAACATAGGAACCTATGGGAACCATTCTCATTCAAACACCACCAATGGTAATATGTAAAATCGGATGGAAGTGTTGCTTCACTTAATATTATAACTTATTTGTTCTTCTCAACAATCAATGCAGGTCCATCAATCCTGTTTCACAAATTAAAATAACAACAACAAGAAGAAGAAGAAGTCAGGATCAAAGTGATTTCTATATCTTGCTCAAGGTCATGCAAGCAGAGCCAGGGTTCAAGCACAGCTGATGTGCCCTTGTGATGCAGAAAAAAAAAGAGGTCAGACTATTGATGTCTGTTTAAAAGTCTCTTTGTATTTGACCAAATGGAACAAACCGGATCTGTTAGCCGAATCCATCAACAAGTCTTTCTCAGAAAGTGGCTAGCATCACGTAAATACTGGACAGATATGTGTTAAGTGAATAAAAAATGTATTTCATTTACAGTAATCTTGTGCAATGCTATTCGAAGTACTGAGAAGTATTCTGTGTATCTTACAGGTATTAGCTAGTATATCATTCACAGGCCAGTATCCAGGCTATTTCAGCTCTTAAGCAGTAAAAGCCCCTGGCTAACTTCCTTCCTCACTTATCCGTAGGTAGGAAGCACTCTATTTTTCAATGTTCTTGACCTTTGGCCCCTGGATCCTGCTACTTTAGCATCCTATTCTCAAAGATTACAGCAGGACACTGAGCACCCATTCTTACGATGGATTCTAGAGGGAAAGAAGAATAAATTGATTTTCATCTGTGACCTAGCAAATGCATCCTTAGCTTTTGAAACCTCCTGACAGTTTTCTGTGTTAGCACAGACAGGAACATCATATCTCCTGAGGATTGTCTCTGCAGGCCTTCACGACAGGAAGTGTGCGGGCATCTTGGTGTATTTCTGCTTCTGATTTTAGTTCCTTTAATAAGTGCTAAACAGGCTCCATCCAGTTATTTTCCAGTGCGTTTCTTCAAATCACCCGGCAGCATGTGCTAACACGTCTGTCTCTTGCTTTAATGAAGAGGCTGCAGCCTCCTCATCTGCGCTGTGCCCTGGGGACACAGGCTAATTTCTACCCTGATAAATCAGTGCAGACTGGGAGCGAGTTCTAACGATGGAAAAGTCACTTCTTTTGTCCCATCCATATTTGTGTGATGGACGTGTACGTGACGATGATGACGGACAACCTAGGGACACGTGACCCTTTCCTCTGCAGTGCTGTTATCATGACAGAAAGGGACAAATGCAGCCAATGAGGCTTGGATAAGGATCCCTTAAGATCCATGTATCAGAGGCCTGGTGGCCAGCCTTTATTATCAAATGGGGCCTAGGAATTTAAACCACTGAGGGAGTGTTCTTGAAGGGGTTTGGGGATTCCATTCCCTTTTTTTTTTTTTTAGCTCGCTCTGAAGCCACCATAAGATGAAGAGACTGACTCCGCCATTTGCTCTGGTCATAACACACCGTGGTTCTACAGGCTCAGACTGATGAGGTCACGTGACCACAGATGGAGCCCTCCGAAATCTCAAGTCAAAGTAAACTCCCTTCTTTCCTTTTAAGTTGTCTGTCTCAGACATTGTGTCATAGTCTTTTTACTCATGGTCAGTTCATTCACTCACTATTCAAAATCAGCCACAGACATAGTCCCAGCCCTCTAAAAGTTCACAGACTGGGCAGAGGTTGGAGTGTTTTAGATACGTGTGTAGCTGTGGGTGGTGGGAACGTGTGGAAAGGTAAGCAGATAATTAGAACACAGTGCATCACAGTCGATTGTGTTGAATTTGGGAATGGGCTGCTGAAGTGATCTGGGGATGTCCTGAGTGTGGATAGAGGCAGGCAAGGCTTCCTATAATGGTTGAGCTGAGTTTTAATATCTAAATAATGGTATTGAACAAAAGAGCCAGAGAAAGGAAAGGGCAGAGACAGGTTAGCACTAAGACAGTGCTTCTCGACCTACCTATTGCTGTGACCCTTCAATACAGTTCCTCGGGTTGTGGTGACCCCTACTATAAAATTATTTCCATTGTTACTTCATCACTGTGACTCTGCTACTGCTATGAATCGTAGTGTAAGCGTCTAGGTTTTCCAATGGTCTTGGAGACACCTGTGAAGGGGTCATGTGAGAACCACTGGTCTAAGAACTTAGCCATTGCAACCCTAGGAATGATTTGAGTAGGCTTGAGAGGGGCCAGAAGACAGGACAGGAGGAGATGGGCTGCCAGCGTTCCAGAGCTTGGCCTATTTGCTGTAATATTCAGTGGGAATCTGGAAAGAACTGAAATCAGGCAAAAATCAGAGTGAGATAAACGTTTAACAAACATGGATGTTTTTTGGCATAGTAATTTAATGTCTAGGAAGTTATATTATTGATAGATAATTCATGAGATTTTCTGGTTTTGTTTTGTTTCTTTTCTTTATGAGATTTTCTTTACCTATAACCATGGAAGCCATCTAAGGTCTATTAAGGCAGAGTTTTGAAGAATGAATTTTAGTAAATTTGTATGATAATGAATATTAGATATTTTAAAATATGAAAATAATTTGTAGCTAATGTAAATTACCCATAATAACTATACAAAAGGGAAATGCTAGGGACAAGGCAGTATATTCTGTGATCTTTCAAGTATTTCTTCACACCTATCTATAAGAACACACTCGATGACATACATTTAAGTATGGGCAGCTCTCAACAATGAGATTATTATTTTTTTCTTTTACTTACATTTTATAATTTTAAGTACTGAGTAATATTACTTTTCCAACAAGAAAATGAATATATGAAAATATATTACATGGCCAGGCCCACCCAGCCCTGCTCGGCCTGGGCAGGCGGAAGATACCCATAGATCCACTGGACACTATTACAACAAGCAACTATATGGTGGAGAAATGGGAGATAAAGAAGCTTTCATGTGCTGTGGAGAGAGGCCTAACTGAAGAATCGAAGACAGTGAGGAAGAGGCTGATGTGGATGGCCTATTCTGCCACCCGGGGGCCATGGTGATGGCCAGGCCCCAGGCTGATGCTGAGGGTCATGTCTGGGTTCGTGGCCCTGTAAGCATCCAGGGACTGTGTTGATGTCCAGGGCTCCTGTTACCACCGAGAGCTATGCAGGTGCCTGGGGTCTGGGCCTCATTTGAGACCATGTTGGTGCCCAAGGGCCATGACATTCTGAGTGGCCTGCGCTAATACCTGGGGCCATTGTGACATCTGACCTGGGCTGCTGCTGAGGACCGTATTTGGATCAGTGGTGCTACCCAACCCGGGGTCTGTGTTGATGTCTGTGGCCCATGTTGCTACCAAAGGTCATACGGATACACTGCTGCCCGGGACCATGGTGATATCCTGACCTGAGCTGCTGCCAAGGGCCATGTCTGGGTCCGTGGTCCTGCTGCAGCTGAGGTCTTTGTTGACATCCACAGCCCATGTTACCATTGGGGACCATGTGAACCATGCCTGTTGAAATCTGAGGGTTGTGCTGAGCCACCCCCTCCCTTTGCTGGTCCTGGGAGATCTGGCTCTGCTGGCTGCTGGCCGATGCAGTGGGGAGAGCTGGCACCTCCCTACCCTGCATGGGTGAGCAGGCTCACATGACCCCATCCCTGGAAGAGCTGGCCCACCCCTCACCACCAGTGCAGTAGAGCTGACCCCCAGATGACATGGGTGCAGGAGAGCTGGCTCTGCCCCTTGCCTGCAGTGTTAGTCCCAGTGGAAGCACGAACTGACCGACTCAGCTAACACCCAGGCCCCTATCCAGTGCTTTGAGTTGGCCCACCCCAACATCTACATGTATGACCTGCATGAAGGGACTGGTCCTAGAGTACCAGAGCTACAGGATCACCATGACTTGGGGCAGCAGCAAGATACCCGAGAGGAGTTTTGGCAAGGTTCAGCATTGATGGTGTACTGAAAGCTAGAGGCCTCGAACCAGACCAGCAACTCATTATAATGAACAGGCAAAGCTGATTGGACAAAATGGTGTACTGTGTGACATACCGCAGCTCCAATGCCAGTAAGATGAATCAAGAGGTGATGGGGAGGTGGGAAAGATGAAGGAGTAGTGCTTTGTTTTGCTTTTAGTAGTTTTTTTATTATTTTAATTTTGGGGAGGGGACTCTGCAAGGGTGAAAGGCAAATATGGAGGGCCTGGGAAATGAATGGACTGGGTGCATGATATACATTTCCCAAAGAATCAATGAAAAATTATGCTTAAAAAATACATTATATCTCAGCACTTGGGAGATAGAAACTGGAAGATCAGGCGTTCAAGGTCATAAGGGCCTGGGATACATACGGCCCTGTCTCACAAAAACGAATGAAAACCAAGCAACCAAACAAAAACTACCCTACCCAGGAGTGATTAGTAGTTTTGGGGAGGTGAGAAGTAGAAAGACTCCCTTTGGGATTTGTCTTCTTTCATTGTATTACCTCATGACATGTCTGCGTTTTCCTTCTTCCTTCAAGTCCTGTGACCTCAGACAAGCTTGACTTTCAGGACTGTTGAGCACTGGGTTTGGAGTAACCACATCTGAGTCCTGCTCGTGGGAGCCCGGGAGGGCAGCTGCCTGTTGCTGCCTGACTCTGGGCTTCTAAGCCATCAAAGGCGCTTCCTTGCCTTAAAGAAGGTAAAGTCCTCCCCAAACAACATGCTCAGCCCCCTGCCCTGTTGTCTCTCCCCAAAGGATTGTATATAGTCAGCAACTCCTGAGGCCCTCGAGGCTCTGTTCTGAAATCATTTAAGCACCCCCAGATCTCAGCAAAGCCTCTCCTAACTTCCTCGTGTCGACTCTGTTCAGATCCAAGTTACTCAGACTTTACATTTTATTCTTTTGTTATGGTTGGTTTAATTTTTTTCTTTCACTTTTATAGTATAATATATTTACATCATTTCCTCCTTTCCTTTTCTCCCTCCCATATACCCCGCCTTGCTCTTTTTCAAATTCATACCTTTTTTCATTAATTGCTGTTACATGCACAGATATATATATATATACATATATGCACATATATATTCTTAAATATAAGCTGCTCAGTCTACATAACGTTACATGCACTTTTTAAAAATCATCTTCCACTAGCCTTTCATCTAGGCTCATGTTGGTGCCTTCATTTGGACCACATTTTCTTCCGGTTTGACTTGTTGCTATTATCACACCGAGATTAAGCCAGTGAACATTCTGGCATGGAGAAAGGAGGGGCTCAGGTGCTCCCACCCCTTACTGAGAAATTTTGGATAGTTCATGGCTTCTAGGGGAGGGGGGAGCCAGTTTTCGTTCATGGTGTGGTACCTGATAGGTCAGCCACACTCCAGTGGATGGTCACATACCCATGAGTTTATGGGCAGAACAAATTGGACTCGGCCAGTTATTTGAAAAAAAAAAAAAAAAAGGATGTGAAGTTGGGAAGAGGTGGAGAGGTGAAAAGATATTTAGGAATTTGGCAGGTATTAGGGCTGACTATGATCAAAATACATTGTATGACATTTTCAAAGAATAAAAGATTGTGTTAAAAATGCTTCTCAAAGTTTCACACAAAGGAACTCATTGGGAGCTAGCTCAGTGGTCAAGGATGCTTGCCACCAAGCCTGACAACCTGACTTGAGTTCGATCCCCAGAACCCACATGGTGGAAGGAGAAAACCAGCTCCTACAAGTTGTCTACTTCCACACAGCAGCCACAGCATGTGCCTCATCCTCACACAAATAAATAAATAAATGTAAAAGTTTTAAAAAAAAATCAGGCCATGTATGGTGGTGCAGGCACCTGATTCCAGCACTCAGAAGGCAGAGGCAGGTGAAGCTCTGTGAGTTTGATGCCAGCCTGGTCTACAGAGTGAATTCCAGGACAGGCAGAACTACATGGTGAGACCCTGTCTCAAACACAAACAAAAACAAGAGAACTCACTGGGAAGCTTGCTCTAATTACACATTCTCAGTCCCCATCCTGGCTCTCAGCTTGACAACCTGCAGTTTGATTGATATCCCCCCATTGATGCTGGTGGACTTGACTCATGACAGCACTTTGAGAAAGGTGTCACACTTTCTGCTCTTGCTCTGCACAGTACAACTCTTGTTCCCTGTTCCTAGAATCTCTCTCCCTCTCTAGTGGCTCCAGGAAACTGCATCATACTGTATTTGCGAGAACAATGTATCTGGAAGCTGGGAGAGCGGGATCCCCACAGACTTCTTTGTGATAGATGATCACAAGGTTGTCCTCAGTACCTTTGAACATGCAGATGATGTGAGTGTGCACTTAATATTTTTTTTTAAAAAAAAAATAAGATCTAAACCTTTGATAAAACTCTCAAGGAAATACAACGGATGTATTATTAAATAATCCTAACAAGCCATGGAGCACACCTAACATCTTGGAACTTACTTACCTCCATGTTTTTCACCCACTTATCTCTGAACACTGTGCACCTTCGCTCATTTTCCTGGGGCATGACCCGCATCTTGGCAGACTCTCCTGCCTTGGCAAACAGAGGAATACCATATGCCGGGAGATATGGAAATCGTGCCTGCTGACCCCTCCCCATCCCTGGCAACCATGTCCCTTGGCTCTGTTATTTACATTGTTGTTATGTGGGACTCTTCTTAGGCAACTGGATACCCTCCTGTGTCTACGAACATATTTTTTCAAAGGCAGAATAAGATTAAATTCTGGGTGGGTAGTGGTGGCACATGCCTTTAATCCCAGCACTTGGGAGGCAGAGTCAGGCAGAGCTCTGTGAGTTTGAGGCTAGCCTGGTCTACAGAGCATGTTCCAGGATAGCCAGGGCCACACAGAAAAACCCTGTCTTGAAAAACAAAAATAAAACAATAACAACAACAAAAGATTAAATTCTCTTTAAAAAGGAGTAGGGTTTGGTCAGATTTATGGGGGTTTGTGTATATGGTTGAGTTTATTGCTACCAAGGATGTTGCAAAATAATTGAAATATTTCATATCTCCGAAGCTATACTGAAATGATTTTGGTGGTTTGGGCCACTTTCTGTCACCAAATGTGATACTGTGACAGTGTAATCAGAAGTTTCTGCCCTGCCAGCAACTCCCAAATACCCAGCAACTGCTTTGCAAATTACCACACAGAGGCTTATGTTAATTACAGAATGCATGGCCGATGGCTCACACTTATATGACCTAACTCTTACATTTAAATTAACCCATTTCTATTCATCTATGTATTGCCATGTGGTCCATGGTTTACTGGTTCCCTGGCATCTTGCTTCTTCTCCGGCCCCTTGCGGCTCTTCTGACTCCACCCTTCTTCATTGGAGTCCTCAGTTTAACTGCACCCCTAACCTTATCCTGCCTTGCCATAGGCCCAAACAGCTTTATTATCAACCTACGAGAGCAATACATATTCACAGTGCATAGAAGGATCATCCCATAGTATGACAATGTCTAGTGTTTGGGGTGCAAAACCAATGTTTACTGTCCAATGATGGCCTGGGTGGTGGCTCCCTAGACCAGTTCTGTCATGGCACAAGTTTTCCAGTTGCTCCTACAGGCAGATTGATGTATTGGGCTCTGCTACATTCCTTGAAGGTCTAGAGAGACTTTACATTTTTCCCATAAGCCTCTTTCTGCTGAAGCTTTCCACTGGCTCTTTTCCTTAAATGCAGCATGTACAAATCTGTTTCCACAGCCTTCTTGTGTGCCCATTTATTTTCATTTGGAGTTATATACTTTTCAATTTAGTTTTATCAAAATTTAAGTCACGTAAAAATCATTATGAATGGCTATAGAGATGGTTTAGCCCCTAAAAGTGTTTGTCACATGAGCTTGATCCTTGGCACTTAACTAAGAGTGGGGATATAAGTGACTGCAGGGAACCGTCCTCTGACCTCTGCATGTGCCCTTTGTGTATTGGTGTGTACTTCCCCCAATACTAATAAAGCAGAAGAAATTGGAAAATCATTATGACAGAGTCTCCTGTCTTCCCTAAAATATTTGGTCATGGTGACTTGGCAGAATGCTCACTTGGTAAAGCGCTTTCGATGCAAGCATAGGGCCCTGAGTTCAATCCCCAGAACCAACAAAGAACTGGGCAAGACGGGATGTGCTTGTGCACGCGTGTGTGTGTGTGTGTGTGTGTGTGTGTGTGTGTGTGTGTGTGTGTGTGTGTGATAAATTCTTCCATCCTATCACCTAACTTCAACACGTCACCATTCATTTCTCGTTGTCCCTTTCCCCAGGCCTTTTGTGATCAGAAAGGAAGGAAACAGTTTTTAAAAAAACTCTCACTTATGAGTAGTTCATGTGTATCTCTGAGATAAGAAGTTAAAAAAATAGAGTGGTGGTGGGGGTGTGATCTAGTGGTAGAACCCTTGCCTATTACGAGGGAGGTCCTGGGTTCCATCCTCAACAAGAATCAAACAAATCAACAACAAAAGCATACTGCCATCATCAGACCTAATAACATTATTCAGTTTTGGCCCATGAGGTTTTTTTAGTGAACGTCCAAATGCATTCCACACAGTATGTTTAGGGGATATATCTTTTTTTCTCTATTTTTAAGAATTGAAGTGTAAGTCACATGTCTACTATATCTCCACAAACTAATGACAAGTTTTTCTTCCCCATTTGTTTCATGATATTTATTTATTTAAGATGGTGTAACTATTGGGTCTGGAGAGATGGCTCAGTGGTTAATACATCGGAATGACCAAAACCAAAATTACCTTAGCAGAAAATGCCCAAGGAGGGTTTACAGTCATGTTAGGGTCCTGTGTCAATTCCTAAAGGCATCACTATGGCTAAAACATGATAGCATCAGGGGCAGGCACTGATAAGCTGCTAAAGATCCAGGAAATCACCTCACATCCATGCACATACAAACAACCATAATTAAACACTGTGAGCTACTTAAGAAAGTAGATGTGGAAGTAGATGGGAGCTGTGTTGGGATGAAGAGGGGCTCCAGGGGAGGGGGTAAGGGAGGGAAATGGGGGTTGATCCGAATCAAAATACATTATATATACATATGCAATCATCAAGTAATAAATCAAAAGTTATTTTAGTGAAGACAAAGTTACATACCCACTCCCACAGGGTGGCAGGTGGCACTGTAACAGAGAACCCTGTGAGGGTTTTCTGAACAGAGAGTAGAATGAGCCCAAAGAAACAGTGCGAGAGGGGGCAATAGCAGCTAGATGTGTAGTGTTAAGACAGTTGGAGCTCAGGGCTGCATCCCAGAGATCTCTCTAGAAACTGTACTCCAGTGAAGAAGAATTCTGAAGTCTTGATTTTTTTTTTCATTTTTTCTTTCACTTTAAGGATGATCCTTTAGGTCTGAGTTGTCACTCACTGTCCTGTATGTTCTGCCTCAGCATTCCCCACTCCCTTCCCAAACCCTGCCCCTTTCAGAAACCTGGCCAAGTGGCGGCTCCTCCCCTGGAGCTGCTCAAGACTGTGCCTACAGGTTATTTAAGTTCCTGTCCATAGACCTGCCACATGATTTCTCCCCCTCCCTTCTTCTGAGGTCACCAGGAAAGCTTTGCTCAGATTAAACCTGGTCCTTTACTTTTAATTTGGCTTGATCTGGCTTACTGCATCTTCAGACAAACCTTTTATTGGGGATTCAAAATACTTATCATCTGGTGTCAAGCCTGAGTAGAGTAGGGCCTCCCTGCCAGCCTCTGGCCACGTGGGTGCATTCCCTGCTGGTCCCCAGGCAACATGGGAAGCCATTCCTCATCTTGTCCACCCCACCTCTGCCACACCAGATCAGCTCTTGGCTCGGTAAGTCACCCATTTCAAAACCAAAAGCCTATACGGGATCCAGGATCTCTTCCGAGTCTTTTGACCCTTTCTGGGTTAAGGGCTTCCAGGTAATGGGTCACTGCAGTGCCAGGTAACTCTAGCCTGTTCCCAGAGCGGTGACAGTCCCTGTCACTTGGAGTTCCCCTATGTGGGAAATGTTCTTCACAGAGGCAGAGGCAATCCTCATACCACTCCCAGTCTTAGGTTTGTAGAACCGGATGTGATTCTTTACCCTTTGGCTTGTGAATGGGTACTTGCGGGTCTAAGTTCTATCCCCAGACAACCTTGGGGTGTGTCCTACTAAATTTATCCAAACTGGGGCTATCTTGCACCATATGTTGGTCTGAGTCCCTCATCCAGGGTTAACTGCCCCTTCCCTGTTGGCTGTTTGTGTCTCTGCCCTCCGACCCTTCACCTGCTACCTGCTTCTCATGCCTCCCCTCCAACATGACCTTTTGCTCAGTCACTGTCCAAGTTTTCCCGATGCACTAACTCTGCTGTTCCTGCTGTTTTCTCTTCCTGGCAGGACCTGCCGAAGTGTGTCCACTGACATAGTTTCCCTCGAAAAGTTTTGTTTCTCTTTCCATTAAAAAAGTCCCGTCTGTTTTTGTGTGTATGGATGGAAGTGTGGCTGCTGTATATTTGTTTCTGACTGGTCTTGGATGCCTAAGTTTACACGTTCTATGTGTCTTGGTAACAGCTAGCTGCCTGGGCTCAGAATTTGCCTCTGGGATTTGCTGAATCTGATGTGATGACAGAGAAAGTTATTTTATGCTGTTCTACCTTAAAAAAAAGAAAGCTAAGGAATTGGGTATGGCTAAAATATCTGTAACAAAGGTTAGCTTAAAACTTGTAACTACAAATTGGGACTGCTCTGAGGAACAACATATGGTCGGTCTGCCACCACCTTAATTAAGTACAACACATGGGCAGCTACCATTTTGACTTAGGATGGAAAAGAGGGAGGTCATATGACTTCACTACCATCTTAAATAAAGGTGACCAAATGGAGTGGGTCCACCAAGAGACAACAGGTCTCCAAAACATTTTGGACTAGGATAGATTTCTGTATGATAATCCCTGTCCTGTCCTAGAAACAAGGTTTGTAAAAGATAGGATTTGAAACAATGCTGGTTTACTGAGGTATCAAAGCTACACCTCCATGTATTCCTGTACTGAGATGTATCTTGTTGGCAGCCAGATTTTTTTTTAACATAAGAGTAATCCCTTGATATTGACTTTAGAAACACTAAATTGTTTACACTGTGAAACTAGGTTTTGCCTTCTAGAGATACTAAACTGCTTATACCTAACAGATATACCTGATCCTCAAACACTTCAGAGACCTGAAACATGGCATTTAATAAAAAAAAGCTTCTCATGATGGAGACATGCCAGCTCCTGGCAGCATCCCCATCTCCTTCAAGGAAGATGGATGGCCACAGAAGAGCTTCCTCCTGGAGCTTGCTTTAAATGTAACAATGCCAGCCATCAGTGGGTGGGGGGAACCCGTCCAGACTGTGGACAAACAGGACACTGGGGAATTGATTGCCCCACTTTATCAAGGAAAGTCTGTCAAATCTTATGTTATTGGCAGCTGAAGATTGACACTGCCTTGGGACCTCTGTCCCCAGCAACCATGGAGAAAACTGTGAGAGTTGCCTAGGTAGCCATAAAGCTGTCTTAGTTTTGTATATTCAGGTGAAATTTATACTTCTCCTATCTGATGGTGTTTCATGACTAGGGTACTAATAGATCTACCAATTTAATAGCTGCCCCCTCAAGGCTACCACCACCCTGGTAGCTCATTAGTTTATTAGTTAAGTTTCCTGATAAAAATACAGACGAGTTTGCCTTGTTCATAGGCTTTGTAGTAAAGGATAAATGGGCTTCAGAATTTTAGTGTTGATAAATACAGTTTTGTTAAACCGATAGAGCACTAACTACCAATAGTTTTTTAGAAGTTCTTATATTTCTGTGGATTTTACTGGCCCCAGCTTTTAGGACTGCATGGAGGCTTTGTCAGCATTACTATATTGTCTCCAGCCACATATGGCAAAACTCTGCTGAAATGCCAACTACTCCTCCTCTGAAACAGGTTAGCATTAAAGAG
Source organism: Peromyscus leucopus (assembly GCF_004664715.2). NCBI lineage: Eukaryota > Metazoa > Chordata > Mammalia > Rodentia > Cricetidae > Peromyscus > Peromyscus leucopus. The sequence continues at coordinate 113,924,151 of NC_051065.1, forward strand.
GGTATGGAAGCCTGCAGACATGTTCAACTCTGTTCCTCTCCCCTGGTCCTCAGTCTCCTTCCCTCCATTTCCTTCACTGGCTCAACCTCTTTTGTTCAGTAAATTTCCTCTGGTTATCTTCTAGGTATAGACTTAAAGGTATGTTACATGGGCTGAAACAGGCACTAGACAACAATATTCATGCTTTTTAACCCAAAGACATAGCCTTTGCTATGACGCCAAGGTATAAATCTGTTCTAGTTGTTTTACATGCACTTGCAGGTTCTTAGGGAAAGAGTTATGCTACTGTATTGAGAAATCTGGCCTGGTGGAAACTAATATCACTCTCTAGATCTCCTCTTTATCCCACCCATCTTCAAGCCTGTATTTTACAGGTTCACTCCTCCTGTCATACTTATGCCAAGGCCAACTCACAGGGGGCCCTCCAGATATGCCAGAGCCCTTGCACTAGCTCCAAGGACATGAACAGCAGCCAGGCACCTGGCAGATTGAGTTCATCCACATGCCCACTCATAAAAAGCTCCATTATCTCTTAACTTTTGTTGACACCTTTACAGGATGGACAGAGGCACTCCTTGTCTCCAGGGAAACAGCAGGTGTGATGTCTCAGGAACTGGAACATATCATCCCCCAATTTGGCATGCCACCTGTCACCTAAGCTCCTGGGATGTCAATGCTGGTACCATCTCTCCAGGCTCAAGAAGACGCCTACCCAGGATAGATGGTCTGTCCAGCAACTAGAACTCTCCATCCTCCATTTTTCCAAATTGTCCCGATGAAGGGCCTATCTGCTCTTTTGTCTTGCTCATTCATCTTCGTCAGTACAACCAGGGCACATCTCCATTCCATTCTTACTGACAGTCTCCACTCTCCCCATTGCTAGTTCCATTCATTGGGCCAGTGTTAACAACCTATTTTTTTTTCTCCTAGCAACTTTTCTTCTCTGCTTCCTCAAGAAATAGATCCCTGAGGCCTCCAGGATGGCAGTTAATGGAATGCTTCTTCACCCACACCTCCGACTGAGGGTGAGCCTACTGACTCCTGACTCCCCCTCCCCAAGTCATCTTATGCCAAAAGGAAATAGTCAGACTTGAACTGGCATCCATATACCCAAGAAGGTTGGGATGTTCCAATTGGAAGCTCCATCTCAGCACCCTCACTCCAAACGCTGCCCATTTCAGAAAGCCCACCGAACAGAGGAGCTGCTCAAGATTGAGCCTACTGGGCATTTAAGCTACAGTCCATAGACCTGCCACATGATTTCTCCTCCTCCCTTCTCCTGAGATTACCCAGGAATGCTTTGCTCAGATTAAACCTAGTCTTTTAATTCAGCTTGATCTGGCTTATTGCATCGGCAGAGAAACCTAGTACCAGGGATTCAAAAATAATTATCACTATATAATGAATGACATAACGGACTGTTTATAGTTTTTAGACGTCCAATTGTTTGGATGGGAGCTCCCCCTCAACCCCTGGCACCCTGGCACTCTGGCACCCTGGCATCCCTATACCCAAAGAGTCTGGAATGTTTGGGTGGGAGCTCCACCTCACACAGCTCCTCCCCAAACCTGTCCCGCTTCCTCAGAGCCCGCTAAACACAGCTCCTCCCCCAGAGAGGCTCAGATAGACTCCCACAGGGGATATATAAGTGGCATCCCTGAAAAAAGACTTGTGGTTTTTTCCAGTCTTGTGTCCCTGTCTCCTTTCTGAGAGGCTGGGGAATCGCCCAGGAATGCTTCACCCATTAAACCTGGACTTTGCCTGATTTGCTCTGATTTGGTTTGTTGCGACAGTGGAGAGGCCTTCAGGAGGTCTAAAACTTTTCACCGATGTAGCCAATATGATGATCTTCAACTTCTTGAATCCACCTCTCCCAAGAGCTAAGACTATAGGTGTGCACCACCACACTGTTTTATGCAGTGCTGAAGAATGAACTTAAGACCTCATACATGACAGCCAAAGGTTCTACCAACTACACTATATTCCAGGCCCCATTATAGTTCTAAACCTCAATTCTGATACAAGTCTGCAACAGCCTTCCAATGACCAATAGACCACAATTAGACACAATGTGCTTCTATTTGTGTATCTTACGAAAGAGGTGCATAGCTTTCTTCAGGTTAGAGACACTCCCAGTGGGCCAAGAGATTCAGACAATGTAGAGGCCCAGTGTTTCTCAATGTGGGCACCAATGACATTTGGCCAGAAAGCTTGCTGTCATGCACAATGTTTAGCATCTACGGTTCACACCCCATCAGATGCCTGGAATTGCTCCAAGCCCATCAGTTCCTCCTCCCAAATTCCAGCACTGATAATGGAGGACCTGGATGAGATTAGGAGTCTAAACACATGCTCCCTTCTTGGTTTACTTTCCCCATCCATTACATCATTCCTGAAATCTAATTTCTAGTAGTTCATATATCAAAGAACATCTTGAAACCTTTAAGGGTGATTTCAGATATCCTGTCATGTTATTGTTATTGGGAAGGACCAAAAGAAGTGTTTTGGAAACTATATTCAGTTACAAAATTTTGGTAATTGCTACCTCAATGCAGTGTGCACTTGTCCCAAATCCTCAGTTCTCAATTACCCACTCCTATTGGTGGTCTTTCTGATATGAAATTTTAAAAAAATACTTTGTTGTGAGGCAAGAGATGAGAGTGGATGACACCTGGGAGGTGCCCAGCCATCACTGTAGCCTTCTTAGGACAATCATTTAATTTACTACTTCTGAGAGTGAAAATACACAAAGAGATGCTAGTTTGAAAAGAATGTCTTAAGATGGGCAAAAGAAACAGCCAAAATTAATGATCTTTGAGCAGTGTTTCAATTAATTAATTAATTAACTAATTAATTAATTGTGTGTGCTTCCATGTGTGCATGTGCGTGGGCACCTGCATGCGGCTGTCAGAAGACAGCTTTCAGGGGTTAATGGTTACCCACTTCCACGCGTGGGTCCTGGGCATCAGTCTCAGGTTGTCATGCTTGTGAACAAGCACATTTACTTACTGAGCCATCTTGCCTGCCCAGCAGTTTATCAGGTTGCCAGTCAATTTTTCTGACTTTTGACCTTGCAACCCCATCTCAAACAGGTTTCCTAATCTTTTCTTTTATAGATGAGGAAATTGAGGTTTCTAGGAATCAAACTGAGATGCCTGAGATTGCACAGGATTTTTTAGAAGAAATAGGGGTTTCTAGAATCTTAAAATGCCACCCTTAACACTGATGTCTCAAAAGCACTTGTTGTTTTATAGGAAACGAACAGTCCTACCGGAACTAATCAGAAGACAGGTCTGGAAGTACAAACTAGCAAAAGTGCAGTCATTTAATACATTGCCTAGCTCAGTGCCTTGAAGCTGCACTGTCTTGTCTGAAATGTTAGGACAATCTCATTTGAACTCCCAGCCCGCTGAGAAATTGAAAGCAGATGGTGGCGAAGCTGTTTGGTAACTTGGTGCCTTTTAAAATTAACTGAATCCTTCTAGTGCTGCTTTAGATTAGAGGTGACTAATTGGATAAAAGGAAAGGAGACTTTCAACTGATGAAGAGCATTGTGAGAGCCCAGACTGAGTTAGTTCCCGAAAAGGAACGCACAAGAACAACTTCTCCAATAATGTTTTCATTACAAGAGTGAAGTTTCCAACACTCTGTTCCAATCGAGGACAAGCTGATGTGTCGCTGCAGCCCAGGGAAACTTGGGGGCGAATAGAAAGCCCTTTCATTTTAAAATGGGCTTTAACTCTGAAACTTTCTAGTGCCAAACCTTTTAGTTTTATTTTTTACATGAACACTCGGCGTGCTCTCACAGATGTCTGAGCTGGGAGGGACAGTAGGAGATCAGGCTGAGTCCGTTCTTATTAATATTAAACAGTCAGGTCTGTACCCTTGAGGCAAACGGGAGAGACACGGAGAGGAGCTGCTGACATTGACAAGGAATCCAAACAGGACTTGCATTATCGGTATCCACCACGTTGCCGCTCCCCGGTTTGGCCTTCTGGGAGTTGTAGTCTTTGCGGAAGCGGCTCTCCTGAACATCTGGTATGCTCGAACCTCGAGGTACTACAAATCCCAGGATGCATCGGGCTCGGCCCCTCCCGCCCTGATGTGAGTGTAAACTCACCGCGCCGGGGCGGCCGGCGGGCTAGCGGGCTTAGCGGGGCACTGCGCGGGGCACGCGGCTTGGGGGACCCAAGTCCCCTCATCTTTGTCAGGTGCCGTGATTCTGCTCCAAGTTCCAAGCAGAGGAAGGCGGGCAAGCGGGAGCCATGCAGTCAGAATCTGGGATCGTGGCGGATTTCGAAGTCGGGGAGGAGTTTCACGAAGAACCCAAAACCTATTACGAACTCAAAAGTCAACCTCTGAAGAGCAGGTGAGTGGTGACAGCTGGAGGGAGGCGCGGTGGGAGGCCTAGGGGCCCCGCGCTTGCTACCCTGGAGCGAGAATAGCCAGTCTGACTAGCTCTCGGACAAGGACCCCGTGCCCTTGCCTTGGGGTACAGGGCGACCTGGCCCCTGGCATTTGGGGTCCTGCTCTCAGATGACTTTCTCGCATCCCAGGGTGTCTGACAGAGACACTTCAGGGACATCATGGGTCTCTTGGGATGGCTCATCCAGGCGCTTGGACCCTTGACTGCACATGCCAGCTGCTGAGCTGAATGGGGGCTGGGGCGGTACCCGGCCAAGGTGGGGTAGGAGGAGCACCGGACTGGGACGGTGACCTGGTGCTATCAAGAGGAGTTTTTCTGAAGATCCTAGCAGGCTGAGGGCTCAGAGCGGGAGAGCGCGGGTGGATGGAGATCTGATGCTCCAGGGAAGCAATGAACTGGCCTGGAGTCTCTCCTTGGAGTTCTGATGCTCCAGGGAAGCAATGAACTGGCCTGGAGTCTCTCCTTGGAGTTCAGCCTCTCTGGGAGAGACTGCTCCGGGTGGCCCCTAGGTGAACTTCACCTGGGCTTTATCTGCCACCTGCCACCGGGGGGGGGGGGGGGGGGGACGACACCAGAGTCGGGGGGTGGGGGTGGCAGTGGGTGGGCGTGTCTCCCCAGGTTGGGCAAGCTCTCAGGAATAGAGTTCTCCTAGTGAATGCAGAAAGAAGGAAGGGAGGGAGGGAGGGACAGAGGGAGTGAGGGAGGAAGGAAGGAAGGGAGGAAGGAAGGAAGGAAGGCAGGCAGGCAAGCTAGTTCAGAGGTCTGTGGTGGCTGGGAATGATCTCTTTGTGGCTGCTACACATGTTTAATTCCTCAGGCACTTCAGAAACTTTGGGACTGGAGTGAAAATACCCTCTGGTCTGGTGCCTCCCAACTCTGTACATCTGCAGCACCCTTATCCTTTGCATCACCGTCCATTGCTATTTACCCGGAAGAATGGGTTATCTTCCCTTTTCACTGTCTTTGGTCACTCTGGATCTGTAGTACTTCTTATTTGTGATGATTACAGAGAGGGGGATGGTCACTGGAATCTGTGATAGTCAAAGAAAGGCTTTATTTCCACCCCTTTCACTTGTGAGATGAGATAAGGCTGAGATTGGAAACATCATCCTTGTACCTCAGTTGTCACTAGGGCCTAGATGAGTGAGATTCCCCTGGCAGAGGGGCAGAGGGCCTCGTTTTCAGGTGAGTGAAGGACCAGGGAGGCAGGAGTGAGGGGTGGAATCCTTGCTTTTGGACAGAAGGAGGCTGAGTCTGAACTCTGCTGGAAAAATGGAGCCAGGTTACTTCAGGGCTGGGGAAGGACCTTGAATCCAGTTAGGGGAATAAACTCTGGGAAGAGCAGATGTCCCTGGCTGCCCTTGCTAAAGCAGGCTTTTTGGACATGCTTGTGGCAGAGTGGAAGGAAATGTGTTAGGCACTGAGATGCATAACCTCAGCCCTTCACTGGTGGCTTCTTCTCATAATGGCTATTTTGTATGTGGACATAGATTGTGTGTATTGGGTTCTCTGGGTGATATTGTGTAAGGGGTATTGTTGGGTGTGCTCATTATGGCTTTATCTGCATGTGGCTGAAGGGACCAGTGTTTTACTGAGCAGTGCCCTGCTTTTGCTTCTATAAGCAAATGCTTACATGGCCAGAATGAGGGAGTGTGTGTGTGTGTGTGTGTGTGTGTGTGTGTGTGTGTGTGTGGTGTTCCTGAAAGAAATGAATGAACGGGATTGTTTAGAATATTTTGAAGGTGGGTGATACATTAAATGGGTTTGAGGGAGCGAGGAGACTCTCCTCTGGAGAAAACCAGTGAGTGCTCTGACACTTACGTGGAAGGATTTGGTTCTGTTCTCTGTCACAGTCAGCAAGAATGGCACACAGTCCTCTGTAGCTAGCTAGGGCAAGGAAAAATATGGGTATGTGGGCATAAACAGCTTCACACCTTGGTACTAGAGGCAGGTGCTAGGTAGGACGGAGGGACATGTGCTCTTTGAAATAAACCAGTTACGTGAAATCTGTGGGTAAGTATCTGGAGTGGGTGACATTCCCTTACCCTGTTTCTGACAGTCGTCCTAATGGTATTGTCACTTACATAATGTTGTGTGACTCTAAGTGGGCCTCACGTGGTTCAGGGGCTCCTTGTGGTTTTTAGTGCGAAGTCTTCCCTGGGGCACCCCATAAGTCCTGGTTGGGAAAGAGCGGTAATGGAAGTTGCAGACTTTTGTAAGAAGGCCATGTCCATGGTGTTGTTTACATCAGTGGTTCTTTTTTATTTATTTATTTATTTATTTTTATTTTATTTTACAATACTATTCAGTTCTACATAATAGCCACAGATTCCCTTGTTCTCCCCCTTCCTGCCCCCTCCCCTTCCCCCCAGCCCACCCCCCATTCCCATCCCCTCCAGATCAAGGTCTCCCCTGAGGACTGGGATTGACCTGATAGATTCAGTCCAGGCAGGTCCAGTCCCCTCCTCCCAGACTGAGCCAAGCATCCCTGCATAAGCCCCAGGTTTCAAACAGCTAACTTATGCAACGAGCCCAGGACCTGGTACCACTGCCTAGATGCCTCCCAAACAGATCAAGCCAATCGACTGTCTCACCTAATCAGAGGGCCTTAGATCAGTGGTTCTTAACCTGTGGGTCTTGATGCCTTTGGGGTCGAATGACCCTTTCACAGGGCATGCCTATCAGATATCCATCATATCAAATAATTACATTATGGTTTATAGCAACAGCAAAATTACAGCTATGAAGTGACCATGAAAATAGTTTTATGGTGGGGTTCACCATGACATGATGAACAGTTTTAAAGGGATGAAGCACTAGAAAGGTTGAGAACCCTTGCTCTAGATTGTTCTAGAATTCACCTACTTCTTCTTTTTTTTTTTTTTTTTTTTTTTTTTTGTTTTTTGTTTTTTGTTTTTTCGAGACAGGGTTTCTCTGTGTAGCTTTGCGCCTTTCCTGGAACTCACTTGGTAGACCAGGCTGGCCTCGACCTCACAGAGATCCGCCTGGCTCTGCCTCCCGAGTGCTGGGATTAAAGGTGTGCGCCACCACCGCCCGGCTGAATTCACCTACTTCTTATCTGTTTCTCTGCGGCAACTTTGACCAAGCCAATGTCAATCCCCGCCTGGGTTATTGCAGCAGTCTCTTAACTTGTTCCTCCTTGGCGGCCGCTTTTAGATTTGTAACTTAGCAGTCACAGTATTCTTGTTAAACTGTCCCCCCCCCCACCACACCGATTAGGGCCGAGACCATGATTCAGTCAGTAAAGTGCTTGCCACACACATATGTGGACCTGAGTTCTATTTCAAGAACACCCATGAAGATGCCAGGGATGGTGGTTGGCAGTTGCCATCCCAGCACGAGGGAGGCGGAGATGAGCTTGCTCGCAAGCCAGTCTGTCTGAATTGAAAAGTGACGGATAAAAGTGAGAGACTCTCTCTCAAAAAATAAGACGAAGAGTGACTGAGGAAGGCACCTGAAATTGATCTCCAGTCTTTACATGAATGTACACACACACACACACACACACACACACACACACACACACACACATATCAGATCTCAGGGCTCCAATGTGGCAAGGATTTCTCTTCATGGCTTGTTGACTCTGGAGTCCCCCAAACCCAGAACAGTCACTCAGCTTCGGCGCTCTGGATGTTTCGAGACAGATGATTCTTTACACTAAAGGGCTGTCCAATGTACAGAATAATGTCTGGCAGTACATCTTTGTTGAACATGTGGCTTTTTCCTTTAGTATGCCACAAAGATACAGTGTTTAATTTTTGTTTCTGTATTCACTATTGTGTTTTTGAAATAAATTCCCAGTAGGCTTTCTTCAAGGATGGATTTCCATATTCTTCACTGGGGCTCAGCCCGGATATTAAAGTATATCAAATAGGTTGCGGAACTTAGATTCCATGAAGCTCATCTTGCTTGATTTTACTGACTGGTGAAGTGTTGTAGGAGGAGACACAGTAGGAGCAGAGGTTCTCATGATGAATGATGCTTTCCTGGGAATAACTTCTCCACAATGGGTCCCAGAAGAAACAATCACAGTAGACCCAGATTTACACACTGGCAAGTCACACCAGAGAAATGTCTTTGAGCTCCTGGGGACAAGTGGTGGGCAGAGCCTGTAGGTCTTTTGGTCCGGAAAGCAGCATTGCAGACCACAGTGGCACGGCCCACGGCCTTCTGATGGGTTTGTTCTGCAGAAGCCTACAGCTTCGTAATTGCTGGTGCTCCTTTCCTGAGCAGACTTAGGAACCGGCTTCATTTGGTCCCAGTTTGCTCCTGCAAATTTTAGTACTGTTTCAGACAGTATTAAATTTCCTGCAGATTAGAAGTGGGGATGTAAGCCAGTGTTAAGTTAATCATGGCAAGATGGGACACTGCAGCGGTGCCAAGTGTGGATTCAAAGAGAGGTGCGTGGAGTTTGCTTACACTTGTGGTGAGATGAGAATCCTAGACTGTTCTCTTCCCCATACGTCACAAGCCCACTGGCTTTTGCTGAGGTTTCCCCTTCGGTTTTCTTGCTAAAAATGCCCTTTTATTTTAGGAAATAATAATCCATGCTTGGCAAAACAAAACTGCTAAGTCAATATCTCCATCTCCATCTCCCTGCCCCCCAGCCCCTGAATGTTTGTTTCTGGACATTTTCTTGTTTGTTTGTTTGTTTTTGTGTTCCCTAATCTTTCAGATCTGCAGGGGACCATTAGCATAAAGCCTGGAAGCCTTGCTTTGTCATTGTATTTTCCTGTCACTAGCTGGGTGATCTTGGGCAGGCTTGGTGATCTGTAACTTAGTTTCCTCAGCTAGCAAATAGGAGCTTCTTCCCAGAGACTAAGACAATTAAGGGTGACACTAACTTCGGGATGGTGCTGGCACCCAGTCATCACTCACCACAAGTGAGTACATGGGGCTCTTGTTTTTCCTTTTTCTTAGTGAGCTCCGACATGCTGGAATGTGTTTGTATTTAGTAGATTGTGGCTCACTTCTCCAAGACAAGTCTTGTTATGTAATAAAACTTCCTCAATCTCGCAAATTCTTTTTTGCTTTCCTTCTAACAAAGTGTTCAGAAATTTATTTTTGCATTTTATATTTTTGAACCATCTGATAATGGTTTATTTCTGCCAGATAAAAACTGGCAAGTGTGGCAATCAGCACACACATAAAAATCTATAATCAGCATGTATTTTCAAGTCTGAGTACACCGAAATTAATAGCTGTAATGATGGCTAACAGGCGGTTAGTATGTACCATGTGCCAATCCCTGTTCAGAGTGTTTTTACATGAATAAGATATACTTAATCTCCGGCTTATGAGATGGCTCAGCTGTTGAAGACTAAGGCTCACAACCAAAAAGAAATGATACATTTAGTCTTTGCAAAACCCAAGGAGGTGCTAACTAGAAACAAAGGTACTAATTCGGATGTGAAAATGATCTAGTCCTAACTTTTCCAGGCACTCTTCTGAGCACAACAGTTAATTCTCTCTTAAGCCTTGGGCATCTGTATTTTTATTTTTCACTTTTTTTGCAGAGAGGGAAACTGAGGCATATCAAGTACTAGATAGGGCCCAGATTTAAACAGAGGTGGTCTAGTTGGACCCCCAGGTTCTTGTCAACTAGTGTGCCCTGTCCTGTACATGATTATGCAGACTCCAAAGCTGCCAGCTAAAACTCCTAGTGGGTGAGGGGCAGACATGTCCATCCAGTGACCACGCAAGGCAGAGTGTGGGCTTGCTGTGGGCATCAGCAATGGGGGTTTATTTATTAGAGGAACCAGAAGTGGTGTGGTCGGGGGCAGTGGTTCTGTGAGGGAATGAGGGAATTTGAATTTGACCTTCAAAGTGAAGCAATACTCAAACAGCTGAGAAGGCATGAGATGGCATGGAGGGCTTCCTCCTCAATGATAGCAGACACTGAACTCGGGCTGGAAGGTTTAGGGAGCCACATTAGTGCTGTGACCATGTCTTGGCCACTTACCCAGTGCATCTGGCTTCATGATGCCTCATGTCATGGAATCCCAATTAACATACCTCTAAGATGAGACCAATAGACCTTATCTTCTTGAGACTGGTATACGTTTTAAAACAATGCCAAAAAGATGTATATATGCTTAACATAGACATTTGGTAATTGATGGCAGGTCTTCCTTTTTTGGTAGAATTACACTGTAGCCTTGTCTCCTCTTAACAATAACTCAGCTCTTACAGGCTCAGAAGCAGACTAGACAAGACTGAGGTGCCTCAACCTGGCAGATGTTCCAGCCTCATTATGCAGATGAGCTTTGCGATATGATTAGACGGAACACTTGATTAAAGTGGGATTCTAAGTGTTGGTTTTGCCTGTTATTGGAGATTTCCTCTTCCCAAGTGCCGCTATTTATAGAGTTTCTTTAAGTGTGCGAATGTTTAATTCCCTTTGAGTTCTGCAGTGCAGTTTGCACGAGCTGATGTTTAGATCTGCTCCAGTTGTGCAAGAAGTGGAAAATACCCTTTTTTTAGAACAGGTCACATGCGCTTGCTGTCAGGAATAGGACCTCAGTGTAGAAAAATGTATCTCGGGACGATTCAAAGTTACTAAACTTCTCTCTCCAACTGCTTTGTTTCAGAACTGGCAGTATTAGGATAAATAACAGGAAAAAAATAATCCCGAGTTACTGTTCTTTTTTTGGTCATCTGTCAAGGACAGCAAGGAAGTTTGGTTTGTTTTTGTGTGTGTGCTTGTGTGAGTAGCAAGTATAAAATGTGCTGTCCTGTTAGGTTTGTCTAATCGAAATAAATCATAAAAATATGTTTAAGCACTCTCCAAGGGGGGATGATTTGGAGGGAATGATCAAGAAGGCAGGCCAGAGACAGTCACTGTGGTCATTGCAAGCTTTTGGTCTTAGAATGATGACTTGACAGTTTATCTGGAGGGGTTTCTGTGTCTAAATACTGTGACTGGAGGAATGGAGTTACACCACGACATGACACGGAGTCTGCACCTCTGTTGACTGGAGGGTCGAGCTCTCTTCCACTGGAAAGTCCCCTCCTGGTTTCCGGTACCAGCATTTCCCAAGGCCTGCTTTAGCTTCTTACTGCTAAACCCACTTCTCCGGGTTGCTTCTTAAATAGGGGTTCCATGTCTCTTGGCCCCATTGTTTTCTCCTGTGTTGGGTCAAGCATACTGTGGAGGATGAAGGGGTGACCTCTTGAGGTGTTCACATGAGACTCTTATCTTGAGGTTCCAGTGATGAGCCTCCCGCCTTCCACGGTCACTTCCTGGTGCTTCTCAGGTGCTGCGCGCTGTGGTCCAGATGCACAGGCACGACAGATGTGACCTTATTGGTGGTTTTTCTATCCCAGCTGGAAGCTGAGTCAGGGTGGGCTGAACAGCAGAGCTCTGGGGGAGGAATAAGGGTAATTGGTGAGAAGCAGAGTCATGGGGCTGAAGGTCACACCTCAACTTCATGAGGGCCCTCTCTCAGCTCCCCCATCCCTGCCCATGTCAGTCACTCAGTCATGTAAGCAGAAGGAACACAGCTCTGAGGTCAGAAGGACCTGGACATGTTTGTTTTTCCTTCTTACAACAGTTATGTATTAAGCATTTCTACTGTGTCTGGCTCCTGCTGGCTGCAGAGAATGAAATGAAAATTAGATAGCCAGAGTGTTTTACTAGCACGGTGCTTCCATCTTGGAGGTAGGGACCTCTAAGTTAATAATGAACCAAAGAAACAAACAAGGCGATTTTGGTAACTGCAGCGGAGTGTGACTGAGAGAGAAGCAGGCTGTGTGAGGTCGGAAGGCCAGGGAGGGATGGTGAAGGAAGTGTTTCTGATGGAAGACCTGACGCTACAAAGAATGCCTGGCATAAAGGTACACGTCTTGGTGCTACCACTCACCGGCTCTGTGACTTTAAACAGGTTACCCAACCTCTCTGAACTTGAGTTCCCTCTCGAGGAAAACAACTGCTTTGCAAACTTTCTGCAAAAATAAAAGGCGTAATGTATAAAAAGCAGCTAACATCAGTTTGATGGTAAGACTTACTGAAGGTAAGATGTGAAAAGTGGAGAAATAATAGACAGCAATCTTTGTTGTGAGTATTCATAGCCTGGTTTTGAGTTTTTTAATTAGTATTGGATGAGTCACGTTTCACGCTCATCTTTGTAAAATTAACCCTGGACTAAGAGTGGAGATGGGTCTTGCTTTTTGTTATCTTTGATTTCCTTCAGAATTGTCCGGCTTTGTGTTGTTGTCCCTGCTGTGACTCTGCTGATGTCCCATCGGACCCTGGCTGGCCTAGGAGTGGGCTTTGGGTGGGGCTTGGGGTTACTTTTTTGGTTGTAAAGGTAAGGTCTGAGTAAATGAGGATTCGACCATAAATTTCACAAAATGTGCCCATCCTCCTGACTCCCAGACATGAGTCTCCGCAGTGGGTCATGCCTCTTGATGTGCAGTGGTAGTGTTGGTGCAGAATCGAAAAGAAGAAGCTCACTTCCCACGCTCCGCCCAGCTCTCGCCAGCCTTGACTGTCACAGATGCGGCCTGGCCTCTTGGAAAACAGTTTTGTTTTTTTTTCAACCATCATTTGGATTTCGATAGCTGTGTTCTTTCATTCACATACCTGTGGAACGGTAACTTTCAAAAGGAAAGGTCCTGCATAGTGAGACAACAAATGTTTTCACTCTAACTCAGTGAGTTCAGGTCTAGGGGGAGGCACTGATGGACTCCAGTTCTTCTAGTCGAAACTGTGGCTCATTGAGCAATGTCAGGAAGGCGTGTGTGGGCTTCGCCTTCCCTACCCTGCCCCTTCCCCAAAGTGAGTCACTTGCTGAATCATTCACACACATTCCCTCACTTTCCATCTGATCGAGAACAGTATTGGAAAAGTCGTTTCCTGCCCTAGTGGAATCTACAGAGCTTATATTTGCAGACTATACATTTTCATCAGGCAAAGCTTGGCTTGTCTAGAGCAAGTTGTGAGCAGAAAAGATTTATTTAGCATAATGGCTGGGGTTACATATGGATTTACAAAGTGACAGTCAGATGAGGGTGCTGTGTTTACTCTGGTCCCTTTTTATGTGGAAATCGCAAACATGGCTTCTTGTTCAACTCAGGTGCCAGAACCATACAGGTAAAATCTGCCAGAGGACCTAGGTGACACATGGCCCCGCTGTTCTTTTGGTATGAACAAGGTCTCTCCTGAACGAGCAGAGACACCACTCTACAGTTAATTTGGTGAATCCACACATGGGTATGTCTGTGGTCAAGCCTCAGCTAACTTTCCATCAAAAGGACTGGGTGCATTTTATCTTTCAGTTTTCTGCAGGAGTGAAGTGAGTTACTCTGCAGTGAGTTTTCCCCAGTTGTATTTCTGAGCCTGCAGCGTGGCCCCGTACAAATTTAGTACATTGGTTAGTAGAACCCTTTGCAACCAATTCATCGCGCTTTTGGCTGAGAATGACGGAGAGTAAACGTTACGATAGTAGGACCAGGTAGAGTCCTGTATTTGCAAAGCAATAGGGTAACTTCAGCTGTGCATTCTTGACAAGTCTATTTATTTTTAAAGCAAGCATTTACAATAGCGTAGGTGAAGCAAGGCCAACAAATATGAGCAGCTGGCGCAATTCCCCGTGACAAGTCAAATGCGGTTCTGTCCATTTGCGGCAAGGAAACGCACGTGGAGAGTAATTTGAGAGGTTGGCTACTGACTGGAGTGTCCTGGACAATCAGACTGCAGACTTTTTGGAACCACACCTTGCATCATTCATCATCGCATGGTAATTTCCCCCTGTCATTTCACTAATAATATTTTACCTAGGTAAATGCTGGGTGAGTAAATGGTGAATGATGGGAGTTTGGAATGCAGTTCCAATGATGCAGATTGCAGAGGGAAGCTTTCCATCTGTTGAGTTAGAAGTGAGTGAGAGGGCTGATGGGGCTTGCTTGGTCATCACAGCAAAGTCACTGAAACATACAATTTAACGGAACCTGAGTGACATAGACGATTAGTTGAGTTTTTTGTGGGTGGTGGTGGTGGTGGTGGTGGTGGTGGTGGATTTCAGTGATACTCTATGGCACTCCATGACTTTGGAGACTCTTTGCCTTGGTACCCCCTTTTTTGTCTCTCTTGGCTCCACATAACTGCCAGCATTCTAGCTAGTTCTCACTGGCAGACAGCATTCCTTCTCTTGCACGTTTCTCCTACTGGACAGTTTCATTTCACTTGTGAACAGTCTCTTTCCCAAGTTCAGTCCCTTTCACATGCTCGGTCCTTGTAGTTGAGTTTTGTGCTAAATGTCTGGTCCCATGTCCTTGTCATAGGAATTGGCTTCAGGGATGTGCTGACTTGTGAACCCTAAGGGGACCCCAAGATTTCCTTGGGTACGGCCATATCATTCACGTAGTTCTGCTAAAAAACTTTCTAGAGAGAATTACTCTCCTCCCTTAAACAAACAAATAAACAGATGGTGGTTTTTGTTTTCTTTTTTTTTTTATCAGTGATTATTATTTATCTCTGATATGACAATACAAGTAACACCATGATTTTTCCTGAGAGCATTCCGGGTCAGGGGAGTTTTCATTCTAAGACATCAATCTAAGAATAATTTAACATAGAGGCATGGGATTTATGGAACTGTATTTGAACAGTGGTTTTCAGTAAGTGTTCATCATCCAGGTGTACCACCCCTGGAGGGCTCCTGGAATGCTCCCCTCCCTTTCTGATCTAGTAGCCCAGGATAGGGTCTGAGAAGTCATATTTCTATCAGGTTTGTAACTGTTACTCTGGTAAGGAGTGTGTGGTGTGTGTGTGTGTGTGTGTGTGTGTGTGTGTGTGTGTGTGTGTGTGTGAGATACTTTGAAAATCATTACCATGAAGAGGTGGTAGATGATGATTTTGCTCAATGAACTTGAAATTGCCAAGATGATGGATATAAATAATGTATAATGACAAGGTTGGCTCCTGTCAGATGACAGAATATTCAAACTAATCATGTTTAATTAGAAAAGGAAATTGATGGTTAAATGACCCAAAAGTCCAGGGATATGGATGGCAGGTTTGCCCAAGAATTAGACTTTCAAGTGGCTTACAGGTCCCATCTTGCACTGGGGGGGTAGTCTCTTCCCACCTCTCCGAGGGCGGAACTGGAAGCAGACTGAAGTCACTTGACTGAGGGGTTGGGTTGAGAAACAGGGTGAAGGTGGTTTGGGGCACGTCCACATGACTGAATTGTTTTCCACACAACTTCTGCCGAATAAAACTTGAAATACGACTGTCAGCCTGTTTTCCCATCTCTAATGAATTCCAGACAGTGTGTAGAGTGTGGGAGCTTCCAAAACAGAGGGGCGGAATGACTGGGCCCAGCCAACGTTCACTCGGTCGCACACAAGGCCTCCCTGACATAACAGACTCTTCCTCTTTGTTCTA
Source organism: Peromyscus leucopus (assembly GCF_004664715.2). Taxonomy (NCBI): domain Eukaryota; kingdom Metazoa; phylum Chordata; class Mammalia; order Rodentia; family Cricetidae; genus Peromyscus; species Peromyscus leucopus. The sequence continues at coordinate 113,939,990 of NC_051065.1, forward strand.
AACCTCACCACACTGCTCATCCCTCTGCTTGGGGGTGAGGGTAGGGTGGGGGACTGTGAGAGGGAAGGTCAGGGCCAGACAAATTAAGTTCATAAGAAAGTTCCAGACTCTGGGTTTACCAGAAATGCAACCTGCCTGTGTTTAATCCACTTAGACCCAAATGTTTTGAATTATGTGTTTTTGCTGTTGTTGCCCAATGAACTTCTCCAGAGAAAGAGCCCTCATCTGTTCTGACCATAAGCTGGTTAAGAGTTTTCTCCCCCAGCTCAGGAAGTCTAAATTTAGGAGAAGGTGGAATTGAACTTAGACTGCACTTCTGCCGCCCCTCGGCTGAGTGCCCTGAGCGCATTGTCCCCGGGGCCCCAGCTTCAGTGCGGGACTGAAAGGAAGCAATGAATGGGTACCATCCCAGTGTGAGGTTAGAGGGTCATTATGTGATTTGACGAGGTTTGGAGGGGCTGGGGATACAGCTCAGTCAGTAAAAGCTTGATGTGCAAGTGTGAGGAACTGAGTTTGGTCCCCAGAACCCATGTAAGAAAGTAGGTAACAGGGGCTCCGGTGATGGAAATAGGTGAGTCCGGGGGCTCACTTGCTAGAGAGCTCAGCCTACTTAGTAAGCTTCAGGCCAATGGGAATCCCCCACCCCCAGCTCCTATACACACAGAGAATAAGTGGATAGCATCCGAGGAACCACACCTGAACTTGACCTCTGACTTCCGTATGTACTTGTACGTGTGTGCATACATAACCCCCCCCCACACATGTTTCTGTACACATACAGACTTTCTCACATACACATAGAGAAACGTGAAGAAATATGGGAATATAGTCATTTGCCCAAATCCTGGCTGTTAGTCCCTCCCAGTTAACCTTCATACATGTCATCCATTGGGTTTTTGACCTGAAATGAATGTTTGGTTTTGATACCATAGTGAGGGGCCAATGACTCAAGGACAGGCAGGATGAGAAGTCGGTCCGTAGCAAAGGCTGGAAATAGTTGCCCAGTTGGGTAATCAGCATTGGGATTGCTGAGAGTTGATCCGGGTCAAATAGTGGGGAATGGTGTGATGCCTCAGAGGGAGACATTTAAGGCTGGCACGAGCTGTTTACACGCCAGGCGTTACCCTGTGTGGCCAGCACAGTCTTTATCAGCCTGTTTCCTTTCATCATAATGACAGAGCATGGCTGGGTGGAGAACACAGAAGAAGAGGCACTAATTGGAGTTGTGCAATATCGTGGCAGCTCAGTGCCACTGCTGTGTCTGTCCGGGCTCCTGCGATTGCTAACTGTCCCCATCCAGTTTTGTCCGTGGTGACTTCCTGCTTTCGGGTGATCCATGTTGCACTATCATCTCTTTATGTAGCCACATTCTTCCAGTATCAATCAGAAGACCCCGTAGGCCCAAACTCGAGGACTTTCTATCTTCCCGTGTACCTTAGAAGGTTAGAAACTGCGTTTGAAACGCTCTCCTCCTACACCACTGTGATTGCATTTCTTGGCCATTGCAACTTTTCTCTCCTGAAAGTGGTGGTTAGCCCAGTGTTTGGAAAACCGGAAGGAGTTAACCCGAGTAGTAACTGTCTTTCTTGGGGGAACAGTTGCATTCCACACTAGGTATATGTAAAGGCCTTCATCAGTTAGTGTTCAGCCACATTCCTGGGTACCAGCGTGCTCACCTCTTTAGTTTTGAGAAAGAATGAGGGGATGGCTAGAGAAAGGTTTCAACACGTGATGATGCACACACCTGTGTACCCAGAACTCTGGAGGTTGAGGCAGGAAAATCTTGAATTCTAGGCCACTTGGGCAACATAGCAAGACCCTGCCATCTCAGCAAACCAAACCAAATCAAGCTAAAACAGAACAAAAGACGGCGTTGTATGTGAGCTGCGGTGCCGGATGTAACAGCTACTGTTGCTCACTCTGTGCTGGTTAATGGTCATCCTTGCCCACTATGGCAGCCTGTGCTGTCTGTGCCCTACTGGTGTCTTTGCAGGGAAAATTGAGGGTCTTGCATGGCAATGGAAGAAATGGAAAGTCATAGAAATGTTCCTCTGAAGGAGCTGTTGATTTTCCCATTACTCTGACACCCTAAGTCACAACTGGATCTTCTATGGCTTAAACACTCGGACTATATATATGGTTGATCTTCAAATGTGTATGGATATATACAGCAAGAATTTGAGCCCAGACTAGTCCTGAATGAATTGAAGAGTCTTTCACACTTCTTCCTTCAGCTATTTGCTGTGTGTACATAGGAATGGGAACAGATTTACCAACCAGTTAATTGCACACACACACACACACACACAGGCATGCACGCACCTTCTACCAGAATCCATCTGTGCAAACACAGTGTTTTTTCAGGGTTCTTGCAGCCTGGCTGTGTCATTCCAACTAGCGCTACTTTGTTTCTGAGGGAAAGAGCATCTATCCTGAGGAGTACAAGGAAATAAACAACGTGACAATTTTCTTCTTTCCATGTTGTTGAAGCAAAGATGTACAGAGCAGGTTTATTGGGGTCAGAGAGGATGGAGCTTGAAGAGTGCTGCTTAGACCCATCATGCCTGATGGGTTTCTCTGAGCCCTGGACTTTAATGAGAGGAATGGATGAATCCATGAAGAGCTAGGGGCACAGCTTGAGGCAAAGAGCCAGACAGCTATGATGGGAAAATTGTCAGAGTAGATTTATTTATTTATTTGGCATCTATTAAGAGATCTGCCTCTTGGTCTGATTTTTCTGAGTCTTGGCTTGGGAGTTATCTGTAGCATCCTTAGTATATTTATTTTGCTCTTCCAGGTGAGGGTATATTTCACAGGCATTAAAGCCACATGGAGTCAGGAAATAATGATGAGCAAGAGAGTCAAACTGAATGAACATTGTTGCCCTTGGCCAGTGGAAGTGGGGCTTGCTGGGTAATGACTCCATCAAGGGTCAGAGGAGGTCTTTCCAGAAGAAATGAACCTGAATGGTGGTTACATTAGCTACTCTAGAAATAGTTACACTTAAATGGTGCTGTGGATATCACTCTATGTAAATAAAACACTGATGGCCAGTGACCAGGCAGGAAGTATAGGCGGGACAAAGAGAGAGAATTGGGGAAACAGGAAGAAGGAGGAGAGAGACTGCAGCCACCGCCAGGAGAAGAGCATGTAGAGACGCCGGTAAGCCACCAGCCACGTGGCAAGGTATAGATTTATAAAAATGGGTTAATATAAGATAAAAGAACAGTTAGCAAGAAGCCTGCCACGGCCATACAGTTTATAAGTGATATAAGCGTCTGAGTGATTATTTTATAAGTGGATTGTGGACTGCGGGGCTTGGGAACCTGGAGAGAAGCCTCCAGCAACAAAATGGTATTCACTGAGGGCACCCTTCAGCTGCCATTGTACTTGAAAGCCTTATTTAAAAGCTAATCAAACTCCTGTATTTATAAGTAGGCCAGTGGTAACACTTATTTTACTGTCGCTGAATCCCCAGGAGAACAGAGAATTTGTCCGTTTGTTGGCCATGTCAAGCACCCAGGACACTGAGTGGCCACCAAATCTTTTTGGAGAAAGGATAACTACAATGTGCCAGGGATGTAGCTTGGCATCTAGAGTGCTTGCGTAGCATATATCACACACAACACGGTGCTGTCCCCAGCACCAGCTAAAGCCAGCTGTGTGGCATACTCTTGTAATCCCAGTTCTCCCAAGGCTGGAGGATCAGAAGGCCAAGGTCATCCTCAGTGTAGCCTGGGATACACAAGAATCTGTTTCAAGAAACTAAAAACTAAAAATACAAGAAATACAAGAAAGCCCTAAATAAGAATTGAAGAAAGTTTTCTTTCCTGTTTTTTCTTTTTCCTTCCTCCCTTCTTCCTCCCTCCCTCCCTTCCTTCCTTCCTTCCTTCTTCCTCCCTCCTCCTCCCTCCTCCTCCCTCCTCCCTCCTCTCTCCTCCCTCCCTTCCTTCCTTTCTTTCTGTGTGTGTTCAAAGGGCTCTTCTGGGAAATGGGCAGGAAGTGGTTTCAGACTTTATTCTTTTAGCTATTCCCCCTTGTTATGTTTTCCTGAGCCTAAATTTTCTCTCCTGTATAATAAGACCATTGATAGAATTTCTGTCTTGGGACAGCAGTGATGGCATGTAAGGTGCCCGGTATCTACAACCCTCAGTACAGTAAATGAGTAGGCAGGGGATTGCTGTTGCTCTTGGTGCTAAGAGGGGCAATAAACTACAGCCAACATGCATTATTTTTGGTGGTTATGCTCTGTAAAATCACTGAAACCATCAAATTTGTGGATATTGAATTATTCCCGGGGCAATAATGAGGTAGTTTCCTGACAGCCCCTGGTCTCAACAGTTTTTTGTTAACCAATCAATGTGTAACAGTCTTCTGTGTGGTTTCTTTTAAAGGCACTATGTTTTGTGGATATTACTGATTAGTTAACACTGAACTGACCAGTGATACTGTATCTCATGGCTGAGGATGCTCACTCTACTCTCTGAGTTTTCTCCACTCCTGACAGTCCCCTTAACATGTGGCGGTGCAAAGGGCAGTGACCCAGCCTCAGCCCTGTGCCGGGAACTGTTTAAGTAGTGGGGTCACCAACACAAAACACAAAAGCGCACTGGCAGGCTGTGGAAGGATGCTTGTCTGCAGTGTGGAAGTAGGATGAAAGGTCCTAACCTCATTTGACCTCAGTGGGGAGTGTGTGCATTGGGCTACTTGGATTTCTTGCTACAAATGTTGATATTTGGGGTTACAGATTTTAATTACCAACTGAATTTGAAAACGGGGAACCCATAAATAATGAAAAGTGACTTTGCTGAAAATGGTCTTCTAGCTATCCTCCTACAGCTCGGATGTCGGATGTGGTGGGTTGCACATCAGCCATGCTAATGAAGGAACTTAGTCTTCCATTTTGCCTGTTTGTCTGTTCTAAACATCACTGCCAAGTTGTTGGTATTCTCTGGGCCTCACTGTTCAGGTATGGTACTTTTGACTTGGGTATAGTTCCTTTTGTTTGTTATTTAGGAAGATGGAATATGAGAGTCAAGTCCTGGGCAAAAAAGACAGAGAAACTATGAGGTCTTTCCTGAAGAATCCAGTAGAGAGCAGATGGTGTAGAAATGCTGCTGTAGATAGTTCTGAATTACCCAGGTCTGGCTCACTCAGGGCCTGGAGCTTACAGCAAGGGTTTTGATTTCCTCCTGTATTGAAAACCAGCATATTATAGTTATCAGCTGTCACTGTTGTAAACAATACCTGAGTACTTGTTACTAGTGCTTGGGATTCTTCTAGAAGGAATGAAAGAGGAACTAGTTTCAGACACACAATTTACTAAAACAAGAAAACACAAAAGGCCACCAGTAATAGCAACAGCAGCCACATCTAGCATTTTTAAAACCCTTATTATGGCCTGTGTCTTAGGCTGTAGTTTGGCTTGTTTTTCCTGTGTGTTTGAGCACTATAGTACTATAAAAAGTACATGTGTGTGTGTTTTTTGTGTGTGTGTGTGTGTGTGTGTTTGTGTGTGTGTGTGTGTGTGTGTGTGTACACGTGCATGCACACATGCCTTAGTCCTGGGGTAAGGAAGATTACCTGTGTAATTTTCTCCTAGACTTTTCAGTGTTAGAAATTAAACTATCAGGAATGAATAATTTGTACCTAGGTGAATTTTAAACACATCAAGTCATTTGCTATCCAACAGATATGGTGTGAGATGTTTAAAATGTTTTTTTATACTATAATTCTTCCATGAGATCGACCGGCTCCCATGATGAAGAAATGGAGGTTTGCCTGTCTTCTTTTCCTTGGATATGTTAGGCCACTCAAATAAAGATGACATCAAGATTTAAAGGTAGGACTGTCCAACGTGGGTGCTCACCTTTCTCTGTCACGCTCTGGTGGGTGCTGCTATGTTGTGGTTCAGAGGGAGTGGCAGGTGTGAGCAAGGGTGACAACTCATTGTTTTTGGAATGGAAAGAGGACTAGGTTTCTGATGAAGTAAAGGCCAAGGACTCAGGGTGTGGCTGAATGTTTGAATCCAAGATAAATAGATCTGCGTATTAAAGGTGCTCGCCGTATACCTGGATAAAAAGCCTTTTGTTTTCCAAGCTGCTTCTGAAGGAGGAAGGGGAGATAGGTTGTGATGGCTCCCACAGAAGATAGGATGTTGGTGCCTTAATCATTCTCAAGGGCATGGTGGCTAAGTTGTAGGTTTCCCTCGTCATCAAAGCTCTTCCTTGGATGATGCTTCCTGATAGCTTCAGTCTTCTTACTGACACACCCAGCATCGTGTTCCTCCACTGAACATGGCCTTCCTAACATCTGGATGTTTTTCACTGGTTTCTCTTAGTTCCCCCTCCCCCCTCAACTTGTTAATTGCTTTTCTTGTGTGCCTTCATAAAGTTGTAGCCAGTCTGTTCTCTTTTGGACTGTTTATCTTTGACATGCCAGACTTCTTGAAACATCATAATGTTGTGTAATGAGCATAACTTCTGCCTTGACATGTGGGTGTTAAGAGCATTAGTCATTGTAAAGTATTGAGTTAAATATTTCCAATAAAAGGTTGTAATGATCTAACAGAGAGGAAAGAAGCTATAACCCTCCCAGTTGATGGCGTTTATGGTGAGCCATGTACTTAGTGGGTTCCCCAAGCAAGTCTCCTGACTTAGCATAGATGTACAAACCTTCTTATTCTGCATAGTGAGAGAGGAGAGAGATGGACAGTTCAAAGGGACGTCATTGTCACACATGAAGAAAAGCACCAACCGTTCAGGTTTCCAGAGCTTTTGCTCCCGAGTCTTTATCAGTCATGGATCTTTCACTCCCACAGGAAATGTTAAAGCCTGCTGGGAGCCATTATCAATAGAGACTCCTGGGCTGTGTCTTAAGCATCATTAAAGGCCCTTAGGTTTGTAATAATGTTCAGTCAGTGTTGGAGAGCTGTCAGAGAGTTCTCGACAGGGCTGTGGCGAGCCAGAATCTTCGTGAGTGAATGAAAAACGCCTGCACGACCAAGTTGGCTTTATGAAGAGTTTTGGGCAGCATTACTCACTATGAAACTATGTTCCTGTTGCCCTGGTTTATCTCCACAGACATTAGTCCACGGCAGAAGGTTGACTACTTGTCTCTCCGTGTCTCTGGGCATCTGAAGATGGTTGAGGTACATTGCTTTGGCCTTCTCTGGGGAGTACATCATGGGCACTGGCCTTCTGGAAATATTGTCTAGATAGTGTTTTGGTAATCAGTTTGCTACAATGACGGTCTTTCTTGTTCTTTGGGTTGAAGGTTTCAATGGGATCGTGGGCTGCTCCTCCTTTTCCTTGCCAGAGTTCTTCAGTTGTTTTGTCAAACAACCTCAGAGCTGTGTACCTTTTTCTTCCTAGAGAGTTTGCCGACAAGGGCGTTGTTTTTTTTGTCAGAGCAGTGTCTGTGGCTGCTGTTAAGGTATTTCAGCACTTGGTATTTTCAAAGGAGGTCTGAATCAAAGTGTATTATTTCTTGCAATCATTTTCTCTTGTAGTGTGGTGTCTTGTACATATTGATCTCTGTTTTCATGATCTAGTAGGAAATGGATGATATTTTCCGGGCCTGGAGGCTTTGCGGAGGGGAAACCTATCTATTCTCATCATTTACCTTTGTGTTTTTTCCTTGAAAGTATTATTGATCTCTCGTTGTCCCCTTGTATGAGACATTACATTTATTTGTTTTTACCATTCCCTGAATCCATAGATAAGGACACACTTTTGAATGGGAGCCCAGTAACCTGTTGATGTAAAGTGGCTTTACCTTTTATGATTATCATCGTTAGCACCTCCCTCCTTCCTGGCTAGGTTCCCTGTCATTTTAAGCAGGCAACAATTACAGGTTTGCTAAAGAAGCTGGCTTCTGCTGCCAAGGATCCTATTAATTATCACTCTATCTCTAATTTAGCCTTCCCCCGTGTTGAGAGAAGGCACATGTAAGCCTTCTGCTGAGCGGCTATAATGGAATCTCCATAATAACCTTTCCGAGCAGGTTGTGTGGCCTCTATGTTCAGCCACAGGGCCAGGGTGGCCCTGGTGAGTGTTTTCATCTTACTTCTGTAGGTTGCTTGGTTGGTCAAGTTCGGTTTGCTTGGTTTTCTCCTTCTGGTTCTGACCTGAGTAAGAGCCAAGGGTTGGCTTTTACCTTGGGAACTCAGACCTATTTCCAGTCTGTTCTTGAATTGAAAACGAGGCAGCTTGGAAACATGTAAGTGATTTTCCCACCAGCTGCTTCCTCTGCGGGTGAAGAGTGAAACGGAGACCATGGAACTGACTCTATGCCTCTCTTCCAGAAGGTAATAATACAGATGTTAACCAGTGAATAATAATGCAGATGTTGACCCGTGCATTCCAGTTACCGTTTACAGTGCTGTGTGTGTGTGTGTGTGTGTATGTGTGTGTAGGACGTTGTTCTTTATTTCATATTGACTCTTTTCTCTCATTGCTCAGAAGTGGCTGGATTGCTTTTGTTTGTGTTCAGAAGCGTTGAGTTCACTTGTTTCCGTGAGCACTTTTTTAGAAGTTTCTAGGGCTCATTTGATCAGGGCTGGAGTGCTTACGCTTCCTTTCCCACTTTTTCATGTTATTTTTGGCACTGCTGCTGTTGGAAGCTGTGGAAGTGATTCACTACAAAGTGAATTAATTTTCCGAGTTTTCTGATGCGTTCCCCAGTCGCCCCCTGTTCCTTCCCCCCCTGAGATGACTCTGCATTTACACTGCTCTCATCCTCGCTGGCTCAGACAGAAATGCTGATGTCACTTGGATTTCTTAAATTACAGCTGGTAGGAATTAACAGAAATCGTAAAAGTGTACCGCTTCCTCATTTTGCTTCTTTCTGGACTAATTATTGTCCTTTCAAGTCCTGTGGGAGGTTGGGGACCTGGAAGCAAATTCTGTGTCTTTGAGTTCAAAAGGCACTTTTCAAGTTTCTTTTTCTGTTGCTCCAGAGATAAGGTTCCCCCTAGGATGGAGCTCTGGTGTGACCTTCAGTAACCCCCAGACTGGCTCCTCACTCAGGATCTTCCAGGTTGGACTGTTGGACCCATCTTCTGGGTGAAGAGTTTCCGACAACTTCCCTTAAGTGAGTTTCCTTATATAGAGCATTTTTACTCAATCGTCTTCTGCCAGCTCCAGACTGCTCTTGGTATGAGGGGAAAGGTTCTGACTCATTTACTAATTTTCTTCAGAGCCTTTGCTCTTTGAGGAGTGCTCTCTTCTGACCCCCTTGTGCTCTTGTTTAGGAGGCTGGCCACCCTCACACATTTGCTCTGTCTCCGCTCCCATCTTTAGTAGCTTGGTGACTGGGCCTCAGACTCTCTGCTTGGTGGTTTGAGAGATGGCTCGGAGAACCTGTCCCTGGAATTCCCCAGGCTTTGGATAGGCCTTTGTGGCTACCACCTGGAGTGAGCATCAGGATGGCCATGCCCCCTTTGGCTCTACTGATTGAAATGAACCCCATGGAAGCAGAAATAGAAGGGTTCAGCATTTGCACTTTCCTGTGCTGAGGTTTTTGCTTATTTCGTGTATTTAGAAAAAGCATCCATTTGCAAACTGCTGACTTACTCTTTTCCCTGGAATGGAAACTATTTGGATTATTTCAATGACTTTTAGCTAAGATTTGTTTGTCTATAGTATTAGTTTTGTTTTCTGCTGTCCTGTTTAGAATAAGGCCAGAATGTGTCTTTTTTACCTTATAGAAACAAGTATTCCTTGGTTCTTTGGAATTTTGCAAACCAATGTGCATTTGAAATATAATGTTTACCCCACAGAGTCAAAATAGAAACTCTAAAGTGAAAATTGTAGATATGTAAATATTTCTATCTTGGGACATTTGCTTTCTTTGAAATTTTTTCTCTTGATTAAAACATTTTCAGATTGTAGAGTACTCCCTTTCACTGTTCATTTTCTCGCTAATTGATTTCTTGGTTTTTTGAGAGAAAAGCAAGATTTAACAGCAGACTTGTAGATGGAAATCATATGTGCGTCATGACTGATGTGTGGCAGCAATGGGAGCTTTGCTGTTGGCTTTCACTGAGTCGATTTAGTTTAATTTTAAGACAAAAGATTTAGCTTAGGAGTATGAAATAGTATTTGATTACTTGAAGAACTATTTAGCGTCGACTCAACATTCTTAGGATGAAGTGTCTTTGTTGAACCTCTGGACATCTTTTTGCTTTGAGAGCTGTATCTAGTTAGCTAACATTTCTGCTGAGAGTGGCGGTGAAGTTTGAATTAAGATTTTAGAATGTCATAGGAGGAGCTGTAGATTCAGCATTAAGCAAACTGTAAATTTCACTAGATTGGTGATTGTGCGTGCTTTATTTTTATCCCTACAAGTAGTACCATGGTTGAACTAGCAATTACTTAGTAAATATTGAATGAATGCATGCATGCATGCATGCATGAATGAATACATTGGAAATTCTGGTTGCAGGATCAGCTGTGCAGTAGTAGCTAATCTCAGGGCCATGGGTTACTGTTTCTGAGGAGACTATCTCTTCTATTGTCCAATGAAAGGGAAGGAATAGATCAGGGATGACTGGGCAGGGTGCTTGCTGCTCTTTGGTAGGAAATGTGAACCTCTTTCTCACCTGCCCAGAGTCCTTTGTGAGTCTAGCACCACAGGCTTCCCGCCTCCACCACTGTGGTAGGGTAGATGAAGCCATGTGCTTTCTTTCTGAGGTTTCTTACTCTGTTTCTTTGATTTGAGGCATTGTTTGTTTGTTATAAGTCAGCAATGTTCTGTGTAGCTTATTGGTCAGCAGGTGTTGACCTAAACAACAGCAATGGCAGCACCACTGGCCCCTCCTTCAGCATGCACCACTGGCCTCTCATTCAGCATGCACCACTGGCCTCTCCTTCAGCATGCACCACTGGCCTCTCCTTCAGCATGCACCACTGGCCCCTCCTTCAGATTATTTTGATATATCAGCACATGTATATACAACTAAATCAAAAGGGCCAGTCAGTATTTCTCTAGTGGAGTAAGATATGAAGGGATGATGAGATCCACAGTTTCTCCCCTTTTTCCTTTGAATCCTTTTTTTTTTTTAATACATGTAGCATGTGATTATTGATGCCTGCTACATCATGGACTATCTATGCTAGGGATAAAATGTTTGCCTATAAGATGCTGGGTCTGTCTTTTTGCAAATTCACCGTGGCATAAATATGAGGCTAAATCTGTAATTGTTGCTGTGAGTCTAAAAGACAGGAAGGCTAGTTCTTCTGGGAGACCATAGCATGTGAAGAAAAGTCTCCTAGCAGGAGTGAACTTGGCTTTATCACGAAAGGGCATTGCAAAAGAAGTGAGAGGGAACCATTCCCGGTGGAAGGCCAGCAGAGTGTGACTGGAGCTCCAGGGAGCGTGGCTGGATCTGGGTAGGCAAGGGACAGCACTGCAGTTGCCACTTGATGATCTGGAGCATGGCTACAGCTCTTGTCCTAGTTAGAAAGCTTCTAGATCAGTGGTTCTCAACCTTCCTAACACGGGACCCTTTGATACAGTTCCTCATGTTGCAGTGACCCCCAACCATAAAACTACTTCATTGCTACTTCATAACTATAGTTTTGCTACTGTTATGAATTATGAGGACTATCTCATATGCAGGTTATCTGATATGCAGCCCCTGTGAAAAGGTCCTTTGAGACCCCCACCCCCAGGGATCACAACCCACAGACTGAGAACTGTTCTAGGTGAACCTTCTTTGTGAGAAATGACAAGACACGTGTGTTATGCCACCATGAAGATGAGTGATGACTGCAAGAGGGTACAAAAACCTCCCTTACAGATTTCAAGTGAGGGCAAAAGTAAGGCTGGCATGCTACCTACTGGTGACAGTAAAGTGATTGCTCATTCATTCATCTATCGAGTCTTTCCTCACATAGTCAGGAGCCTCCTCTGTACCCAGCATCATGAGTAAAGCAGACATAGTCTCTGCTCCCTGGAAGCCTCTGCTCCAAGTGGAGAACCGTCTTCGAATTCTTGACAGGGTAAATGACCAGCATTCTGTTTGTCCATCTTGTCCACACTCCTTTCTTTCCTCCAGCTAAGTTAGAGACTGATGACATGCTCCTATGACAGGAGTTGGAAGGTGAAGTTAGATATGGGGGTAAGGCCCATGCCTTGCATTGCATATGCTTGCATGCATGCACAGGACTGGCAGTGAAGCGTTTGGGGATTTTCATAGGCAGATCTGTTCCAGTCAAAGTTCCAGACATTCCCCATACTTTTCGTGGAATAACCCTGGCCTTTTAGTCCACGATCCAAGAAGAAGAGTCTTGAGTCTTGTGGACCTTGAAGGTGGCTTTGATGGCTGCTTTCCTGTCTGTGTTCCTGTTGATGCCAGTGCTTGGGATTTGCACTGAGGAGCAAGAACTGGTCTCAGGGCAGCAGGACTGACAGAGGTCAGATAAGTAGCGTACTGTAAAGAGATGTTTTGGTATAGAAATGGCAATCAGTTACTCCACCAAATTGAAATGTTCTCACAACGTCCTCATCCAGGCCAGCATTGTCCATAATAATACAGAGTCAAGATTCAGCTGACTGAGTGATACAAATTCCTGGGAAGATAAAGCATCGGAGCTGATAACTACAGCTGGGGATTGCGAGTTTGGCTGGAGAGTCTCCCTTTCCTGTTTTGCATGATTGGCAGTAGACTGCTGCTGTAAGAGCTGTGGAGTCAGCTTATTCTAGGTTTGAATCTCAGCTGTGTTGGGAAGGAGCTGGGTGAGTCTCGGTGCATGATTAGGGCCCTCTGTTCCTTCACCTGGGGAATGAGGTTGTGGTTAAGCACCTGAGACCTTGTCTTCAACTTGCCTGGGTTTGAATGCCTACTCTACTGCTGTGTGACAATGGGCAGTGTGTTCTCTTTGTGTCTTAACTGTCTTATCTGTACAGTGATAATGACGAAGGTGATAATAGTAATTCTTACCTCATAAGGATGCATTAAGAATTACACGAGATTATATGTACAGAGAGTTAGCACAATACTGGGCATTTAATTTTCTCTCAGTATTCCTTACTCAGCCATCTTCCATAGCCTCATTGTATTGTGCTTTCTAGAATGTGCTGTAATACTATTTTCAGCCTGGTATTTTGTTCTGTCTGAAAATTAGTGTTGTATAAAATACACTTGCTGCTATGTGCATTCCTTGGTGTGTGGTGTGTGATACGGTCTTGTTCTGTAGCCTTGGCTAGACTGGAAGTCATAGACCAGGCTGGCCTTGAATTTGTGACAACTGACAATTCTCTTGCCTTGGTCTCTTGAGTACGTGGGATTATACTATGTTCCTTTATGCCTGGCTTTTTTTTTTCTTTTTCTTTTAAACTTAAGACTTAATTGTAGAATTTCTGGGTGAGGGATACATTTCCAATTCTTAATAATGGATGTCCAGTTAAATTTTAAACAGAGAACATTTTTTTTGTTTACATATGTGCTAAGTGTTTTACAGCATGCTTAGATTAAAAATTGCTTATTTAAATTTAATTGCACAGACAGCCTATATTTTTATTTGCTAAATCTTGAAACTTAGTTTAGGAGTGAGGAAAACTTAACCCTGCACTTTCATTCATATATATATATATATATATATATATATATATATACATATATATATATATTGTATATATGGAAGTATATACTATTTTTATTTTTATTATAATAACATTTCTTATGAAAACAGGCTGGTGTTTTCATAATATGTATGACACTATATATACCGTATTGTGTGAAATTCTAAAGTATTTTGACATAGTTTTAACCTAAAAGGGACTGGTCATGATTCCCTACTGGGTAGATGCACATTCCAGAGAATCCTGAAGGTCTCATCACCATTGAAGGAAATTAGCTCATTATTCAGAGTCACCTAGCTGGGGAAGAAGTCCTTCCTTAGGGTTGGCCCAGTTGGTTTTCCAAGTGGAAGAATAAACACATCCAGTGGTTAGGTTAATATCTGGGAATGATTTCATCGTATTTACACCCGAAGCTAATTTGTTGAGTAGCTTTGGCCTTGAAGCTACTAGACTAGTTGGCGACTTTCAAAGAAGTTGCATCCAAGATTGAGAGCCTTTGAATTCATTCTTCCCCAAGCGTTACTGGGCACACTGGAGAGATGAATGTTCCTGCCTTCAGCCCCTTTCATGTTTGATGGCACCAGAGCAAGAAATGACACTAACAAAAGGCAGAATAAATAAGGTCATGGTCCATGGCAGGTCAAGCCAGGTCCCAGTGGGTTGAATGTAGGCAGAAACTAATTTTGGCAGCCAAGTGCGTTAGAAACAGATTAAATTAGAAGTGGCTTCTTTAAGGGTACTGTTTGAGAGAACTAGACAAAAGATGAGAGTGATTTCATTTGGGAAATGGAATGTTCTAGGTATGGGCCTAGCATGAACAAATACCTGGAAGCGTCCGCAGTTTGAGGTAAACATGGTACTTAAATGCTACAAAAATACATACAGCACCCAAGTGTCTCCTGCACACTTCCTCTCATGGGTAACTGCTGATGGTATAGGACACCCTTACTTGACTTGAGATAGGTGGAGCTGGATGTGTTCCATGTTGGGTTCCTAAGAATTAACTGTGTACCTGCTGTTTTCATGCATGAGATGGTCAGAGTGACTTGGACAATATTTAGGGACTCTAACTTGGTTACTTCATCCAACTAAAATGCATAAAGTGTGATTCCCCAGTGACCTCTGGTTTAAATTGGACAGGAAGATGCCACAAGAGGCCTCTTGTGAGGCATCCTTGCTTTGAGTATTTGCTTAAATGACTTTGAAAGCCAGCTTACCTCATTTCCTGTTGGGATGGCAGTTGTTTATTAAACTTGGTCTAAGTCACAGTTAATAGGCTTAATGATTTTGAATGGTTCCAAATAACTAACTCTTCATCTGGGTGCCATTCGTAACCAGGGAGGATTCCCCAAATGGGGCACAGCACATACAGAGGTGCCTGAGAGGGCCTGCCACCATCCTAGACCTCACGGCAGAAACCAAGAATCTGGAAAGAAAGCATTAAAATTGCAGTCAGTGCTAAAATATGTCCAACAACTCTTCTGCTACTTAGGACAGCAACAGCAGCAGCAGCAACAACAACAACAACAACAACAACAACAACAACTGTTCCACGTGGTTAATGCCATTGGAAAATGACCCGTCTTTAGAATTTACTGTGACCAGCCCTACTCCTCTAGCAAAAGAATGAAATAAAGTGTGGCAGGGTGCTCATCTTGGTTAAGAGCTGTGGTGTGGAGAACTGGGCTGGGTAGCCTGCCCTGTGCTTGAGAGGGCCTACTGAGATGGCTGGGAATGGGCATGGGAAACTGCCATTTGTCAAGTGACATGTTTTAGATGGGAAAGCTCCAAGCTAGAATGGAAATTAGTGAAGCATTTGGGGTCTCAGGTATATTATTTTTGTCCATTAAAATTGGTGTGTGTGTGTGTGTGTGTGTGTGTGTGTGTGTGTGTGTGTGTGTGTGTCTCAAGTCCAGGCAGATTATTTGTGGTGGATGTTTTGGCTACTTCAGGTACGAGTGTGGTGAGATGGAGCCTGGATCCAAACCTTTATTGGCTTCTTAAACATGAAAGAACATAACTGCTTATGTAAGTTTGGGCCTGGCTGAATGTTATTGTTTTTTCCTCTTAAAGGCCAGGCCAAATATTTGGTAGTTTAAATATCTACTCATGGCTCTTACTGCTTTATTTTTGGCCATGCTTAATATCTTCCTTTATATATCCATCATTAAGTTATAATTGAAGGTTCATGTTTTATATTTACAATGATGCATGGAAATTGAGCTATGCCAGCCATTCAGACTTAATGGCAAATGTTGGCTCATGCCAGAAAGTTTTTAAAATCTGGCTCTTTTTCGAGGATGTCCAATCAAAGCGTTCCATCTCTTCCTTTCAGGCTGTGACTGCACAGGGAGGCACTACAGCTTCTCTGTGTGTACATGGAAGAGCATCTTACTCTTACTTACTCCCAGTGGTTTGCTTGACAAGACTTTCTGTCTCTCCATTCTTAGCTCACCGACTGTCATGCAGGGTCTCAGTGAGTGTCAGTTCAGGAGTGCCACATAATGATGGTAGGTGACACCCAAGCCACAAGCTGTGTCCCAGGGCCTGCCACACACTATCAGACATTTCACAGCCCTTGAATTCTCTGGATTTGGGTCATGTTTTAACTCTATCCATGAATCCATGGAACCAGCAGTTGGAGACTTACAATTGAGGTTTTCCCACATGCCAGGCATTTGCTTTGGTGTGAAGAATACAGTAGAATGCTAAAGTGGTGGGATATTTGTACCCATGGAGCTTTCCTGTGTGTGTGTGTGTGTGTGTGTGTGTGTGTGTGTGTGTGTGTGTGTGTGTGTGTGTTGGTATGTAAAACTAAATATACATGAAGAAAAAATTATGTAAGTAAGTGAAATATCTATGTACATTCATGTACTAAATGGTGATAAATGTTTGGGGGAAAGAGAAAGCATGGTAGCTTTACAGTGATTTGTAATTTAAAATTGAGTGGAAAAGGAAAGACTTGATATGAAAATGGCCATTGAGGAAAGGCCTCAAGAAGAACAGAATGGGACATGGAGGGATTGAGGGAAAAGTATGGCGAACAGCAGGGGTACGTACATGGTCCCTGAACAGGTGTGACTGATTCTGCAAGAACATCGTGACCATGCTACCTGGGACAAGCTGAGAAGAGTGAGAAGCATTGGAAGTAGAGAAGATGGGCAAGGGTGGTTAAAGGAGAAATGTCACCTGGCCAAAGGCAGACCCATGGAGTCTGTGACTTCTTAGCATTTAACTTACTGTAAATGGTAAACCAATGTAAACTTCTTGCCATAGGAGTAACAGGATTGATAACCTAGATAGTGGTCCAGTGTGATGGGACACAATGGTATAAGAATTTGGATCAGGAGCCAGCAAGATGGCTCAGTAGGTAGAGGTACTTGCTGTTAAGCTTGTCCACCCTAGATTGATCTTCAGGACCCATACTGTGAAAGGAGAGTACCACCTCCCACAATTATCCTACGGTGTACATGTACACTGTGGCACATGCTTTGGAACCCACCCTACCACCCCACCAAGAATCCGGAGATCAGCTAAGCCGTGGCTTTGTCTCCATTAGAGGCAACTATATTCAGCATTTGGAGCTTCGATTTTTTTTCTTCCTGCAATATAGTACTCTTTTTTTTTTTTTAGACAGCATTTTTCTGTGCAAAAGTCCTGGCTGTCCTGGAACTCACTCTGTAGACCAGGCTGGCCTTGAACTCACAGAGATCTGCCTGCCTCTGCCTCACGAGTGCTGGGATTAAAGGTGTGGGTTACCACCTTTAATTAATATTAAAAACCACTACCATTAAAAATGAGCTTACAGTGCTCATTTTTAATGACCTTCCAGCTCCGCTGGATTGGCATCCTCATCCCAATTTCAGGATGCTGAATGTTCCGTATACATGGCTGATTGCATTTCACTCTGAGCATGCAGAGCTGGATCACGAATGTGTAAATGATCTTATTGCCCCTTATTTTTAATTTTTGAAAAATACTCCTATAACTATCTTACATTGAGAACTTTGAAAATTATGAAGTAGGTTTATATGTTGATGTCAAAATTTGCTCACAGGTGAAATTTGTTGGCAATCACAGATCTTAACTGTTATCTGTAACCATATTGGTATACGGAGCACAGAAAATAGATGTAAAGTTTTGTGTGTTACATGGAGCCTGGGACACAGTAATCAACAGAACAAAGGTTCTCAAAAGTTGAGTAAGAGGAGGTGGTTTGGGTTAAGGCAGACTCAGGAGAGAGGGAAAGGGCTGACTAGTTGGAGGCCTGTGAGAGTCTTAACTGTAGTCAATGTTCAGATCCATCTTCCCACCAGTATTGGTGAAGTTGTTTGCAACATCCACCGAGCCCCAGTGCCACACAGGGTAAGATGTGCCAGGACCTGGCAGACTCTCTTCTATAGCCTTGAGCCGTTTGGCTCCTCCCCAAAATGGCATCATGCTGCTTAGCACATCAAGGGCCTGTAATTAACCCTCTCTAGAGGTAGTGTAGGGCCTGTCTTTTATTACTCTAGAATATCCTTGGGGAATCTTAGCCCTGTCCCTTCTCTTGGAACATTTCTTCTGCTTTATTTGTTGCTCTAGTGTCCTTTCTAGCTGGTGCCCAGCCGGGCTGGCATTTTGGCTGGTCAGTTCATCATTGCTGTGTGGAGAAGGCCTTCCTTCTTTTTGCCATGGCTTCAGGCCTCAGTGTGAAGGGTCAGGGGCCTGTGGAGCCCAGGTCATGTCATCAGTGGCTAGATTCCACCCATTCCTCCTCTTCTGTGGTTGGCTTTTTCTTGGGAAGCCCAGAACTAAGTTTCTATGTCAAGCATTCTGGAACATCTTTCTAAAAGATAAGAGGTCTACTATTCTCCTAGACTGGCCTTTTTGGCCGACTGCTGGTTGATACTGAGGAGTGAGGTGTGTAGATGAGGAGAGCAATCGTGGCTACAGGGCTGCAACTCTCAAAAAGGTGAGGCCTGGGAGCTGCCCCTCTGGTGATGCTTAGGAGGCAACTAACTCTACTCGTAAGTACCATCACAGAGTGGGTGGGAATCAGAGGGCAGGAAAGATGAGGGACCTGATGGAGTTAGAGATCTGGTTGGATCACACACACAGGAGTCCTTGTCTCCACCACACATGGCTTCACTGTACTTCCCCGTTAAACTGCAGGCCTTGCCGTACCTTCTTGCTGCTGTCTCCAGCACCTGCCTACCGTTCTTCCATTTGCTTCCTGTAACGTCCTCAGTGTAAAGGTTGCTCCTTCACTTCTTTTCCCCCTGTCTGACTTGGTCTGCCATACCCTTCCTTTATGGAACATGATCTTTCTAGTTCTATGATTACCTGTGCATGCAGGGTCTGCCCTCAACCTCCGTGAGGCCAGAACTTTTAGCTGTTGTGGTTCCCGATAATGTTTCCAGAGGCTAGACCAGACAAGGCCACAGATAGGCTTCGTAGACATATTTGTGGGTTAGATTAATCATTCCATATTCGGGAGATTAGGTGGCGGAAAGGCAAACTGTGCTTTTTCTTACTTATGTACATGAAATGTCTGTGCCTACCCTAGCTTAGCTTAACAATTGTTACCAACTTGGGATATCATCCAAGGATATAGGAGATGTGATTTCTGTCCTTAGCATGATTCAGTCTGTGGCTTTGTGGCATTTTTATTAAGATTGTCTTGGCACGAACCAGAACTTAGTGAATCATACAAATCTGCGTTCTTGAATTGGTGCATGCAAGGCTATGATTTATCAATTTATTTAACTATAGTTGTGTTTCTGCTCCTTACTTCTGTTTCCCAAAGTGAGCTTGAATGCAGTTTGGCTTCCCCATTCTACTTAACTAAAAACAAATAGAGAAAGCATTGCTTGTCCTTACTAGGTTCTATAGAGGGTTTCTTTTTTGGGGGCAGGAGGTTGTTTTGACTTGCAGATTGAAAATTTTAAGAGGTAGGAGTAGAAAACTAAATAGGTATTTCTCCAGAAGAAAGAGCAGGATTTTTGACTGTATAAAAAAACAACAGCTGTGGACTTCACTTCTGAAAGTATTGATAGAAACAAGATGGTTTTCCCTAGCTGTCTGATGCACAGAGAGCATATGCATTGTTACACAGGGCACTGAGGTATACTAGATTCCAGAAGATCAGCTCAAAGGGACATATGAATAGTGACAGCCTAAAGCGTAGAAACTGAACGTGTTTAAAGAACTGGGAAATCTGATGTACACTGCTTCCCAGCCATTCATGCTTTGGGAAAAAATAATTGAGGAAACAAGTGGTCAGAGTGAAACCTAGATGCTGCTGTTTTATGTTTACTTGTGTGACATTTGTTAGCTGGGTGACCCTCAGTTACTCAGTTCATTGTTTTGAGTCCCAGAACTCTCATCCATAAAGTGGAATGGCAATAAAAACATCAACTGCCTTCAGTTATTGTGAAGATTTCATGAGTTAATGAATGGGAACCCTCTCAATATTATTGAACACACCCCCTCTCAATACTATTATTTTGTAAGGGGAAAGCCCACTGGATAGGGTAGTAGGTAGTTAAGTGATGGACTTTGGAAGCACCCTCACCTGGGTTTGAATCCTGCCTCTGTGGCTTCCTGGCTTAGCCACCTTCTGTTAATCAATAGCCTGTACTGTGGATGGCTTCCCTGTGCAGAGTAGTGATAAGATAGCTAAGGATGGTCTTCCTGCAGATTAACTGAGTTAAAGTTTATCAAGCACTCAGAACAGCTCCTGGTAAGTGCTGTGCAAATGTTTTCATTATGATTGAGAGGCCTGAGCTTGGCTCCATCACTACATTGGAGCCATGAAGAAGTGGCTTAGCATCTATGAGCCTCAGTTTCATTTTATAGTGTGGGGTGATTGTGAAAAGCCACATGAGAAATCAGTGATACCAGGTATGCGCTAAATGTTTAGTTAAGGCTTAGAACATGGACTACTCTGTGTTTTCATTCTTCTTCTCCTGTCATAAAACATCTGACAAAGAATGTAAGGGAGGAAGAGGTTATTTGGGGTCCTGGTGTGTGGGGTCCAGTTCATCATGGCAGGGATGGTATGGTAGCAGGAGCTTGAGCCTCTGTAGTGAGGAAGCAGAGAGAGATGGACACTGTGTTTCACCTGTTTCTCCTTTTGACCCAGTCTGAGACCCTAGTGTATAGGATAGTGCTGCCCAGTTTCAGGGTGGGTCTTCTCTCCTCCGCTGAACCTCTCTGGAAATGCCGTTTGTAGACAAGTCCAGAGGTCTGTCTCCTAGGTGACTTTGAATCCCATCAAGTTGATGACGAAGCTTAACCCTCACATTAAATAAGTCATGAGTGTGTCTAAGACTGTTCTTATAATTGTTTCTACTATTACTTTTTTAGTTTCCATTGTTTGGATTGCTGCTACTACCATGCTATATACAGTATTACAGTTCAGATAGATTCCCAACACTATGTCAAAATGAATATGATCATGTGGACATTAATATTGAGGTTTGCTTCTTCCTGTAACTAGTGGGATAGTTACCCAGATGAACCCCTTTGGTACACTGAAAAGTATCTAGTGAAAGACTTATAATCAAGCATGCGTGATTTTACAAGTCACAAAAGATCAAAGGGTCAATGATAGGCATATCTATTTGTGGAAAATGATATAGAAAAAAATGGGAAGTGAAATTTCCAAAAAGAGCAAGAAAGTGTGAGCAAATACTGTTCAAGTCAAGTCTGTATCATTTCCTGTGTTGACTGGGGTTGAGCTCATAATGACATAGCTTAAATTTCCAATGTCACATCCCATCTGTGGCTGATAGTCATGCATCTTCAGGGAGTAAATAACTACCAATTCCAATGTTGTTAGCATTTTCCATGCTCATCATTTGGGTCATTCTCAATACAATAGCGATGTTTAGACCTTTGATTGTTTTGCAATATGTCTTTAAGTTCAGCTTCCCCCTTTTATTTTAGAGAGAAACTAAGAGAATGACACAGCATTGAGTAGAACGTAGAGTGATGAATGGTATTTGAGAAATCTAGAGCTTTGACTAGTGCAGTGGTTCTCAATCTGTAGGTCACGACTCCTTTGCGGGGGTCAAACAACCTTTTTACAGGGGTCATCTAAGACCATTTGCATATCAGATATTTATAATTAGCAAAATTACAGTTATGAGGTAGCAATGAAAATAATTGTATGATTGGGGATCACCACAGCATCAGGAAGGCTGAGAACCACCTGTTGGAAGTCGCCTGTGCTTTAGTGGAAGGGGGAGACTTGCATCCAGCCATGATATAGGCAAAGAAATGCGAGAGTCCGAAGCTCTGAGAACTAGATACCTAAGTTACGATAGAGAAGGGCTGATGAAGTTCCTAAATTAGGGACAGGGGCAACTGAAAATATGAGAGGGCTGGAGAGATGGCTCAGTGGTTAAGAGCACAGGCTGTGCTTCCAGAGGACCAGGGTTCAATTCTCAGCACCATATGGCAGCTAACAACTGTCTGTAACTCTAGTTCCAGGGGACCCAGCACCTTCTTCTGGCTCTGTGAGCATTAGGCACACATGTGTTACACAGATAGACATTCAATCAAAGCATCCACACATATCAAATAAAATACATACATCTTTCTTTTTAAATGAGAGATCTTCATTTTGGAGTGTGAAGATACCTTTAGAGTATGACTTTGAAGGCTAGAACCTGGGGGAATGATGAAGATAGGTGTTTTGAGATTGGGACCCGACATTGTGGCACCTTTAAAGCCATGATAGGAGTGATGGGCTTTATTCCAGGGCTAAGAGGGAGGCCCAGGAAAGCTTTAAGTAGGGAAGATGGGAATCCTTCATGTTTCTGAAAGGTCACCGTGACAGTGTCGAGGAGACCAATCTCAGGCAGTGTTGATGGAACCAGTCAGAGGTAGTGCAGGCAGGGGATTCACAGTGGCCAGGGAGATGGAAAACAGTGGATATAAGGTAGAGGTACCAGGGAGACAGAGTCATAGCTAGGATGATTGGCAGTGCACGCAATGGTAAGCTGGGGAAGAAAGGATGTAGTTAGAGTTCTCACCTGGGCAAGTGGGTAGACCAATGGCACTGTTTATGGTGATGGCTGTTGGGAGAGGTAGATTGAGGAGGGTGAACATTCTTTGATCATGTAGGTGATGGGACAGTTGTTACTGTGACCTGCCTGGAGCAGACTTTGTGTATCAATCTGGTTTTCATTTTCATCCGTGAAGTGTAATAGCCAATTAATAGCTGTCTAAGCAAAACGAAGCTCAATGTTCTCTGTACAAGAAGCTTGGGAGTCCTTGACCACTGCAATTGCTTTAGTTGCTCATATCAAAACCAGCACTGATTTTTCTTGTTTTTTTTAGCTAATGTTTGTCACCTGGTGGTGGTGATGTGACATCCCATTGACCTTAAGAAGAGGGGAAACACCAAGGAGGCAACGACACTAGCCAGGAAAACAAACTTTCCCCAAACTGCCTCCGGAGACTGTCAGGAAGTCATGCCTCCGTGGCCATCTTGGTATCCTGAGCAAACTATGGTCCTTGGTAGTATGAAGTGAGAGACGTTCAGATGGTACATGCAATAGTTGTTTTTGCCTCAGCCAGGTTTCAGTCAACGGATGGAGGGATGTGTAACAGTTGAGAATGTAGAAGCGCTTAATCATCTGGTCAAGCAGTTTCAATGAACACATTTGCTCTCAACTCCACTGTAAATCCCACATCACAGCTTCTCGTTAATATGGAAATGATGGAATTTGTCTAAAGTTTGATGGAGCCTTTCTTAGAGCCCTTCAAACACACACAACTCTGAATTGTCTTTACAAATGTTAAATACAGCTTTCCTGAATCTGATAAGAATCTTGACCTACAAAAGACATGCTTTTTAGCTCAAATATATTCTCAAATCTTCCTTATTCTTCAGCCCTCAGCAGACCTAAGCCCAGAGCAAATGTGGAAATTTCCACTGGGTGTTCACCAAGTGATCTGCAAGGCAAAGCAGGGGTGCATGATGGAAAATGTCATACCCTTGACTTTTGTCTCTGTGAAGAAAAGAATTATTCTGTGTTTAAAAGTAGGGGATGAAATACTTGTTTATTTGTTCTGAAGGTACTATTATTTAATATTATATCAGTTTTATAAGATGCAAATATTTGTCCTCCACTTTAATTCAAGACAGTCTTATCAGCTAATAGACCCAGAATTCTGAAAGTGACTATTCTAGGTAACCGTGATTTTGAGATTCTGAAGGTACACAATGTCCAGACCCAGAAGAATAGCAGAAACAGCAGATAGTTAGGAAAGATCCTCCTGTTTATACTGGGCGAATTTGGAAATGTTCTGAACTGCTTTCTTTCTTCCCTGAACCTGGGATGAGATATAAGTGACCCTACAGTAGGCACACTAACATTGTATCCATATCCTGCAGAGCCTTGGAGACCAGGATGTGTGGGACACACTAAGATTGTAAGTCAAATGAGGAAAGATTCATGTGTGCTTTGAGATGTTGTGGGGATGGGGTTAAAACTGCCTGTTAGATGGTGGAGGGGAGGTCCAGGGCAACTGTAGACAATCCCAGTGTGCGGGTGTTCAGTGTGAACCCCGTGTGTGAAGGCTTCAGCCCCAGTGTGCGGGTGTGCAATGTGAACCGTGTGTGAAGGCTTCAGCCCCAGTGTGTGGGTGTGCAATGTGAACCGTGTGTGAGGGCTTCAGCCCTAGTGTGCGGGTGTGCAATGTGAACCCCGTGTGAAGGCTACAGCCCCAGTGTGCAGGTACAGTGGGTGAAACCTTCAGAGATTTGTTTTCAGTAAGGGTTAAATGAGGAGAGACTTGACAAGATTGTCTGTCTGAGTGAGTTGGGACCTTGTTCTGTCAGTAAAGTGGAACCACCGAGGACTTTAAGAAGGTTTATGTGAATTTCATTTTGGAGAAAAATGGAATTCATGTGTCTGAGGTTACAGGCATTTAACATCTCCATAGATACTTTGAGATAACTATAGATTTTATATGCAGTTGTAAGAAGTACGGGAGCCGGGCATGGTGGCACACACCTTTAACACCAGCACTCAGGAGGCAGAGACAGGCAGATCTCTGAGTTCGAGGCCAGCCTGTTCTACATAGCGATTTCCATGCCAGCAAGATCTACATAGTGAAACCCTGTGTCCTAGTTAGGGTTACTATTGCTGTGAGGAAACACCATGACTAACAGCAAGCTGAGGAGGAAAGGGTTTATCTGGCTTACACTTCCACATCTTAGTCTATCACAGTAGGATATCAAGACAGGAACTCAAACAAGGCTGATGTTGAGGCCATGGTGGAGTGCTGCTTACTGGCTAGCTCATCATGGCTTGCTCAGCCTTCTTATAGAACCAGGACCACTAGCCCAGGGATGGCGCTACTCACACTGGGCTGGGCCCTTCCCCATCAATCACTAGTTAAGAGTCAGATTTTTTTTTTTAACTACAACTTTACTTTTAACCAAGATCATGCATTAACATAACAATAAAAAAACACAGCACAACTTTAAAAGTTCCATGGTCTTTAAAAATTCCTACACTTTAAAAGTCCAATGTCTCTTTAAAAGCCCAAAGCTTCTTACTTGTGGGTTCCTATAAAATCTCAAAACTTACTTGCAAGCTTTCTATTTTTCCAAAGTAGAAGAACTAGGAATAGTTCTAATTAGATTTAAGTAACACCAGCTTCCCAAAGTATAGTTAGCTCAGCCTCAGACCTCTGGGACTGTTTCATGATTTTCTGGCTCCGAAGAGCTCCAACAGCTCCGTGTCTCTGGCTCTGCGACCTGAAGCACACACATCTAGGCTCAGGATGGCTCCGTTCCGTATCCATCAGTAGTGGCTCTCAGTGGTTAAACCACAGTCCTGGCATCTGCACTATCTTGAGGTCTCCCTTGCATGCGCCTTCACCTTCAACAATATCATTTCCTGGCTTCTCTTTAGGGACTCTAACCCGACCACATGGTTCTAGGCCTCAGCTTCTTTCTAGGACCCCTTCAGTCTTGTAGCTTCCAAGCCGCCAGAACCATATTGCTCAATTAGGCTGCCAATTTAAGACACATCCTTGGTCCTACCGCAGCGTGGCTTCCCACGGTCGGATCTTAAGGAGACATTTTCTCAATTGAGATTCTCTCCTTTTGGATGACTCTAGCTTGTGTCAGGTTGCCATCAAACTAGCTAACGCACCCTGTCTCAAAAATAAAAACATTGAGACACCCATGTGCCCTTTATCCCGTTCCTCCCATTGTAACATTGGTTGTATCGCAACCTAAAAATGAGCTGATGACTGTGGAGGGAAGTCCATGGTTTGCCAACACCTGTGCCGATGACTGTTCCTGGGACCTATGCCTGCGATGTAATGGAAGCCATGGGATAGCATGGGCACAGGGATGCCCTCGGGGGCTGCTGCAGTCATCCAGGATAGGCTGGGACAGTGACGAAGGCAGTGGGTGTTCAGGGAATAGCCACAGGATCTGACAGACCCCTGGGGATGCTGAGAGCAGCTGCTTTCTGAGGCCCACACATGGCTTGCCTGTTTCTTTGAAGGCTTCTAATATGTTCACATGAAAATTAGCACAGTGTATTTCCCCTAGGGATATGTGTGTCACCCCTAGAAAGTGGTTGGTAGACTCTAGACACGTTACCATAGCACAGGACTTCGGGGTCATGTCAGAGAATGGCGGCCCCTGCCGTGTTCAGTGCACAACCTGAGTGGCCGTGCAGGAAGGCTCAGACGTGGAAGACTATCAGTCTGCTATAATCATCTACAGAAGTGTTTATGGATCTGATTTTTTTGAAAAGAACACAGGAGCCGCTCTGAATTCCTTCTGTGAGCCCTAGCCTGTAGCATCACCAGCTCTTAATTTTTTAAGCGGGTATTAATCAGTAGATGCCAAGGCCAAATTACGTTCGCACCCACACACTTGACCCTCGTGCTAGAATAATGGTAGCTAACTTTTATTGAGTGCTTATTATGCGTCAAGCAGCCTGTGTGCATTATCTAGTTTGACCTTCAAAACAACCCCATTAGTGACTGTTATTCTTCTACTGAACAGATGAGATCACTGAGGCTAACTAGGGCTGTGTGACTAAGTGACAAACTGTGACTGGAACCCAGGACTCCCTGATTTCTAAGTGTGAGCTTGTGCCATGCAGTTTTAGGGTATGTTGGTATGTCAGAGTAGTCACTGTGCACAGTTTATTTTCTTGTCGGCCATTCCTTCTTTCTACATTATTCCGCTATTAAGTACTCTCAGCCTGTTTTGAGTTCTCAGTACCTTTGATTCTTTGCCAAGTAACCACGGGTCCTTTCAAGTAGGCTTTTGCTTTCCTTTGTTGCTATCTGCTTGAGTGAGTGTGGGAATATGAATATTTATGAATTTAATATAAATTAGCTAAAATTGAAATGGTGGTGGCGCACACCTTTAATCCCAGCACTCAGGAGACAAAGCCAGGCAGATCTCTGTGAGTTCGAGGCCAGCCTGGTTACAGAGTGAGATCCAGGACAGGCACCAAAACTACATGGAGAAATCCTGTCTCGAAAAACAAAAATAACAAAACAAAAACAAAAAACCAACACCACCACCACCAACAAAATGGCAAATGCTTAAGGAGATTCTACCCCAGGTGAATTTTGCAGATTCTTAAGAAACCATGGACACTGACTCATAGCCTGGGACACAGAGCCAAATGTCACTTACCTGGTATGCTTTGGGAGAGAGGGAAGAGACTATTATTCTTTCTTTCCCAGGTAGCCATCAGAATATTTTTTACCCATCAGAGTGAAGTTCGCTTATATTCACGAGTGCCTTCCCAGATTCGAGAACAATACTGCTTAGAAGCAGAGACCCAGGAGTCCCCTCATGTGTCATAGGAAAGTTCAGATGCAGAAGGAAGCTGGCATGCTTCTTGTCTCTCTTACCCTTCCTTCTGTATTACATTTCGCACAATGTGAGGGAAACAATCTGCTGATAACCTGGTTACTGTTGGCTGGCAGTTTTTGTTGGGTGGGTAGAGAAGAGAGTAAGGTCCTTGTTTGGTTACTTTAGTTGTTTAGTCAAAGATGGATATATATATAAAGATGGATGTGGGGTGTGTGTGTGTGTGTGTGTGTGTGCATGTCGATATGTATCACTGCCCTTTGATAAATGTGAAGTCTGGTTTTATTGTTTTCAATACCACGTAGAATGGCTGAGGTTCTGCCTACTCACTTGCCTAAGAAATATGGGATGCCTTATTTTTATTTATTATTTATTTATTTAGTTTTTTTGAAACAGGCTCTCTTATAGCCCAGGCTGGCCTCAGACTTGCCTGGTAGCTGAAGGAGACCTTGAACTCCTCATCCTCCTGCCTTCAATTCCCCAAATGGCCTGTGTACCACGTCTTTTGGGACCGCAGGATGCTTTATTACACTCACAGTGTTCCGAGTTTAAATCATCCGTGGTATTTATTTTGTAGATCCAAATACAGTGCCATCCAGAGTGTAGTTTGAGGACCACCTGTGTCACAATGGCCTGTGGTGCGGTGACAGTTCTGAATTCCTGGATCTCAGACTCCAGCCGTCCTGACCTGAAGGCTGCAGGCAGCTGCTGTCACCCTGGTGACTCTTTCCCAGGGTTGGAGAGAGTAGTCTGATGTATCAGAGTGAGGACCAGGATGGACTTCGTGTTTGTCCATTTCTTTTCTTCCTCTCTTCACTGTGCTGTCTTCCTTCCTTCTCCCCTCCTTCACACCCAGTAGAGGAAATGATGGCGAGGGTTGATCTAGAGGCCTCCGTTGTTATTGTTGATGAAAGGCTTTTGTTAATTTACTGGAATGACATTTCAACTCCATCCTTCCCTTTGTGGTCTGTACAAAAGGAGCCATTGGGCAGAAGGTTGTCTCCCCTCCCCTCTCTCCTCTTTATTTGTACAGACTCCTGTTTTTCTCAGCTCTGCAGGGAACAGCATGCTGTTTGTCTCCCAGGATGAACCCTGCCTTTCTTGGCTAGTGGGTGTTGTCATGAAGACCTGACCGGGGCTTGCTAGTCCTTCTTGACATCAGTCAGAGCACTGCAAACGCTCTGTACATGTACAGAGGGAACTTTTAGAGGAATCGGAACTCTTTGAGAAGTCATTCCACCAATTCTTTAGTGCCTCAGGTTTACAAAGCCAGACTCCAGCGGATTCTTCTTCTTCTTCTTCTTCTTCTTCTTCTTCTTCTTCTTCTTCATCTTCTTCTTCTTCTTTTGGTTTTTCGAGACAGGGTTTCTCTGTGTCCAGTGGATTCTTTAAGTGCAAGGTTCTGATCTGAAAATGTCCTGGTGAGGTGAAGTCCCTTGCACTGGAGAAAGCCCCTGATCAAGGGTACTATAGTGGAAAATGGTCCCCATTTCAGTCCATGGGACTCACTAGTTGGCTTCTTAAATTCTAGGTTACTTGGGACTCCCTAAAGATGTGTGAGTCTAGACAACTCTACGGAGGTAGATTCTTTGTTTACAGAGGGCCTCAGAACAAAGAAAATGGCAGTTTGGGTGTTATCACGTTAAAGGAGTACATGCTGTGATTTCTTCCCAAGTGTCAGATCCAAGGGCTGTGTGTGTGTGTGTGCGCATGTGTGTATATTTGTGTGTGTGCATGTGTGTGTATGTGTGTGTGCATGTATGTGTGTGTATGTTTGTGTGTGTGTGAGAGAGAGACAGAGACAGAGAGACAGAGAGAGAGAGACAGAGAGAGAGAAAGAGAGAGAGAGAGAGAGACAGAGAGACAGAGAGAGAGAGAGAGAGAGATTGGAGATCTTCAGATCAATCTCAAGGCCCTTTGTCCTTATCTAGACTAACCTATGGGCGCTGGTCCCTAATCCTTTGACCTTGGACTTTTGGGGAGCCTGGTGTCTGTTTGGACTGTGCTTGTAGTTTTGTTTAACAGCACAGACTCTGTCTTCCTGTCTTGCTTCTTCCACAAAAGCTTTGTGTTGGCCGAGAACCTTCGGCTGCAGAGCTTTATGTAGAGTATACTTCAGGTTGTTTAGCAGTGAGGGCCCAGAACATTCCTCAAGAGGGCTGAGCAGGGCAGGCTGAGTGGAGCTGTGAGTCACAGCGTGCTGGGGCAGTGGTGTTCCTGGAATAATAACAGTGGCAGGGGTAGCAGCTACGGAAGCCCTTTATTGGCAGCAACCAGCATTTATGGAAGCTTCCAGTGTGCCAGGCCCTCTGCTAAATGCCTTCCCTACATTATCTCATTTAAATCGGAACAGTCCCATAGAACAAGGGCATCTTTTATAGTCAGCCTGGTAGATAATGATCTCAAAGTCATGTGACCACTAGGAAGTAGGAGTGGGACGTGAACCCTGATCTCTAGGATGCTAGAATTCATGCATTTAGCAATAGTATCACATTGTCTTTAGCAAAAAGGGTGCGGTGGGAACAGGCTGGCGAGATGGCTCAGTGGGATAAAGGTGCTTACCGCTAAGCCTGGCAACCTGAATTTAATTCCCCAAGACCCATGAAGTGGAAGAAGAGAACCTATTCCCTCCGATCTCCACACGCGTGTGTGGCATGCATGCATACCCCAATAAATGTGATAAAAACTATGTTAAAAAAAGATATTTTCTGTTACTGACTTTTTCTGTTTCCCTTAAATCACATCACAACCAGTTTTCACTTTGTAATTTAAGCTCTAGTGACAGGGAAAAAAAATTTCCCCTAAATTTTTTTTTTTTTTTTTTTTTTTTTTTTTTTTTTTTTTTTTTATGAATTGAGGCTTATAAGTGATACATTATGGGAAGACCAGGTTTGGGAACTAGGCAAAACCTTTGCCTGACACCGTGTCCAGCATTACATGGTCAAAGACAAAATCAGTCTTGGGAAGTGTGGGACTGAAGAGGTAGCTAGTCAGAAAAATACTTGCTGGCCAAGCATAGAGACCAAGTTTGATACACAGAACCCATGTGAAAATGCCAGACATGGTGATGTGCACACACATCTGCATTGACTGGGAAGGCAGAGACAGATGGGACCCGCGCAGGTAGCTAGCCCACCAGTCTAGCCTAACTGGTGAGCTTGAAGGTCCCAATGAGGGATCCTGTCTCAATAAACAAAGTGGATAGCTTCTAGAAAACAACACTCAGGGTTGACTGCTGACTTCCTCATGCTCACTCACGTAAGTGCCTGTGGTCCCTGACCCTGTTTCCCACCTAAAAATGAAATAATGGTTGGGCAAGTGGGGGAAAGGAGACAGGTGGACAGATCCAGGGACATTTCTACTTTCATACAAGAGAAAGAGTGACATTACATAGAGCGTCAGAATACGGTCAGTGGTCCACTGCAGAATGATAAGTGCTGTGGGCGTTTAATGAAAGCCAAAGTTCTGTAGTCATGCCAGTGTGGGAAGCTGTGCATCCGAATACCCATAGGGATCAGGTGTGTAAGCTCCACAGCCTAGCCCTGCTTGAATGCCTCTTGTTTCTACTTTAAGTGTTTGTATTTCTTAACTGGATGAAGTAAGGTGTTGTCTTCATTCCCATTCACAGATGACGACAGGTGACATGCTACCATGGGCGAGGTGGGACAGTAACCAAGGCTGGGATGCTAACCACAGTTAACCAGGGCAATGGTGGTCCAGAGCCTGGATTCCTTATACATGCCAGGCTTGTAGAAGCCTGACTTAGTCAGGGTTTTCTATTGCTGTGAAGAGACCCCATGGCTCTGGCAACTCTCATAAGGAAGACATTTAATGGCGCCCCCTGCATTAAATGTTTCAGAGGTTAGTCCATTATCATTATGACAGGAAGCATGGCTGCATGCAGGCAGATGTGGTGCTAGAGCTGAGAGTCCCATATCTTGCAGGCAACAGGAAGTTGACTGTCACACTGAGGGAAGCTTGAGCAAAAGAGACCTCAAAGCCCGCCTCCACAGTGACACACTTCCTCCAACAAGGCCATACCTCCTAATAGTGCCACTCCCTTTGGGGACCATTTTCTTTCAAACCAGCACAAAGCCCTTCACTTGTGTGGGTGGCTACTGATCCAACCTTCTCCGCGATTACAGTGTAGAGTTCTGAAATGTCCATCAACTGACGATCACATTTGGCTATGTTTATGTCCCAAGTTTGTTTGACTATAGACTCTGGGTGTTTTCAAGAAGGGGAGGAGAGTTGATGGAGGAGGTCAACCAGTGCACTTCGGGAAATGTGGAAAAAGAGAACCATCTTATTCTAATGTTGCTCCTCATGAAATATAGGTTTAGAATGAGTGACTTTCAGAATAGAAAAAATGGAATGGAATAGAACAGGCTAGAGTGGACTAGGGAATCCTTAAGAAACTGGATTTGTCAGTATTTACCCATCATCTGCTGATCTTAGTCAGCGGCATGGCTTTACCTTGCTGTCTTTAGATGCATGTGTAACTGCTCCATTGCTTTATGGGCTATAGACATAAAGGAGCACTTTGGGCTCCTTATAAGAAAGAAATGTTTGACGTCTAAAGTTTTTGTTATGTCTCCTCAAGTGTCCATAGTCATTCCATAAGTGATTGTATATCCAAGTAGGCTGGATGATGTAGTTTTATTTCACACAGAGGATGAGAAGAAATGCGTCTGAGCAACATTTACTGCTCCCAGGAGCGAAATCTTGAATTTTTTTGTAGGAGATATTTCTACTACCACAGACCTACCTTGAATGATCTTGTTTCTTATAGGTATGATTTTATTCCTTTGAAGTCCAAAATTTTGGGGCCAAGGGCACAAGGACACATATCTGGTACCCCATCCTGAGAACTATGTGTTCTTTACAAGTTTTATTTTAGAAAGGGTTTGGTCAGGTTAAAAGCAGTTCTGTCCTAAGAGACAAAGGCAGCCTCAAACAGCAGACAGAGAAGGCTTGCTAGTTCATTCAGGTGCCCAGTCTCTCCAGTCCTGAGTACATGGTTCTCTCCAGAGGTTACTGGTTGGGACTGGGTTTCTGAACCACCTTTTGCTGTTGGCTTTGCTTCCTGTCAAGGTGTCTACTGAACACTTCTGTAACTGCTCATTTCTTCAGAGTTAAGGGAGAGGTAGAAAGGGAGCATAGCTAGAGAGGGAGAGTGATTGATGGAGGGCAGGAGAGAGAGAGAGAGAGAGAGAGAGAGAGAGAGAGAGAGAGAGAGAGAGAGAGAGAGAGAGATTCTGTAAGACCTATCAGAACAGCACAGAAGAATGCCAAGCTGTTCTTAGTCAGACGCGAGTCCTGTTCCCAGTTGTCAGCCACTTTCTCTGGGGGAAGAAGAGTCTCAAGACTCGGAGTGCAGATGCTCTACTTGCAGATTCTCTGGTGGAGCGAGCTTCACCAAAAGAGGTGGATGTTAGGAGAAAGTAGGGCGTTTGCAAGGTCAGCCAATGCGGGTGCAGCTCTAAACTGTGACCTGGTGGGTTTCTCTCATGTCGGTGGTTATTGATGAAGTTGGCCTTTCATGAATGAAAGGCCAGATCAAGATTTAATGGCGAATGGGCCTGGCTGGTGGCAGCAGCCCATCCTCTTCGTGTTTGCTCCTTAGACAGTCTTCGTGGTTTAGTTTTGAACCTGTGCAGTCCTGCACTCAGTGTGTGTCTGACCAGTGGCTCTCCCCTCCCTTCCTTGTGCGTTCTGTGTCCTCGAACCCAAGCTTTCACCAAGGCGGTGGGTGTAAATTCCCCTGAGTGGACTCCTTTTGTCTTTCTGATCTCAGGAATGCTCCTTGTAACTTGCACTGGCCTCCATGACGTTACATTTTATTCTTTAAAAATTAAACTGCTGATGAAATTGGAATAGTGATTACTGACAGGCACCAGGAACGTGAATGGTGGTCAAAGTCCTCAGGTGTGATTGTACTCTAGGCAAGCACCGTGCTCAGTGCTGTAGGTAAGTGCTGTGCACAGTCTCCATTTTGAAAATGAGAAAACTAATGTTAAGCAAGGTGTACAAAGCAATATGGACAAAATCTGGCAGAGCCAAAACTTAAACCCATCTTTCAACATAAAAAGAACAACTTGTTTGATATATTGATAATGCTGATAACGTGTATGTGAAGGGGTGCACATATATCCCAGCACATGTGTGGAAGTCAGAGGACAACTTTGGGGACTGGTTCTCTTCTTCCACGTACACGGGTTCAAGTCTTCAGGTCTTCAGGCTTCGTGGCGAGCTCTTTTACACGCTGAGCCCTGAACTCAATTTTGTTTGACTCTAGGATCTGTGCCCTTAACCCCAGTTCCTTTGACTTGCAAAGCCGTGAAGCTCTGATGTCTTCACCTAGTGTTGAGTCAGCAAGTTCTTGGACTCTGTGCTCTGCTGGTGAATCCTTCCAATGCTCCTGCCTCAGCCTCTAGTCACATGGATGGTGGAAAGAGGACAGTTACCAGTCTGGATGCAGGAAAAACCTGATTCTGAACTATGGTAGCATAAAACGGCGTTTTACAGAAGAGACAGAACAGTTTTGAGAAGTGAAGCACAGGGTTGGAAGGTTCGTACATCAGGATTTCAAAGCACATTGTGACTATCAAGTAACCAAGGCTGTGCGGGGCTGATGTGAAGACACAGCCAGACCAGAGGACTTGAATGGAGAGGGGAACAGTTAAGTGCTCCTTCACACTGGTGCCCAGACCACTCCATAAACAGGACAGTTTACTCAGTGAATGGGGATGGGAAAACGTACATCCACATACAAAAGCACCAAGCCAGATCATACCTTACATCATACACAAAGGTTACAAGGCCCCAAATGATAAGAATCCAAGAAGAAAACATTTAAGGAGAACCCTAAATGATGCTGGGGTTGCCAGTGACTTCCTGGAAACTGTATTCATAAAGGACACAATTCACAGAGTGCAAAGGGACCGACCACAGAAAATTTGTGCAAATCATCGACTGGATGAAGAGCTATGATCAAGACTCCCTGAAGAGCCTACGAAGACAGCTCATTAGACAGAGTATTTGCTGGGTAAGCATGGTGGCCACTTGCAATAGTGGTAATTGGGAAGCAAACGCAGAGGGTCCTAGTATCAAGGACAACGTGACAACAATAACAAGGAAACAAATAAAATAATCCTACCAAAACTGGACAAAGGGCCAGAACATCTAGAGATGATCTAGAAACAGCCACGAGCAGGTGAAGTGATTGAATATCATTAGTTCACAGAGAAATGCAAGTCAAAGCCATAGTGACGAACCACCTCCTGTCTATCAGGATGATCACCATGTTTTCAGAAAGGAGAAGGCGTTGATGGGGCCTGGAGAAGCTGGGGCCCTGGGCACTGCTAGTGGACCATTCGATGGAGCAACTGCTATAGAAAACAGTATCAAGATTCCTCAAAGACTAAATATAGAACTGCCACATGATCCAGCAACTTCAGTTCTGGGCACAAACCCAAGTGAATTGAAACCGGCGAGTCAGAGAGAAATTTCACACCCATTTTCTTGATCACAATAGCCAATAGGCAGAAGCAACTAACAGATGAGTAGGTGAGGAAAATATGTTATCTACACTGTAGGATATTAGTCAGTCTTAAAAAAAGAGAGAGAGAGGAAATCCTGATACGTACAGTGGCCTGGATGCGTCTTGAGGGCGTTCTGCTGATGAAATAAGCCGATGGTGAAAGACAGACACTGCATGATCCCATTTATTGTTGCCCTGTCCACTGAAGTTGAGTATTAATGGATGCCATTTAGTTTTGCAAGAGGAAAAGGTTCTGGATCCACTGCTGTATTGTGGATCTTCTTAACATCGGTGAGCTGTCATCTTTAAAATGGCCAAGAGGAGGACAGGCCGGATGGCTCCGTGGATACGAGTACTTGCTTTGAGAGCATGAGGATCTGAGTTCAAATCCACATCACCAACATAAAAAGCCCAACCTGACGGTGTCTGCCTGTGACCCTGGGACTGTGTGGGATGAAAACGAGTATCAGCGGGGCTCTCTGGTCTCAATCCACGTTCATTGAGAGACCTGTCTCAAGAGAATAAGGTGGAGGAGGGTAGAGTAAGATAGCTTACATTATTTGGCCTTTGTGTGCTCATGGGTTTCTGCACCTGTGTATACACCATACTCATATCACACACACACACACACACACACACACACACACACACACACACAAACACACACACACACACACGAACACACAGAGAGCAAAACAAAAAGTGGCTAAGAGAGTAAAAATTTTCTGTTGCCTGATTTCTTTAAAACTCAATTTTACATAATTACCTTTGTCTCTTGGTACTAACATAAGTGCCTTATTTGGAAATTGGAGTATCTTATTTGGAGTTGTATACCTTGAACTCACATAGTGAACATGATTCATAGATACACATGTTCACATGGACCTACAGTCTGCTGTGACTTCATGGAGCATAAAAAGATGGGGTAGGAAAAGCTCAGACCATAGTTCTCCCTGGCTACTTTCTTATTGTGGGCCCAGCCCTCATGTGCAGGCTTTAGTAAGTTTTAAAATCAGCTTTTTGTTGGCTACCTACCAAAGGAAGGTTCTCTCTATGTCCCTTCTATATTACCGCGTTTTCCTCTTATTTGTATACCACCGTTCTCTGCCTCCATCCCCCCACTGTTCTTCTTGCTCTCCCCCAAATAATACTCCTCTATCTGCTTTTTAAAGTGTTACCCGCACATGTATATGACACATACATGTGAGAGAAAACAGCTGGTGTTTGGTCTTGCAACCCTCCATTCCCCTCTTTTCTCTCTCTTCTCGGCCTCAGTATTTGTATGTTTGAAATAGCAAACCCTTTCATTCCTGATGCCCCCCTACCCTGATGGCAGGTACCCTGCTAGCTCTGCCCTCCCACATTTTAGAGTCACTGAGCTCTTGGTGTTCTGGTCTGTCTTCGATCTTACTGTGGTGTGACGACCTCAGGTCCCTATAGGAACAAACACAGCCTGGCACTCCCTGTTCCCTTTGCCATCTGGCAGGCGACAAATGCTGTCCCTTGAGTCATATTCTAAATGTAGATGGGTTAACTTTCAGATGTGTTTTTTGGTGAGTCTCAAACCAGTCAGCACAGAAGGGGAAGTGCCGTGATTGGCACCTGTCCTTGCAGGCCTAGGAGAGGACTGTGAAAGGCTGTCCAGCTTCCACAACTGCCATTCAACTCTGGTTTGAAAGAAGGCTCCAGAGCCACCCCAAGCTGTTCCTCTTCTTCCAGGGTAGTGGGTGGAGTACTTCTAAATACATTTTCCTAGTGTCTTTTACCGGCACTGGATTAATAGTATGCTAATAAACTATAATTCTGTAAACAAGAAGAAGAAATCATGTTTTGTGAGTTTTTCATGTGCAAACCATCTACATGTAATTCTGTGTAGTAAGGGACCCAGAGACCCAGGGTGACCTCTTCAGAGAAAGCTGAGAGTGGTTATGAAGCTAACAATGAAGGTCTTGGCTAGGGGATGGGGAGCTGGTTTGCTGGGTGTGGGGATCTGATTGAGAGCTGTGCCCTAGAGTCTAGGACATGTGAATCCTTGGTCCCCAGCTGGTGGTGCTCTTTGGGAAGGTGTGCTGGTGCAGCCTCGCTGGAGGAAGTGTTACTAGGGACTGGCTTTGCCTTGCCCTACTCCCAGTTTGCTCGGTCTGCTTTGGGCCTGTGGTTCAGGATGTGAGCTCCCTTAATCCTGCTCCATCCACCACATTTGCCTGTCACTTCCGCCGTGTCGTTAGGGACTCCAGCCTCTGGAACCATCATCCCAAATAAACTCTTCATTTTCAAAGTTGTCTTTGCCATGGTGCTTTCTCACAGTGAATAAGAACACTTACTTTGCTAGCCTGGGAATCTGAGTTTAAATCCGTAGCATCCACCTAAATCCCTTACCTGCAATGTACCCCCCCCAGTGCTTTGGGGAGCAGAGATATGAGGATCATTGTGGCTTACTGACTGCCAGACTAGTTCCATGTCCAGAGACCCTGTGCCAAAGGAATAGGGCAGAGTGCAATAGAGCAGGACATCTGATACCCTCCTTTGGTCTCCACATGTCTGGGTATAGAGGCATGTGCACCTGCATATACATGCTAAGACACACACACACACACACACACACACACACACACACACACACAGTGTCTTGGCTATTTGAAAGTTCAAACTGGTCCAAGTTTTCAATTTTTGTTTTTGTTTTTGTTTTTCCAGACAGGGTTTCTCTGTGTAGCTTTGTGCCTTTCCAGGAACTCGCTTTGGAGACCAGGCTGGCCTCGAACTCACAGAGATCTGCCTGCCTCTGCCTCTCGAGTGCTAGGATTAAAGGCGTGCACCACCACCGCCCGGCAAGTTTTCAAATCTTTAATCGTGTAAACATGATTAGTCTATTGTCCTAAGACAGACTTCCTGTATCCAGTGCTTGTGGGAAACATAGCAACTATGTATTAATCAAAGCTCCACCCACCACAACATTCATATGTGTGCATAAGACATTAGAAATGCCTGTGTGTTGCATGCTGAGTCTCCCTGATTTGTGCACTAGGACCTGGGAAACACGGCCTAATGCTTGGAGTAATGGTCAGCAGACCTGGAGGAGGCCTTCGTTTCCAGGATGGGGGAACGGAGGAAACATTTGGAAATGAGCCTCGGCTAAGGAGGCTCTCGTGTGCTGACAGTAGATCTTTGTTGGCCTGTCCTTCAGAGCAGGCAGTGTCTCTGTGTTGCTGTGGCCTTCCTCGACCCCACCAATCTCTAGTGAAGAACTGTCAAATGAGTAGTGGAAGAAAACAGAAACCAGCAAGACAAAGCAGGCCTGCCCCTGGCCAGATGTTTGGAGTGCTGTCCCTGGTTTTATTTCCCCTGCTTTTCTGCACCAACTTGACCAACAGCAGCACTGGCTGGTGAAAATGGGAACAACAGAGTGTTTTCCTTCCACTTCCGGGGCTGCCTTCTCTTCTTGCTTACCCCTCTCCCTTGTTTAAGCCTGAGTTTACTTCCTAGGGCCTTGAGATCCCAAGAGACTACTAATACATAGTAAGTTATCCACCTTCCTTCTCATCCCAGACCCTGTTATTTTAAAGAAATCAGCATTGACAGTTTGGTTTGTCCCAACAGTTCCTGTCCATGTGAACAGGGTTGCTCTAGAAGCTCATTTGTCTGGGATTTTAGGGCATGTGCTCAGGCTGTATGCAGTGATGCTCTTTATCTCAGGCACATCTCACAGCAGACTTCCAGCTCTCCGGCTCTTACAACTTTTTGCCCTCTCTCCCATGATGTTCCCTAAACTTTGGATGCAGGAATATAATACAGTGTGGTCAGCCATGAAATGATATACACACAAGCAACACCAAACTGGTTCAGCAGGCTGTGTTTATATATTTATGTTTATAGATGTGTATATATATATATATATATATATATATATATATATATGTATATATATATATATATCAGTAATGTAATGATCCATGACTCATGCTCAGGGCAGCAAGGTAGCCAATGCCCAATGCAGTGATTTTATATATATATAAAACCAATAATAATCAAAGGAAGAAAAGATCATCAATTTGACAGGGAGTGAGAGGAGCATGGGAGGGTTTGGAGGGAGTGGAAGTGATGGGAGGAAAGAGTGGAAGTGATGTAATTATACTTTAATTAAAATTAAAAAAAAATCACTATTTTTCCACGCTGCAAAATGTTTCACAGTGTGGTTTGATTATAGTTTATCTGTGTAAGTCTCCATTGACGGACTCAGATGGTTCAGTTTTTCCAGCCACTGAAAAACATAGTGCTGCATATTGTAACTGCATTTAAAGGAGGATAAAGGGTGTTGCATGTGTTTTTTTATGTACCACTTTCTCGTTTTGTTCCCCTCCCCACAGTCACTAAAGTCTTTAAAATTTCTAATTTACTAATGGACCGTCTGGAAACCTGGCATTTTGCCCATCTGGACTATCATATAGTATTGACCTCAACACTTTCAATCTTTGCCTTAGATAGTTATTTGTTGGTGATGGCTGTCCTGTGTGTCAGAGGATGCCACAGAGCATCCCCCATCTAGTGTGTATTTAAACAATACATCAAGATGGGATGACCCAAAATGTCTCTCTAGACATGCCAACATCTTCTTTGGGGTTGGGGATGACCCTGGTTGAGAAGCGACATCATCCTGTGTGATGTGTATCAAGTGTGTATTATACCAAAACCAGATACATAGCAGAAGTTGCTTTTCTTATATATCTATCTACACCTGATAACATGAGCCTCATTCCACACAGTAGAGCCACATACTGTACAAGGACACTTTGGTCAGTAATGGGTCACATACATGACAGTTGTCCTGTAAGATTGCATCACCTGGTGACACTGGAGCCATCTTAATTCCAGAATGTGTAGCAATGATATTCAGAGCACAGTGAAATCACCTTGCAACATATTTCTCAGAACAATTTCCCATCATTAAAAGCCACATGGCTGCACTGGAAATAAATCTCAATATTGTGTTCAGTATAATAACTTCCACTTAGTTCCTTTGTATACTTGACACTAAAAATAATCAGTTTATGTTTTGTGTTTAGGAGCAGTGTTTTTATTTATAAAGTTCTCAGTGTCATTATTGGGAATTTCAGTATTTTCTGGTTGTCCCTGAGGCAACACCTACCTATTCACGTAGCCACAGAAAC
This sequence comes from Peromyscus leucopus, assembly GCF_004664715.2. Classification (NCBI taxonomy): domain Eukaryota; kingdom Metazoa; phylum Chordata; class Mammalia; order Rodentia; family Cricetidae; genus Peromyscus; species Peromyscus leucopus. The sequence continues at coordinate 113,980,140 of NC_051065.1, forward strand.
AGCACAAGAGTTCCATTGTTTTATCCCCAACACTTGTGTCCGAATGGGGATTCAAACCATTCACATTGTCCTTCCCAGGTCGTTGTAGGCACCTGAAGTGCGTAGGATGCAGTGATGTCAGTCAGCCGTCACCTCTGCTCCCTCCTCTTGTTACTTCACTGCACAGTCTCCCCAAAAGCTTTTGGCTTCCACGGAAGTAGCCCCACCTGAGAGGATCCCAGGGGTATGTGTCCTCTCCACATGTTCTTGTTCCTGTGAGAAGATGCACTGTAGCATCCTTTAAGTTTCTTTATTTTTTTTTTTTTACAAGTGGCTATTTAGGTGATTTGTTTAATTAAAAGAGGGTGTGTGTTATTATATCTACCAAATCTGGCATCAGGCCTATAATTAAAAGTGTGACCTCTTATTAAGGCTTTGTTTGTTTGCTTTTACAGTAGGCCAGGTGGCTAGGTGACTTACTGACTTAGTGCCCTTGCCAGGTAGCCTACTATAAAGAGTCCCTGATACACTGTGACTGGTCTGCTTATCTTCATGGTGAGGGAGGATTATTGAGAATCACGTGTTGTATCTTTGGTTGGTGTTTCAGTTCTGCGAGTTCAGTGGTCAAAGTCACAGGTAAACATGAAGACCCATCCATGTATAAAAAAAAATGGCATTGTCATCTGGACCAGTGTGAACCTGCGATTTATCAGTTTATTTACCCTGGATTGGAACCTATGCAGCTACTGCTCAAATCAACAGCCAGAAGGGTCCACCACTCTAGAAGACTCCTTTGTGTGCCTCTCTCAGTCAGGTGGAAACTATCTGCAGTCTATCCTCTGTCACTCTTGACGTAGCTCCACTCTGTTTTGAGTTCCATGGCATTTGTTCTTCGCTCAGTGGCCTCCTTAATGTAGCAGAGTGCCTGTGAGGCTTGCCTGTGCTGCAGAATGGGCCTGAGATTGTGATCTCTGCTGCTGTGGGCGTAGCAGGCCAGGCAGGCATGAGCACACCACGTTGTACTTACTCTCTTCACTCACTGTATTGGGCGTTGGCTTCCTTGCTGCCCTGAGCATGTGTGTACACGGTGTTCATGGATGGCGGGTGCTTCTTTTTGGGAGACTGCCCAGGAATAGATTATTTGGCTTGTCTTTTGTTTACATTTATTCTTAGTGTCTTGAGCTTTTTGGTATTATTCTGCATAGATTTTTTTCTCTGCTCTCCCCCAGTAACACATTTTCACTTGCACACCTTAGTATAATTTAATAGATGGCATGTAGCATGCATTAAAATATCTACCTCTTCTAAAGCAAGCATTATGTAGAACATTCTGATTATTAAAGAAAATATAGAGTACTGCAAGTTCACTCTTCATGTTACAAAAGATCTCATTTATTTTAAAAAATAATTTCCCTACACATGGTTAGTATAGTAAATAAGTCTTATTTCAAATGAGCATATTTAAAAATATGTGCTCTTACACAATATACATTTAAAATTTTAATTTATAACTTATTTTTTGTGTGTATGTGTGTTTTGCCTACATATATGTCTATATATCATGTGCATGCCTGGTTCCCACAGAGGCCAGAAGAGGATATTAAATTCCCTGGAACTGGAGTTACAGGTAGTTGTGAGCCACCATATGGGTGCTGGAAGTGGAATCCAGGTCCTCTGCAAGAGGACCCAGTGCTCTTAACCACTGAGCTATCTTTCCAACCCCACAGTACATATTTTTTAGAATATCTGTGTTTTCTGGTATTTTTATTCATGTACCTACTGTGGCCATTTATATAGAACAGGATTCACATACATCATAATTCAAATGCATTGTTACAGAAAAAGAATACATTTTTATGTTTGAAGATTGGGTTTTATCACAACTTATTTGAGGCTATTGTGTATGGTGTATCATTTTTGGTTTAAAAATAGAACCTGATCTGAAAGGTCTTGCTGTGGTTGCTGTTGTTCATCAGTTTGCTTGTATTGTCTGCAGGAGTATCTTGAGATGGTTTTGGTATTAAAGCCTCTGGCCTACCTGGATACACTGCAGGTGTGGGACTTCCACACACCGTCTCCTTAGAATCCTCCTGAAACAAAACCCAGGGCAGACAGACTTTTTATTTAGACCACATCTGTTGCCTGACAATAAGCTCAGCATCCACCTTCTTGCGTTGCCATGAGCAAGTGATGTCTAGGAACCGCACAGTTAAAGCAGAGGGACTGGACTACCTAGGCAGAGGCTGCAGGGACAACAACATTAATTTCTTTCGATTCTGACTCCGATACATGAGAACTGGAAATAGAAGCCATCTGTGTAAGTTGATAATTTTTTAAAAAGCAGTATGCAGGAATTTGTAGGGTGTTTTAGTCCAAACAAAGCATCTCTAATTATATGACTTTTTTCAAACCAACTTTCTGGCACATCTGAGTGTGAAGGTGTATTACACTTGTCCTGTCACGGAAGTGTGGGCCCACAGGGAGATCTCAGGTAGCAATCTTTTTGTCCAAGTAGGTTTTTGTTGTTGTTGTTTGGTTTTTAAACCTGTACACACTGTACATTCATGCAGAAGTTGTTTGTTTGTTTGTTTTGCTTGGGAGGCAATATCTACAACTCATACATGATGGTTTATTGAAACATCTGCTGTTATACTAAAGATCATTCATTAACGATTTCTGGGGAGTGAATGAATTGCAGAAAAAGAACATCCCTTTTGGCCTAAAAGAAAAGCCTTTTCTCCTTTGGTAGATTCCATAGAAAAATTAGAGAGCATTTAAATTTTGTTGCTGTGGGAAAATTTTGAAGGAGAAGGTCATGGTGGAGTAATTAGGAATTCAGGAGTATGGTTCACTTTCTTCTGTTTCTATAAATTCTTTCTGTGCAGTTTGCTTGTTTATATTTTTACGGTTCTGGGCATGGAATCCAGAGCCTTGGACATGCTAGGAGAGTGCTCTACCCCTGAGTTACTTACATCTGCAATCCTGTATTCTTGAATAGGATAGACCTCTTTGATTGGAAATAGCATTTATTTTCAGTCTTCTGGTGCTGCTGTTCTCAGCTTACATTTTGGGAGGACCTCTGGCTCCTCGTGGATTGCTTAATTGCCATTTCTTCTGACCGTTTTGGTAGAAATTGTCCACACTTCTTATTTGTAGCCACAGCTATCTGCATCTTTGTGAGCTGTCAGAGTGAGGTGACATGCAGTGATATGAATCAGGAACTCCCAGCACTGTGGGGCAGAGATTATGAATGATGATTGCAGAAGTAACATTGGTTCTATATTTTTTCAGAAGGCTTTAAACTGATCACAGATAGAATGGTGACTCATAGTTTTAGTTTTTAATTAATAATCATACAAACTCATGAGGAAGAATCATCCACAGCTTTATTGGTTTAGGTGGCTCAAATTCCAGTCCTGTGACTTTTAAAGCCTAGAAGTTTTGTGTTTATGGTTGACTCTGCCATAGTTTCCCCCTCTGTAAAGAGCAGCTTCATATCACACAGCTGTTGAGAAGACTTAAAGACACAGTGGGTAGAGACAGCTAACCCCCTCTTGTGGGAGCTCATGGACTCTAGATTGACAGCTGTGGAGCCTGTATGGGACTGACCTAGGCCCTCTGCATGTGGATGACAGTTGTGTAGCATGGACTGTTTGTGGGGCTCCTAGCAGTGGGACGAAGATCCGTCCCTGGCACATGAGCTGGCTTTTTGGAACCACTTCTCTATGGTGGGATGCCTTGTTCAGCCCTTTGCAGTGGGGAGGAGCTTGGTCCTGCCTCAACTTGATATGCCATGCTTTGTTGATTCCCATGGGAGGCTTTACCCTTTCTGAGGAGTGTGGGGGAGGGAGGGTAGAAAGGAGGTGGGAGGGAATGGGAGGAGAGGAGGGACGGGAAACTGTCATTGGTATGTAAAATAAATAAAAAAGACAAAAAAAATCAAAAACAAAACAATACAAAACACAGTGGGTATAAACAGGTCTTGCACAGTTCCTGGCTTCGTATATTGGCTGTTCTTATTCTTGATGTGGGCAGGAAACTGTACTAGGACTAGGCAGGTGTATCAGTTAGGGTTCCCTAGAGGAATAAACTCACAGAATGACTGACTCTCTCTCTCTCTATCTATATATGCATACACATATATAGACATATACATAGTATAGATATATACCTATATTCACATTTATATACTATACACTATATATTTTGGGATTTATTAGAGTGGTCTACAGACTGTGGTTCAGCTAGTTCAATAATGTCTGTCTCCCAATGGAAAGTCCAAGACTTCAGTAGTTGTTCAGTCCACAAGGCTGGATGTCTCAGGTGGTTTTCAGTATATTTTAGAATCCCACAGAAGTAGGCTCTAATACCCATGGAAGGAATGTTCTTGCCAGAGGGAGGGTATGTAGGCAGAGAGAGAGAGAGAACTTCCTTCTTCCATGTCCTTTATATAGGCTTCCACCAGAAGGTGTGCCTCACATTTAAGGTGGATCTTCCCACCTCAAAAGATCCAGACTTAGGGTGGGTCTTCCCACTTCACATAATTAAATCAAGAAAAATCCCTCACAAGTGTACCCAGCCTCTTGAGTTTTAGTTAATTCCAGAGGTAGTGAAGTTGACAACTGAGAACAGCCACCACAGAAGGGCGGGGAGAGTTTATTTAGCTCCTGTTGTATTCACATGCCAGCTGCGCGGTATGACTAAGTATGTATCGAGTGACTTCACCTGCTGTGAGTCTCAGTTTGCTCACATGCAAAATGAAGACCACACATGTGCATCACCCAAGGCAGTTGTGAGAAATAATGATCACGTATTTAAAGAGCACTGCTCTTGGCATCTAATAAGCTTCCATCAAATAATGGATGCTGGCATAATTATGGTGCTGGTCGCTCGTGTCATTTTTCTTATGATTTGACTGCTTATCCACATGTTATTAATTCTTTTATTCCCATAGGCCAGCTGGTTCCCCCTCCCTCTGGATACCTGGGGCCACCTTCTAACTCTTGGCCCTACCTTGGTAGAAAGATCCCGAACCATCTGGCCTTTCCCACACTGTCTGCATCGCTCACATTGCTTCCTTTCTGTTTTCCCTGTACTTTGGCACAAAGGAATTCACTTCCTCTGAATGGCGCCATGTTCTTCTCTCGCCCTGGGCTTTTCACATCCTGTTTTAAACACTGTTTTCCTCGTTGGAGCAGCCTTTCCATCCACTCTGCTACCCACTCTCCAACTTTCGCTCTCTTAGAGCTCTCCTGTGTCTGCACTTGGATGGTGCCTTGTACTAAATCAGGACGCTTGTTATTGTGTGTCCATCGGGGTGACCGTCTGCCGAGTTCTGGGTCTGATCCTAGTCTGTAGGTCTTCCAGCAGAGATGTCAGGTTTGAATTGTCTTCAGTGAGTCTCGGAAATTTCCATTTGATGAGGGGATGAGGAAAATCAAGGAATGTTTGATCTGATGGGCACCATTGGCGAACAGAGAGCCTGTGGGAGGAAGACCTGTCCTGGAGAGCATGTACTTAGAGAAAGCAGATATTCACTGTTTGACGTTCCATGGTGCGCTTATAAGGGGTAAGGGAGGGCATGAAAGTCAAGGCCTACAGGTCAGAAGGAAGGAAGATGAGCAGGACCTAGCTGTGGAACGCTGCAAATAGGAAATTGCTGAGAAATGACTCTGATTGATTTCCTCTGCTGCAGTTCTGAATTTCTTTGACCTGAGTGTCTGTCACCTGGGGAGTTTTGCTTGTTTATGATCCTGATTTATAGTGTTTTCTTCACCCAGGGATGCAGAATCCATTTCACAATTGTATTAATGCCCCATAGTGATCACAGGAGCAACAGTTGTCGAGAGAAAACATTTATCTGGCCCTTGCCTGTCTTTCCCAGGGCTTGCTCTTCCTCCTTCCCTTCTGTTTGGCTATCTTGTTACTTGCTCAATCAAAAACCCACTGGGTCTTTCTTGTGGTTCTTTGCACCTAATGACTTAATCTATGGTTTGTGGTCTGTTGTGTAGGATTTCCCTCGCTAGTTCCTTGCTTCCCATGCCCTGGCACCTAAGGCAGCAGGGAGATGATTTTCATAGATGGAATCTGTGCTGTCCAGTGCTCACAGAGCAAAGAGCCATCAATGTCTGTGTTGTGTGTTTCCTTGTTTAGTTATTAATATTTTCTCATTCCTTCCCTCCCTCCTTTTTTCTCCCCATTCCTTCTCTCCCTTCCACCAGGGTCTCATTTAACCAAAGCTGGCTTTGAACTCTTGATCCTCCTGCCATTGTATCCCAAATGCTGGATAACAGTCATGTGCCACCACACCAATTTTAGCATCATTTTAAACTGAGATACAATTCACGTAACATCATTTCATCATTTTTAACTGGCTGTCTCTAGTATGTCTGCTGGGCTGTGGAGCCATCACCTCTATCTAGTTCCAAAATTTTTCTGTGGAGTGGACTTGCCTAGTGGATATTTCAGGGGTCTGAAATAATACAATTTGTGATCTTATGTGTTGGTTTCTTTCACACAGCATATGTCTTATCTAGCACACTGGTGCATACTTCTTGCAACATTTGCTTTCTTATTTTCTGGGCAAGTAAATTAAGCCCTGCACCAGGGCAGAGGGCAGTGTTTATATTCCTCGGATGACATGCTTGATGCTTCCATTATTTTAGCTATCATGAATAATGCTGCTATTGACAGAAATTCTTACATAAGTTTTGGTGTGACCCTTTGTGCCCGAATAGAATTATTTGGTCGTAACTTGCTGTGCAGTCCTCTAGAAGCAGCTGGATGCTTTCCTAACAGCTTCTCGTTTTCCCTCCTATAATGATGTCTTAGAAGGAAGTCCAGGTTCCAGTTTTTCTATGTCCTTGTCAACATTTGTTATCTTTTCCCCCTCCATTCTTGGGTGTGAAATGGTCAATATATCTTACATTTTTATGGTGGCTTTGGTGACCTTAATTAGTTCCTTTCCTCTTTCATTTAAATCTTGCATGCCATTTTTGCCATTTTTATTGGAACTGTTTACTGAAATGAGCCTTCTCAATGACCAAAGGAATCTAAAGCAGTATTGGAACCAGGTCTGGTGGCACATACCTGTGCTTCTATCTTTCAGGAAGCTGAGTAGAAGGAGCTTGAGTTTGAGGCCAGCCTGAGCTGTGTAAGGAGACCCCATCCCAAATAAAAACAGTAAAAACAACCACAGACAAAACTAATCAAAATGTCCCCAGGATATGGATTTATTCTTGAGAACCAACATGTTTAGAGAAGCTAAACAAACAAGAAAAATGTAGGTATTGCCTAAATAAAAATTGGAATTCTTGCTATCAAGGGAGGTCTTAGTGTATAGGTGCCTATCATCATAGGAAGCTCAAGAAGCCTACATCATAGAAATGTGCCTCTCCCATGGCTTTGTCTTTTTCCCTGTGTTACCGTTTCTTCCCTTTAAATGCTCATTCCATATACACTGTTGCTATGTAGTATACAAGGAGTGTCCCCATGTGGACCAGCGATGTGAGATCCTTGAATCCCTGTAGAAAGCTTGGCCAAGCTTTTATATGTTTTTGTTTTGAGTGGATGAAGCACCATGGTGGCCAAAGCCCCCATGCTAAAAAGTTTAATATGAGCAGATATTCTTTCTTTCCATTCTTTAGGTATAATTTAATATTTTTTTTTTTAAAAAGCGAGAACATTAATGGAAGTTGTGTTTTAGTCCCTTTTTCTGTACATGACTTATTTCATTATAAAAGATAATTTATGATTAATGGCAATGTGGAGGGGGGTTGTTTTGTTTTGTTACAACCTAAGGCTACTAGTATGAGAAGTAACACATAAGGAGCACATCGTGCATGCTCTGGTTTTTAGTAACATACTTCTGAGTGCTGAGATCATTCGGGCCAGTGGGTATTTGGGATGGGAGTGTTCTTAGCAGAGTCGGCAGGAGGGAATCCTTAGAAGATTGAAAAGAGACAGTTTTGATATATTTTGTAGGAGGATTTCAAGAGATCTTTCTAGATTTCATGTAGCCTAGAAAGACACACTAAACTGATTATTCAGGGAAAAGAAATAGGTGCACAGTGTTGGAAGGTTAGGAGGGCCTGTTGAAGTCTACTGGGTAACACACTGCACTGCTGGTTGACTATGTTGTACGGATGTGGTAAATAAGAACCAAGGGCCTTGAAGTCTTTCAGTTTGAATCTTGGCTTTGGCAGTGGCCACTTGCACGATCGTGTTATAGTAGGAGCACCACACAGTCCCTGCTATTGTGAGGTTGGTGGAAGTTGACTCAATTATTCAGGAAATAATAGCTTTATTATTGTTAGGATTATAATTTTTTTATAATTTAATTAACACAGCTATTATTTGAGGAAACTGGTCTTACACTCACTTTTCATATAAACAAATGAGGCTTAAATAAGTCAGAAAGATTTGACTGGAGTGGTACATCTCACCTAAGTTTAATTTGAGAGGAACTTGGCAATATCTGAACAGATTTAGGTTGTTGGAACAGTGGCTGCAGGTGTCTGGTAAGCAGTGGCTAGGATGTTCCTGAATATTTCACAGTATGTAGTATGGCTCTCCATAATAGAGAGTTTCTGGATCCAGATGTATGTATGCATCGCCAAGGTTGAGAAACCCTGGCCTAGGGCTGTGGGCCTCTAGGGAAACCAAGAGTATTAGAAACACCTTTTCTCATTAATAGGCTTCGACTCACTGAAATTATTGCATTTCTTCACAAGACCTCAAGGAGTAAAATGGAGTAACCTCTTGACACTCCTCCTCCAATGTCTCTTGGCTGGACTGTCTCTGAAGAGACACTGTCACAAAGAGAGTAACGAGCCAAGCTGAAGAAACACAGGACACACTCAAGTTACCAGCCATCCATTATCATTCATCATTCATTCTCCTACGGATTCATTACTGGTCATTAACTCTGCGCTCTTACTTAATGAACACTTACCCCACGTGGCAGATGTCCCATGTGATGGATGGCCCACACTAGCCTGTGTTTACTTGCAGCTTCTGCTTTATCAGCCAACTGCTCAATGAACTGTACTGGCCTCATCCTACAAGGGTCAGTGTTGGTCCTGACAGTGGTTTCCTCTGTCTTTTCATGAATCTTTGTGTGTGATTGTAGTTTCATGGCAGAACTGGATCTGGGATGGACCTGCCCCTCAGGAGACTGTGGAATTGAGGCTAAGGTTTAGGGACGGAAGAACCTTCTGTGAGTGTTTTCTCAGCTCTCAGGTTGACGTTCACAAGTTATCTTGGTATGAAATGGTGTGTGGAGTTTGTAGGAAGTATTATAAAGTATCCATTTTCCTTCAAATATGGGATTAACTTACAAAAAGTTTGGATTTAGTAAAGTGACTAATTTTTTAAGGTGTCTGTTTTGATAGACATGACAGACAGAAAGCACCGATCGGCACATCCATGTACACACACCTCTCAGAATAATGATATGAAGGCCTCCACTTTCAACAGTTTTCCTTTTAAGCCATGAAAAAACAAGACAGGCTTCTGTGGTTCCTATTTTTATGAACTCTCTTGAGTTCATAAAATAACTCATCGTTATTTCATTAACCAGAAAATTTCCCACAGTGGGGAAGAGGTAAACCGTTTCCTGGGTGATGGGAAGTCCCTGTCTCAGCAGTGCATACTCATCATGGATAAGCTGGGCTGGTGGTACTCACATCTTTCTTTCCGTTCTTCTCTGAATAGAAGACATCCCATGAGGCAGAGTTTCCCTGTGTTCTGCTTATGTGCTGTGTACTCGTGGAAGAACTTACATTCTTCTGGACCACAAGCCACTGTCTCTGCAGCCACTCTTGTGTCCCCCGAAGAGTTCAAACAGTTCAAACGCACATGCAACTCTCTCAGCAGTTGCATTCTTTCTCTTAGGGCAGCCAAATTCTGGACCTCTTTGTGAAGTGGTGAAAATAAGTGAGCATTTTTTAGGAGGTGCTGCATCATGTCCTAGGTGCTCCCTTCCATCTACTGTTTCTTCCATGACCCGCACACAGTGAATCCGTATGGTTACATCTCTTTAAGGTAAGAGTAGTGATAGTACTCTTGGGTTTGTTATTTTCACCATCACCTTGGGGAGTTCATGTATAGAAGTGCACTGCCATTTGCAGCCTGAAGATGTGCAAGAAGACTTTCCCCTTGATTCTAACATCTGTATCCGACTCCTGCTTTTCACGGAACTCTGCAGACTTTCAGAGAGGCTTAGAAGGTCAGAGGCTGTCCTCCACGGAAGTTCTAGCCCAAGGAAGTGTAGATGTTGGTGATTTGCTGAGTGGAGGGTTGGCATGATACAGGCTAAATTTTGCCAAGCCACACCATGGCCCTTGAATTTGCAAAGCTGTGAAGTGCGAGTTTTGTTTCTCAAACCATACAAGCACACTATTGTACAGGGAGAAGGCTCATTTTTGTTACATAGCTGTGTGCTGCTCCTTCTGAGCCTGGGCTGCCATTTGCTGGCTGTTCAGTAGAGACAGAAGACATGGGAATCCATGTCTGACTTTGTGCTCCTTCTCTTTAAACTAATGAGGAAAACTGAGTCAATGCTATGACATAGCTTTGCCTTGTAACTTTTTTTTTTTTTTTTTTTTTTTTTTTTTTTTTTTTTTTTGGTTTTTTCGAGACAGGGTTTCTCTGTGTAGCTTTGCGCCTTTCCTGGAACTCACTTGGTAGTCCAGGCTGGCCTCAAACTCACAGAGATCCTCCTGGCTCTGCCTCCCGAGTGCTGGGATTAAAGGCGTGCGCCACCAACGCCCGCCGTTGCCTTGTAACTTTTTAATGAGTGTGCAATTTCCTTTTGCTTTCTTAGCTAAGCATTTCAAATTAGAAAACCAATTTGTCTGTTGCCACGTTTCTAAATGCTTCCTCACATCTTTCCCATTTGTAACTTTTGGTTCTTATTCACATGGAAACTAAAATCTTAAAGTAACTAACATCTTGATGATTGTTATGATTTTAACTAAATATTTAGTAATAGTTTGATAGTTTCAGCTCATTCCTTGTGGTCCCCTCTGATCTGGATTATTTAAATATTTGCTCTTTGTTTCTTGGACCAAAAAATCGTGACCTGTGCCCCAACTCTCTGATGGGATGCTCCATCACAGATACCTATCGGCTCTGTTCTTTGACAGGAATTAATAATTAACATATGTGATCATGCATGTCAATCATTTTCATATTTATTTGTTGTCATTTCTTTCCCTGTGTCATGAGGGCAGGAAGAATAGTCACATTGTTCACAGCATTTCACCACTAAAGCATGACAGATAATAGACAACAAATACTCAGACAATTAAAAACATATGCTTACCTGGCTAGATATGCAGAGTTATAATTTATTTTCCCTATTGTAGACTGATTATGGGGAGTTCTAATTTGCAAATTTTGGATGAATACATGACTCGCATGAAACTTTGATTCATTTTCTCATTCTTTTAATAGTTTTTTTAATAAAAGGATTTATTTGAATGTGTGTGTGTATGTATGTATCTGTGAGAGTGTGTATCTCTAAGAGTATATGTGTGTGTGTGTGTCTGGGTGTGTGTGTGTGTTTATGAGAGTATGCCACATGTGTGCAGGTGCCCATGGGGGAGAAGAGGGCACTGGATCCCCTGGAGCTAGAGTTACAGGCAGTTGGGAGCTATCTGATGTGGGTGCTGGACTCTGATCTTCTGGAAGAACAGTAAGCACTCCCAGCCATCTCTCCAGTACAGTGTTTTGTTTTGTTTGTTTTTCTTCATTGTTTGCTTATATGTCCCCATCCCCTGTGTTAGTGATTGGATTCAGGGTCACAAATGCACCAGCCAGTATCACTAAGTAGCTTCCTCCCACACTGGCCCAGGAATCCATTTGCTAGTAAGAAAAACTTTAACATTGGAAATCAGTACTCGATTTATAATTTAAATGTTTTTTTTTTCCCAGAAGCATACATTTAATCCTTTTTGAGTTTGTGGAACTAGTTACAGTTTTCTAGGCATTTATAGTGGGTCATCAAAGCCATATGCGAAAAGCCTGGATGCACGCCCCAGTTACCTTCCAGGCTGGATTTGCAGCAGTTGATGAAGGGGATGATTCTTGTCAAAGACATAAGACAAAAGCGTCAGATGCAGATCAAGGGAAGGCTATCTCGATAAGGCCTTTAATTCTTGCCTTCATTCTCTATGAGGCTTTCTTAAGAATAACACAATTCTAATGATTTAAAGATGTGACTCTTTTCCTGTAGACTTCACGAGTCTGTGAACTTGAAATCAGAATTGCAGTTATTGCTGGTTCGATTCCACGTGTAATTAAGACAGGCAAAAATGCAAGCCAGTAGAATGAGTAACACAGGGAATGTGGATGCCCAGTTTCCTTTTGAAGATGGCCGCAATCATTCTTTCCTGTCCAGCTCTTCGTTGGAGATTCTTATCTTGGCTGTGGAGATTGTTGTCAGGTTTTAACCCAGAGGACAACAGTCAACCGGTCTGCTTGTCTTGGGGAAGTCCCCAGGGAGATATTTCTGACTGGACCAGATTCTCCCCTAACTGACATGATTTTACTGGACATGGAGGTAGTCTTGACTGCCTCCTTCTTTACTACATTCCTGTTGTGCGCTGACTTTGAAGCCATGGGAGGGATGAAAGGACACACATCCGTGTGCTGGTTTCTTAAACATTTTCTACCCAGAACCTCTTTTTGACTGAGAAATTTTAATTTTATTTCTTAAAATTCTTATTAGTTAATTAATTTTACATTCCAATCATAGTTTCCCCTCCCTCTTCTCCTCTTGGTCCCTCCCCCCTCATCTCCCCTCTGCCTCCTTCCCCATCCACTACTCATCAGTTTCTGTGTTTCTATTCAGAAAGGGCAGGCCTCCCATGGATGGCAACAAAACATGGCATATCAAGTTGCAGTAAGACTAAGACAACTCCCCTTGTATTAAGGCTGGGACAGGCGACCTAGTATGAGGAATAGGGTTCCAAAAGCCAGTAAAAGAGTTGGGACAGCCCCTGTTCCCGCTGTTAGGAGTCCCACAAGAAGACCAAGCTACACAACTGTCACATATATGTAGAGGGCCTAGGTCAGTCCCAGTTCAGTCTCTGTGAGCCCCTGTGAGCCCAGGTTAGTTGATTCTGTGGGTTTTCTTGTGATGTCCTTGACCCCTCTGGCTCCTACAATCCTTCTTTCCTCTCATCATCAGGATTCCCTGAACTTGGCCTAATGTTTAACAGTAGGTCTGTGCATCTATTTCCACCACTTGCTGGATGAAGCCTCTCTGATGACTGTCGGTACCAATCTAAGAGTATAGCAGGATATCACTAGGCATCTTTACATTCACATTTGTTTTCATCCAGCTGTGTTTGGCTCTATCCTAGGTCCCTGGGACATCCTGCCTCTGGATACTGGCATACCAGGCGTTGTCAGGGGTAGGCTCACTCTCTGGCATGGGTCTCAGGCTGGACCAGTCATTGGTTGGCCACTCCCACAATCTCTGTGCCACCCTTACTCCAGCACATCCCATAGGCAGGACAGACTGTAGGTTAAAGGTTGTGTGGCTGGGTTGGTGTCCCAATCCCTCCACTGCAAGTCTTGCCTGGTCACAGGAGATGGCCAGTTCAAGCTGCATATCCACAACTGCTAGGCGTTTTAGCTGGGGTCATTCTTGTAGATTCCTGGGAGTTTCCCTTGCACCAGGTTTCTACCTGACCCCCAAAGGCTTCCTTTTCCAGTCAGCTCTTTCAGTACTCTCTGTCCCACGCTACCCCCACCTGACCCCTCATGTTCCCGTTCTCATGCCCCACTCCCCGAGTCCACCTATGAAGTTTATTTCTTTTTCCTAGGGTGAGCTGACTGTTTCTTTTGGGCCTTCCTTGTTACTTAGCCTCTCTAGTTCTGTGGATTGTAGCATGGTTATCCTTTACTTTACAGCTAATATCCACTTATAAGTGAGTATATACTATGTTTGTCTTTCTTGGTCTGGGTTACCTTATTCAGGATGATTTTTTTCTAGTTCCATCCATTTGCCTTCAAATTTCATGATGTCATTGTTTTTAACAGCTGAGTAATACTCAATTGTGTAAATGTGTAAAACATGTACACATTTTCTTTATCCATTCTTCAGTTGAGGGACATCTAGGTTGTTTCCAGGTTCTGGCAATTACAAATAAAACTGTTATGAACATAGTTGAGTGAGTGTCCTTGTAGTATGATTAAGCATCCTTTGGGTATATGCCCAAGACTAGTATAGCTGGGTCTTGAGGTAGATCTATACCCTGTTTACAGAGAAACCTCCATATTGATTTCTAACGTGGCTGTACAAGTTTGCACTCCCACCAGCAATGGAGGAGGAGTGTTCCTTTTGCTCTACATCCTTTCTAGAATGAGCTGTCACTTGTGTTTTTGATCTTAGCCATTCTGACAGGTATAAGGTGGAACTCAGAGTCATTTTGATTTGTATTTCCTTGATGGCTAAGGATGTTGAACATTTATTTCTTTAAGTGTTTCTCAGCCATTTGAGATTCTTCTGTTGAGAATTCTCTGTTTAGATCTGTACCCAATTTTTAAATTGGATTATTTTGTTTTTTGATGTCTAGTTTCTTGAGTTTTTTTAAAAATATATTTTAGAAATCAGCCTTTTGTCAGATGTGGGGTTGGTGAAGATCTTTTCCCATTCTGTAGGTTGCCATTTTGTCCTATTGACAATATCCTTTGCCTTACAGAAGCTTTTCAGTTTCATGAGTTTCCATTTATTAATTGTCGATCTTAGTGTCTGTGCTATTAGTATTCTATTCAGGAAGTTGTCTCCTGTTCTAGTACATTCAAAAATATTCCCCATTTTCTCTTCTATCAGGTTTGACTGAGAAATTTTTAGTGGGCTTCTTGTTTATGGGCATGTAGAAACGACCCCTTGCATATGAGCATAGAGCAATGGTATACAAAGAGCAGAACTTTGTCCCATCAAACAGTTTAAACCATAATACACAGTCATCTCCATTCTGAGCTGGTCTTTCAGGCAGTGTTTGTTGGTGCTGCCCGTGTTGGTGGCAAGTGTACAGTAAAGTGTACATACTGTATTCAGAACCAAGGCTGTAGTGCAGTCGCATGCTGCAACACTAGCAAGCTCTGCCAGAAGCACCTTGTATTCAGTATGAATTTCATTTAGAATTAAGTTTACCCATGGGACATTCAGGAATCTTTTACTATTGCCAAATTTTTGTGAACCCCCTACACTCAGTTATATGACCCCATATGGGTTTGTGAACCACAGTGTAAGAAGCTTGGATCTAAACTGAGGAATGCTTGGATGTTATTTTCTGATCTTTGACGACTTGAGAGTTTTTTCTTCAGTTTGATTAATAGGGGATTCAGACATATAGTTAAAAAATAATTCACATGAACTGTCATTGCTTTGGTGGAATTAATGATCAAATGCTGGCGAATGCCCAAAGCAGATGATTTCATGACCTCTGTTTAAATTTATCTTTCCTTTTTCAAGGACAATTGGTAATCAAAGACTTTTTATGTTGATTAAAGTCTACTAATAAATGAAAACATAACTTCCTTTATTCTACCCCCATGGCTGAATTTGATGAACCTAGCTTGTCTACAACAACATGCATGTGGGCAATATCTTCATTTACTAAGTGTGGCAATTAAGGGAGAACACTCCATGCTGAACTTTTGTGCTGGATAAACCACATTGATTCCTTTATTTGGGTCAGTGTTCTTGCTACAGCATTTGAGGCACTGACCTCATCAAAGCAGTTAATCTTCTGGTGACCCATTTTGTAGTGCTGTGGGTACCATGTTGCTCCTCTGGAGTCTGTCTAACATACTGCTATTTAGAAGCTAAACCCAGTGATTCAGTTGCCAAGTAGAGTGACGGGAGTTAAGGGAATCTTGATAATGCTCTCTGTTGAGTGGTCTGTTACAGTGGAAAGCTGCTTAGTGGACCTCTGTTTTTATTGATAGGAAACAATATATGTTTAACATTAGGGTGTACTAGGCTGGGGACTTAGCTCATTTGGTAGAGTTCTTGCCTAATATGCATGAAGACCTAGTTTTAACCTTCAGCACGCATAACTCAGGTGTGGTAGTGCTCACCTGCAGCCCCAGCAGGCAGGAGGTAGGTCAGAAGTTCAAGGACACCCTGACTACATAGCAAATTCAAGACCAGCCTAGGATAAGACCCTGTCTCAAACAAGATTAGGGTGTACTTTCCTAAGATATTTATACTTATTAGTAACTCAACTATTACTCTGTAACTACTTTATATAGTGGCTGTGCTTTATCCCTGGGCATTCAATGATGAAATAAAATGAGCATGTAAGTTTTACCACTTGGACACTTCTGTGAGTCAGATGGGCTACTCTTAATTGCTTTGCGCTGTCACCTGAAGACAGATTCTGGTCCAGGAAAAGTGGGAGGAATGGTGATTTCTGCGTAAACTGGACAATGCCTCTGTTCTGTGAAGCTCTCAGTCCATGAAGGAGGCAGAGATGAACTCAGTGATGATAGTCGTTATCAATTTATAGCTATAAAATCTGTTACCGGTCGTATAATAAGGGGATTTGGTCTGGTTATGGCCTAACGAAGATCTTCCTAAGAATCAAAAGGTTTTATTGTGACCCAGACAAAGATTAGGGAAAGAGTGTTTCAAAAAGAAAAAGCAGATGTAAAAAACAAGGTTTTGGATGGCAGGGGAAGATGGTGCGTTCATGGAATAGCAAGAAGACCAGGGTGACTCAAGCAGGGGCCTCCTCATGGAACATATTGTGGGAGGGAACTAAGAAACCAGCAAGCATCCACACCTCGCGGGACTTTGAGCATCCAGGTAAAGACCAAGAGCTTCACCCTACCTGTTGTGGAGAGTCCTTCCAGACGTTATGGAGTAACAGGGATTAGGAGGATGTGACTCACATGACTGCTATGTGACAAGTTCACTCAGACTTCGATGCAGAGACGGGCTGAGCAGAGCTGTGTGAAGTGCAGCCGGGAGTGTGACAAACATCTGGGGAACATGGGTAAGTGGCTCCGTGGGTCGGACTGAGGGGCTCTTAGGACGTTAAGGATTCCGGAACCGTGGAGTCACAGCGAGGAAACAGTTAGAGCTGACCTTAGCAGCAGTGCTGCATGGGGTGTGGGGAGAAATGTTACTAGGAGTGTAAGGGGTGTGGGCATTCTTCTGTGTCCCCCATTAAGGACATAAAGTTCTGTTGTGTCTAGTCAGCATATTTTGTAAGTGGATTGGGAACACTGAGCAAACGTCAGTAGCTCTAGGGACTTTGGTGATAGTCCCCAAGTGACTGGGAAGGTTTTGAGAAGTCTACATCTCAGAGAATATCAATTTTATCAATGACTAGGTGCCATCTGGATACCATCTATTGAACGGCCATAGAATAGTATGAGGTGTCTATTGAGGAGAGCCACAGGTATTTAAATTCGTATGCTGGAACTAGCTCTGCTGCGTCATTGATCTCTTAACTGATCTCTCCCACATCAGTCTATTGGGCAGTGTGACCAAGGTGTCATTTAGGATGCCAGAGCAACAATTTTCTAAACAATAATAGCTTGGTGCATTCAGAGGTTAAGGTTGCAACTCCCAGCTGCTTCCTTATGATCAGGTGCATCTTAGGCACTGGGTCCAACTGGTTTATCACGTGATCCTTTTACAAGGCTGTTGCTCATATTAAAGTATGATGTATTGGAGCTAATGCATTGAAAATAAAGCCTCTGAGCGTCACGTGAGCATATACAAACACTACTAAACTAAGTATGCCTTTCTTTGTAAAACATATGCTGTGTGATGACTTTTGCTTGGGCCTACAGTGGAGCATCAGGCGAGCAGTGGCGTCTGAATGCAGATGTAAACACAGAGGTAAAACACAGGATAATGTGCCATAGTTTGCTCTGTTTATAGGCTTGGTGAACTCATTCTGCCTTCTTTGTGTGCATGGCCTTTTAGCGATAGTTGAGCAGGCCTGTCTCGAGTCTCCTATAGTCTTAACTCAGATATGGCCTAAGAAAGTCAAACTTCTATTTGCAAGAAAAATTCTGCATATTCTTTAGAGATTAAAGGTTAGCTTTCAGCATCCCAAGATTCTTAAGATGCTATTTTCAACATTCTTCCATAAATACTTATTTTAATTAAATAAGGAGGGAACCTTTGATGGGTTTCTCTTCATTTCTTTTGCTTAGTTCTTGGTTGTTCCAAATGATGACACTTCTACCCTAATAAGACACAGAGATTCAGTTTCTACTGATGGTCCTCTGTGTAGTTTTGGTGCCTGTCCTGGATCTTGCTCTGTGGACCAGGCTGGCCTTGAACTCACAGAGATCTGCCTGCCTCTGCCTCCTGAGTGCTGGGATTAAAGGCGTGCACCACAGCCACCACCCAGTTGAATGATCCTTTTTGATTGAATGGATATTGGGGAATGTTAGAACCCTTTTCTGATGCTCACTGTCCGCCCCCACCCTACCCTACCCCGTTTTCATTTTCTTTCATTCATCTTGAGTATTTATGGTAAGTTCATCTAATTTTGGTCCTCCATCCTGAATTTTCAAAAGCTTCCCACAGAGCTACAAAACCACCTTGTGGTAAGATTTAATACTGAGAATGATTGAAAGGTGTCCGTGTTCAGGAATAGCTGAGGTGGCTCTGACTTCTGCTGGCCCATTCACTCCTTTACTAAGCATCAACTCACTCTTTATACTGAATGTGGCAAGTGTCTCCATTCAGTTCTTGACACTTTTTACATGGAATTACATATATGACATCCATCCAGCCTCTTTACCTTAAGCTGAACCATTTTATTATTGCCCAGTATGAGCTTGGGCAGCCCAGGGATTTATATGACAGCATTATGCTCACCTTTGAAAATTAAATAATAAAGCTAGTATTTAGAATAGTTTTCTTGTTGTTATTGTTTTGTTTTTTCCCTACCAATGTTGATCTTTGATCAAAAGATGAATCTTGTATGCAACTCTAGAAAGACATGATTTCAAAACTATAATCAGTAAAGGGCACATGTTGCTTTAAGTCTTAGGGTCTTTCTTAGCTTCAGAGTCCTCATTGGTAGCTGTCCATGATGGTGCATGCTTACAGCACCAATTTCCTGCCAACTGAAGCAGGAGGATTACGAGTTTAAGGCCAATGTGGGCTAGATAGTCAGAATATCTTCAAGGAAAGGTGGAACATTTTGCCATGTTGTAGTAGTTCCTTACAGGGAAAGGCATTCTCCGAACCTTTCACATAGCAGGTACGTGAGTGCAGTTCCACATGTGAACAGAGTGAGTAAGAATTGGAGAGTGCGGGTCTGGAGAGATGACTCAGCACTTCAGAGCACATACTGCTCTTGCAGAGGACCTTACTCAGTTCCCAGGACCCACATCCCGTGACTCACCACTTGTGAGTGGGATCTGACGCTCCGGGGGATCTGATGCCTCTGACCTCTATGGGCAGTTGCATTCATGTGTACATACTCACATACAGATATGCACACGTACACATTTAAAAAGCAATCTTTAGAATCCCTAATTTTGGAAAAAAAATGTGGGTGGGTATTGATATATTCTGCATTGATTTCAAGGTTCTATTAGTGCCGCTTATGTTTGCATGTTAAAATGAACAAGGGAGCTTTGGAAACACTGCTCTCAGGTTGGGAAGAGTGTCCAGTCAATAAAACATAAGGACCTGAGTTTACATTCTCCAGAACCCACACAAAAAGCCAGGCAGTGAGGCCTGTGCCTGTAATCACAGCACTGGGGAGGAACGTATATCCCTAGACTTCAATGGCCTTCAAGACTAGTTTAATTGGTGAGTTCTAGACTGAATAAGAGACTGTTTATGACACACACACAGACACAGACAGACACACCACCACCACTACCACCACCACCACCACCACCACCACCACCACCAAAACCCAACATTGCTCTCTGAGATTTGGATGACTGATTGGAGTGGAAGTAGGGCACTGATAATACTATTGAGTCTCACTGGAGGTGAGACTTCATGCTCTAAAGGTAAGGTGTTTTAAGAGTGTTTACATGCTGGAGTTGATGATAGAATTGTCATTAGTTATCAAGGGATATAGCTTGGTATACAAGGAGAGCTATACCACTGGCTGTGGACAGAACAAGTTTGATGCTCAGATTTCAAGAGGAAATCTGTGGTTTTGAGACGCTGTATATAGGGACTGTGGACATGAGAGCTGTACCACTTCTTGCCACCTTAGTTAAGTCACTATGCAGTGTCAATAGTCTCACCCTTAAAATAAATAAAAAAACAAAAACAAAAACAAAAAAGGGCCTTGGTTAAATGCAGCGAGGGTGCCTGTATAGTGGTAGCATTCTTCTGTTCTCTAGTGTGTTGATGAAATGGCCCAGTATATGAGCTGTCTGTCTGTCACCAGAATGGCTTCCTGCCCTGTTGCCACCTTTCCCCACAGACAATCAAATTAGTGGGCATTTGTCCAGAGCTTGCCCTATTATCAGCTAGTCAACATAGAAGAACTTCCTCGAGAGAGAGAATGGTGATATGCATATTTTTATCATTTTGGAAACACAGAACTAAGAGGAAGGCCTGGGAGACCTTGATAATCACCTTGGACCCTGTGTGAGCCACAACAATGTATATAAAGGGTGATATGATACAGTAGCTGTGCAAAGCAAAATGCGTGGCACTATAGCCACATGGCCCTGAGCCTAAATGCTAGTGAAGACGCCTTTGCCTCTGACCTGTTCTCAATTCTAACCCCTAGAGATGTAGCCATATTCACTCCTGGCCCTGAGCTACTGTGAGATTTCCTGCTGTTTTCTGGCTTCTTCTCCTTCCCTGCATTCCCCTCAGTGGGTTTCTGTTCCTTGGTAACCTCAAATGCTTTGAGTAGAACATTAGGTCAGGAGACACTTTTCAGTAACCAATAGGGCAATACTAAAAATAGAAATGGGGCAGAACAATAAGCTAAATAGTGCAATGTTGTGGAAAGAATGAGGATAGTAAATTATAGTCTTAGCCCTATCCCAAAAATAGCACTGTGACCTTATCCAAGGTGCTCGACACTACCAGGGTTGTCTAAAATGGGAATAGTGCAATCTCATAGGGATAGTGTCATGAAAAAAAATAGACTATGGTTGTAGAAATGATTTGGGGAGGCAAAAGGGCATGCCAGTGAGGGGTTCTCCTTGCTAGCTATTTGGAGATTGCTGGCTTTTAGATGTTGGTTTTCAGCCAGGGGAAGGGTGTCTGGGAGGCCACCTTCGTTAAGGATTCATTTCCCTCTCTAGTGAGATTTCTTTGCTCCTGTCTGCTTTTGATAGTCACAGTCTGATTTTCCTCCCAATGGTTATCATTCATCCTTAGAGTTCCTGATTATTTAATGCCTAGATTGGCTCCAAGTTTTCAAATATATATTCTAAGGTATCCTCAGAATTTTTCTGTTTTTAATATGAGTTGTGATACCAGAACTACTAGATATCTGTGTGCTATGGGTTAGTGACCAAAGCCATTGGCATTCTTTCCTTGCATTTCATGAAGGGCAAGAGTTGGGTTGTGCGTGTAAATAACTTGGTTGGTTTTCTTGTCCTCTGCTGGCACATGTAGAATCATTGTGTTGTCTTGCACTCAGTGAATTGAGAGTAATAGGAAAAATAAGGGTCAAATGTTTTTCCTGATTGAACATGCTTAGTATCTGCAGAGATGGATCCAGGGTTAGCCATGGTCTTCTTATCCAGAGATGTTGCTGAGGCCCCTGTCAACACAGTAAGGGAGCTAAGGAAAGGGGTGGTAAAGGAGAAATCCAGTGTGCTCGGACTCTGTCCAATCCTTCCCTTCCCTTATGTATTTACACCAAGTGGAGTATACTTCTCCTTCCCGGAAGTGCTTCTGTGTCTGAGTACGTTAATACATGACAGCAATTCTTTTTCAAATTGTAATGGCTACTTCTCCTTCCCTGCATTCCCCTCAGTGGGTGTCTGTTCCTTGGTAACCTCAAATGCTTTGAGTAGAACATTAGGTCAGGACAGCAATGCCACCTACAAATTCAGGTTTTCACGAGGACTTTTGATGGGTGCTCTTTGTGGAAAGACCCAGGCCAATGTTCTCTGCAGTCCAGATTGCTTTAGGGAGAAGGTAGAGTTACCTGGCCCTGCACTAGAATTCTCCTGGGCCCTTAGCAGCTTTCTGGGGCTCCTTAGATCCCAGACATTTGAGTTTCCTTTAGAAGGAGCAGACTTTATTTCTCTCAGGAAAGTGTGAATGGAGACTCTAGCAACATTTTTGGAAAAAAAGTCACTGACAGGTGGTTAGAGATCATAGTATCGGGTCAGGACCAGTAAGTTTTAGAGGGCATCCCTCCCTCCTCTCCCCTCACCTTATTATTATTACTTTTTTGATAGGTGTCATGAAAAAAAAGTGAGGAGATGTAAGGCTGTTAGGTACAAACCTGAAATGTGCTTCACCAGGCTCTGAAAGAGGCTTGGCTAGTCCATTCACT
The DNA here is from genome assembly GCF_004664715.2 of Peromyscus leucopus. Taxonomy (NCBI): domain Eukaryota; kingdom Metazoa; phylum Chordata; class Mammalia; order Rodentia; family Cricetidae; genus Peromyscus; species Peromyscus leucopus. The sequence goes on from NC_051065.1 coordinate 114,002,609, forward strand.
TCTGTGAGTCCATTGAGAACCACAGTAACTAATGAGGCACCCGTGTCTCTAGAAGGTGTTAGATGCACATAGGCAATTTGGTTCTTCTTTGTTTCATCTGACCCTGGTCCACGAAGGAAATGGCAGTAAGTTCAGCTTGTGGAAACTAGAAGGAGTGCCATGCCATTGGCCAGTCTGCTGCGTGTCTGGACTGCTTCTTGCTTTCCTTCCACAGACATGGGTTGTCTTCCCCAATGCAGTGAGTTAGTTGACAGTGTCTCGTGGCATTAGCATGGTGTATATTATATAATGTGACTAAGTCATCAGTTGCTTGATTCATTTAGTAAGTCCTCTAATTTCCTACTTTAAAGATATTTTGTTACATTTAATTGTGTGTGTGTGTGTGTGTGTGTGTGTGTGTGTGTGTATTGCACAACTGTGTGCATTCATGGAGGTCAGAGGATAACCTTTGGGCGTCAGTTCTTCCACCATGTGGCTTCAGGGCATTGAACTCGGGTCATCATGCTTGGTGGCAGGCATCTTTCCTTTCTGTGCCATCTTATCAGTCTTCATTCCATATGTTTAAACTATTACTTTTATTTCCATTTTTGTAAACTCTTAATGTTGCTATTGCTATATATCAAGGAGATGCACCAGATATTATTTCTAATACTTCACGTGAAACATGGAACAAACTTCCAGGTGTGCTCGCCCCATGGCATCACATGGGGTTCCCTCAGCTCCCTCCATACCATTGTGTGGTAAGACATGTCAAGTGCGGCCAGCAAGCAAAGCCCTCTAGCTTTGGTGTCCAGGGATTTCATTAGAGTGCATATAACATCTCTGGGAGCTGAGTCAGATCTATTACTCCAATTCCAGAAGTTCCTCCCTAGTCAAAAGAAGCATTTACCCTAAATCATGCTATTAGGATAACTGGTTCTGGTAAATTCATATAAAATGGTCCAAGGCCCCACAGTTATAAACATAGATATTCACCATAAGTAACATGAACCAAAACCTGAGACATACAGAAACACATAGCAAGCCGCAATTCCATGTAGATCTTTGGGTGTAGGGGTTAACTCCCAGAGCCACTCTTGAAGACAAGCCTCTCTTGGCACTCTGGCACTCTGTTGGGTATGAGCAACTCTGTCTTGCTAAACTGATTTTTTTTCCTTCCCAGCCTAATCCCTCATTGGAAGCTAGTCATTGTGAATGCTGAACCTGTTGGATTATGGATTTTCATCTTCCTTTAAAGAGTGTAGTTTATTTTCTTATTGATCAGCTTGAATGTTTTCAGGTTTATTTTTAAACTTTGAGATTAGATCTAGAGTAGTCTTACTTATTGTCTTATTCCCTCTTTCTCTCACTGTCTGTCTGTCTGTGTCACATGTATGTGTGTGTGCAGGTAGATATGTGTGCAGACACATGTAGAAGCCAGAGGGCAATTTGGTGTTGTCCTCAGGCTCCCATTGTACCTTGTTTTTTTTTTTGTTTTTTGTTTTTTGAGACAGGATCTCTCACTGCCTGGAGCTTGTCAAGCAGACAAGGTGTCCCAGCCGTGAGCCTCGGGCATCTGTGTCTCTTCCTCCCAGCACCGTGACAAGCATGTGTCACGACACCAGGCTTCTAGGGATGGAACACGGGTCCTTAGGCTTCCAAAGCAAGCTCCTTGCTGCCTGAACCATCTCCCTGTTCTAGTCTTCCCTTTTCTGGGGTCTTACTGAGTATTCTAGGTTTAAAGAAGTCTCTTCTCTGTGGCAGGTTGCAATCTGAACATCTTCCACCCCACTGTGAGTTCTGAGAGAACTTCCTTATCTGATTGCCTGTTCTTTTTCTAGAAGATGTTCTCTCTCTTTTTTTAAAATTCACTTATTTATTCTTCTCTCAAATATTACATCCTGATCACAGTATTATATGAAGATCTCAGATTCCCCCTCCTCCTCCCTCTCCAGTCCTCTCCCCCTAATCCACTTCTCTTCCATTTCCCTTCAGAAAAGGCCAGGCCTCCCAGGGATATTAACCAAACTGGTAATTGTTCTTGGCCAAGTCCAGAAATCCCACCTGCATATGCATATTGATATCTAGCTAAAGACTACAGGTTTCTGTGAAGTTTTCCACATCTTTTTATTGTTCTAGTAGGGGGAAGCCATGCTTATCTTGATGTTTGCTTCCCTAATACACAAAGTAGGCATGGAGTCCTTATTTGTCAAGTGAGCATGGGAATGAACTATAGTCTGGGCTTTTGGGCTATAGATTTTGGTGTTCCATTTGAAACACATTAGATTTAAGTAAGACTTGTGTGCAAATGTCAATATCTACTTTATAATTGGATTGGAGGTCAAAGGTCCATTTTTAAATTGTGGAAAAGGGTAGAGGAGTAGCTCAGTGGTAGAGTGCTTGTCTAATGTGTGAAGACCTGGATTTCCTCTTCAGCAGTCAATGAATGAGAGAAAGCGTTTGCTCTTAGGGAAGCAGCACTATATTCCCTATCCATAGTTATTGAATTTACTCAACTGTCTGGGACGTGGCAGCAGTGGGCTGAGGAAGTGGTTAAGTGCTTGCTGAGCGGGTATGAGGACCTGAGTGCAGATCCCCAGCACTCATGGAAGAGCTGGTAGGTGGCTCTAATCGTCTTCCTGGCAAGCTGTATACAGAAGAGCCCTGGGACTTGCTGGCCAGCCAGCCTAACTGAGTTACTATGCTCCAGGTTCAGTGAGAGACCCTCTCTCAAAAAATCAGGTGGACTATGAAAGAGGATGACATTGCCCTGATGTTGCCCTCTGGCCTCCACGTCTGCCCACACATGTGTGCATATCTCCACCAACACATACACACACATAACAATACACACAAGTACAAAACATGATTGCAAGTTTATATGCTGATGGAGAAATTCAAAGATTGACTTGTTTAAATGAAAAGCAGTAATTGTCTCTCTCTTCTCAATCTGGTTGAAAGGTTAAAATTTCAGTAAGGTTACTGTTGAGAAGGGAGAAATTTGTGTTTATGTATATTATCGCTACACTATTTAGGAAAGGCAACTGTACTTACTGAGTTAAAGGCCAGATGGGAATAAATATTAAACTAAAGTGACTTTTAAAAAAATATTATGTAAAGACATAGAGCTTTCTCAGTATTAGACATGTTTCCGTTAACTTTCCTCAGAGGCCCACCCTAACCAAGGCTAGCCTTGCTTTGCCCCTCTTTGCAAAGACACTATATCAAAAGAGGCACCGATGGAAGCCCTGCCAATGTCCAGATGCAGCAGCTGGAAGAATGAGGTTCAGAAGGTCACCATTGGAGCTGCTCAAGCCAGCCCAGTCTTCCCGCTGTGGTTGCAGGTCTGCTTGGAGAAGTTGGTAGTTCTTTTGGGCCAGCCTCGTTCCATGACACCAGATGGGCCACAGTGTAGCTGGGCCAAGGGAAGCCAGAGTGTGAGATCTAAGGCGTAAGATGCCGCCCACAATATTTGCTTCTCTCGACAATAACCACCATGTACTTGTAGCCAGAACTGTTTGTGTAGGAAGAGAGAAATCTCAAGAGTTGCATTTTCTGATATGGTAGCGTTACATACAGGTCCCCCCCCCCCAATACCTTGAAATATAGTTGGCCCTGATTGTGCTTGTGAGGGTAAAATCCACAGCAGATTTCGTAGATTTATTTTTTTTAAATGTAAAATATCTTGTTAATTTTCATATTTTTATTCTTTTGACATCTTCACACATGTATATAATTTACCTTCATTATAACAGCCACTTGTTAATCATTTATGAGTTTTTTTGAAGTAGTATTTGAGACATGTTGAGTTAAATATGATAACAAAAATGATCTTTACCTGCATGTTGTTTTTCCCTTTTAATACAGCTGCTGGAAAGTGTATATGTGCCTGTTTGTTTTAATTCTGTTTCTGCTGAACAGGAGCCTGTGGGGGCATCTCTACTAGGAACATGCTCGGACACTGCTCCAAATTATACTTTGATTTTCAGTGTTGATTTAGGAATCCATCATCAAGTATGGAATTAAGTCCTTTGGATTTCCAAGCTAGTCTCTCAGTAACCTGTTAGCGCATATGCAATAATGAAAGCAAGAATGCAATTTTTTTCCAGTTAAAAAAGCAATTTCTAGAAATCATGAGCTTTGCAGAGCTAAAAATTCATTCTCATTGTTTTATTTTTAAGCTCTATTTTAAGTTTCTGCCAGGACAAAAATGTTCAGTCCCTTCTGGGTTCTGATGTCCTGGTAAAACTTCTTTGTGAACCTTGGGGATATGATAGAATTGGCGCAAGAGAAAATTAATTTGGTTGGGATCCATGAATGGAGCAGAGGTAATGTGCACGCCTTGCAGAGCCTGTTGTAATCCATCACTGTACAAGTTTGGCTAGGATGCCGGCCTGCCCAGCACCTTCTGCTTGGGAGAGCATCATGCCAAGATTCACTCCTGTAGAACTCTGCTTTTCTGTATCAGAAGAAAGTGTGATCACAGAAGTCATGGACGTACACATTCAATGAAATGGCTCGTGTCTGTTCTTCTGGACGTATGGTGTGTGTGCCTGGGTACACGCTGTGTGTTCTGTAATAAAATTAAATGGGGTTCACCACAGTGTTTTTCTTTTGCACTGGTTGTAGGATACTTTCCTACCACTTATTTTCTAGTAATTTGAACTCAAAACTCACTGCATCAGAGGTGAGTCGGTGCCAGGAACCCTAAAGTCTGTTTATCGCATGACACTGGACACGGTGATAGAATTAGAACAAGCTGCCCCCACCCTCATCCCCAGGCCTGCCGCTCTTCCTCTTCTTTCTCATCACTGAGGCCCAGAATCCAGAGCTGGGTTGGAGGCTCTGTGTAGAAGTGCATTCCAGAGCAAGCACACTAACTGGGCTATAAATAGCATCTGCCCTGACAAAGCTGGGATTTTCTCAGCTCTGGAGACATTGAAGCCTTTGTTTTGCGGGTTGCTGCTCCCTCCCCTCATGCTTGAGTCATAAAGCCCGAAAAACTAATGAGGTTGCTGAAATGTAAAATCTAATTGGTGAGATGTATGGGAAACAATGAGAGAGCAGATCCCTAAGCCGCCATTCAAGGCCACTTCCCCATGGCGGCCCTGCGGCTTGCTCACTTTGCTTCGTATTGTTCCAATCCCTCGAGTTAAGATGTTCCTTCCAGAAGGATCAAATTAGGCTTAGATTGGGGTTGGGGTGTATAACCATATAGGTTAATATAAGGATCCTGCATTCCCCATTTAGAATAGGGGAAAAACCCATGAAAGATATATATATATATGTGTGTGTGTGTGTGTGTGTGTGTGTGTGTGTGTGTGTGTATAATATACATATACTTGATTACATATGTACATACAGATATAAACTTGATTGTATATATTTGTGCATGCATATAAACCTGATTTTATATATATGTACACATATACAATTGTTTATGTATCTGTATAAACATATACATACGTGTACATAAATATATGTTACACCATACTATATATAGCATCTCTATATATCTACACAACATATTATCTATTATACCATAAATAATATTAAATATATTATGTCTCTTAAATATTTAATATAGTATATGTGTATTAAATATTTATATACAATACATATATATCCCAAAATATTTTGCTATTATATTCTGTGTGTATATATAGTACTTTACCTATCGAAGTATAACCTATATCTGACTTGCCTATTGTTCCTGAATGGCCCTGAAGTAAGAATGGCTTTTATAGTTAGCATTTTTGCTAGTCATCTGAAATTGAAGAATCGAGAAACAAGAACAGGCAAGAAAGAAAGAAAGACCAAACACGGCCCCTCGTGTATAAACTACATGCCTGGTCAACGGGTTTTTACCCCTGTACCCAAAAAGTGCCTGCTGCCTGCTATAGGACGTGCTTGCTGTTAGATTCACCCACAAACCCCTAATTCCCTTCTTAATTTCCCAATGGTTTTCTTTCTATCCCTGCCCGGCCCTATCATAGGCACTGAGGAAGTAAAGTTTACAAAGTGACGCCTCTGCCTTCACAGACCTTTCATTCCCGTGGAGGAAAAAGACCAGACCTGTGGAGCGCACAGCAATGAGAAACTGATGAACAGTCACAGGGACACAAAGCAGAGTGTGAGGCCCGGTGGCCCTCACCGAGGAGGCCCGTGTGGCTCTGCTTCCCTCTCTGCTGTGTGCTGTGGACTGGTGACTAAGCGATTTTCCAGAGCTTGAATTCATCCATTCCCACCCCACAACACACCACTTGTTTGCTTTTCCTGGGTGCTTCCTTATTTTCTGCTTTCTTTCTTCCCCAAAGTCTCCTTCTGTCCTGGGTAAAGCTCATCATGCCCCCACTGTCAGTTGGCAGCTCTGAGGTACGCCTGCCGGTTAACGTCTTTTTCCCTGTTAGCCTTTCTGTGACTTAACGTTTCCTGCTATGTCCAGCATGGAGCTGTGCTTCTAGCCTTGTTTTTGTAACAATGAGCCCAGGCTACCTTAACAGAGTACTCCCTTCGGGCCAGGTGGTGTACAGAGCAGATACTTATTTCCCCAGACTATGATGTGTAGAAGTTCAAGGTCAGGGTGCTGGCAGCCCTAGTTCTCAGGGAGAATGTGTTCATCTTGCTGTTACCCACCTTCCGATTGTGTCCTCACATCGCCTTTCCTGAGTGCAGGCAGATCTGCGTCTTCTTCCAAAGAAGGGATGAGTCCCACCTAACCCTTGACTCCCATCTCTACCTGACAACTCCAAAGCTCCCTTTGCCAAATACTTTAGCTTTGGTTTGCGGGGACAGACTCCCATGTGCGAATTTTAGGAGCCTGTAAACAGCTCATAACAGTAGTTTATGATTATTTCTTTATTGTAAAAACATGAGCTTGGGTTTTTGAAATTCCATTTGGCATCAGGGTCTTCCCACATGTGTTTTCTAGAAAGCCAGACTTTTTTTGCTTGAACTCAATGGACTCGGACACAAATGTTTGACCCTTGTCTTTATTTTGGATCCTTCCTGCTGTTAGAATCCTTTGTACCAGATCATGGATGCTGCTTGCCTAAGCAGTCACAGACTGATTTGTTTTGTGGTTCAGAATATGCCCTCTAGCCTGTGTTTTGACTAGCAGACTGACCAGAGCATGGACAGAAGGCCACAGTTGACACATCCTGAACACACATAGGCCTCAAATTGTCCTCTTTCAAAACAGTTACAACAGTCATGTAAATGGCTAAGTAAAGGTCAAATATGAGCACATTATTTATGGCTCAGTTAGAGATTTGATAGCCAAAGTGTGTCAGCATTTGTCAGAAGACTGGCCCTGCCAGTCACTGTGCCAGCCTGCAGAGCGTCGCAGCCAATGGTGATTGGGATGAATTCAGAGACTAGTAGGAAGAGGACCGTCAGGATGGATGCCAGGACACAGAAGCACCACACATGACTCAGAAGTAGTTGCATTATTCTGGCCTGCTTACATCTTGACAGTTCTCCTCCCACCGAATCAGTTTCATCACCAGTGATAAGGGCATCTCTCCAAAGAACATGGCCTTGTCTGTGGCTTGAGCATATGTCTGTAGTGTGATGGGCTCTTAGGGTTTCATGTGGTTGATTGAAGTAGGTACGTCGTAGTTTTTCCTCCTCTAAGATCCAAGTTGAGGGGTTTAGGGGATGGCTCTCTTGGTAAGATGCCTGCTACCCAAGCATGAAGACCTGCTTTGGTTCTGGAGCATCCCTGTAAATATCCATAGATGGTGGTGTTTTCCTACCCCCAGAGCAGAGAAGAATGAACTAGATGACTCTCTGGAGCTTTCTGAGCAGCCAGTCTGGCTAGTCTGTGAGCTCCAGTGTCAGTGAGAGGTCCCCATCTCAAAAAACAAACCAAGGTGGAGAGTGAGCGAGGAAACACCTGACTTTGACCATTGCTTCCTACATGTGTTACAAACATGAACATATACCACACACATATCACATACACAAATGAGTGTAATATATACACAAAAAGTGGGGGGAAACAAACGTAGAAGACTCAAATTCAGCCTTGACTCTCTGAGCTATGAAAATAGGTGTGGGCCTTTTAGATAGTACAATGTTCATCTGTGTCAGATGGACCTGGACCCTGGTGGTGGTACAGTGCTCAGTCAGGTGGGATGCTGGAGAGACATTGCAGGAGGAAGGAGTTTTCCTTCTTACATCTGGGTGCATGCTCACGGACTCCAGGAGCTTTCCTGGTTTCTGCAGCATGCTCACGGACTCCGGCAGCTCTCCTGGCTTCTCCAGCATGCTCACAGACTCCGGCAGCTCTCCTGGCTTCTTCAGCATGCTCCCGGACTCCAGGACTTCTCCTGGCTTCTCCAGCATGCTCACAGACTCCGGCAGCTCTCCTGGCTTCTCCAGCATGCTCACTGACTCCAGGAGCTCTCCTGGCTTCTCCATGGCTTGGCTCCAGTAGCATTGGAAAGATCACCGGTGCTTGTTCTCTGCAGTGGTTGTGATTTCTTTCTCTCTTAGCTCTCATGGTGTGGGTGGCTTCTCATCATCAGAGTCCTCCCGTTCCTGCTGTGCACATCACCAAGGTTGTTAGCAGCTCCCCTTAACATCACTCCTTGGGCTGTTATGTAGCAGGTAACTTTGTTGGGACAAGTTCCCATGACCAGCTTTTCCTGGCAGCCTGGAGGATGGATTCTAATAAGATCCACAGATAAAGCATCACTGCAATAAACTTCAGCTGAGGAGGGGAAGGCCTTAACATGAAGCCTTGCTCAAAAGTAGGTAATGACTGCTCCTTTTATCTGCCTTTCCTGTATTCTTTAGGGCTCCTTTGTCACTTCCCAGCTGATCTATCTGTTCCTGTAGCCAATCCTGTCTTCTGTTAGCCTGCCATTTCAGGCTACTATGTGCTTCCTCCCTCGGGCTTGGACTTTCACACCATGGCCCATTGATAGACTTCGGTTCTGTTCCTGCGTTGTGTGTCAGCCCGCTTTTCTTTGTTGCCACATCTACTTATGACAAATCAGTTCTAGAAAGAAAAAGCTGATTTGACTCCTAGTTTGGGAGGTTTAAATCTGTGAGTGATTGATGGTCCCTTGATTGGCTTTCTGCTGGAACACCACAGTGAGAGTACGTGGTGGATCAGAGTGCTCGCCCTCATGCCCAGGAAGAAAAGAGAGAAAGAAGACACCATGGTGAGTGGTGTCATTTTTGGGCTGGTGGTTCTGGGTTCGATAAGAAAGAAGGCTGATCCAGGTACTGGTGGTGCACACCTCTAATCGGGAGGCAGAGGCAGGCAGATTTCTGTAAGTTCAAGGCCAGCATGGGCTACAGAGTGAGTTCCAGAGTAGGCTCCAAAGCTAAACAGAGAAACCCTGTCTCAACAAACAAACAAACAAACAAACAAACAACAAAAACAAAACAAAAAAGAAAGAAAGAAAGATAAAAAGAAAGAAAGAAAGAAAGAAAGAAAGAAAGAAAGAAAGAAAGAAAGAAAGAAAGAAAGAAAGAAAGAGAGAAAAGAGAAAGAAGGCTGAATGAACCATGAGAAGCAAGCCAGTAAGCAGCCTCCATGGCCTCTGCATCAGCTCCTGACTCTGGGATCCTGCCCTGTTTTGAATGCCCTTTCCTGACTTCCGTCAATGATGAACAGCAATGCTGAAGTGTAAGTCAAATAAACCCTTCCCTCCCCAACTTGCTTTTTGGTCATGGTGTTTCAGCATAGCAATAAAACCCTAAGCAAGCACCACTGTAGAGAACAAGCCTTTGAAGATGTGGGTTTTTAGGAGACATTTGAGATGCAAACTGTAGCATAAGAAGTAGAAGGGGTTCTAGTGGATTCGTGCAAAGGAGCCTGCATGTAATGGTGCATGTATGTGCTATTATATCTGGCGGAATAACTTCAGCTTAGGAAAGTCTCTGGCCGTGCAGGGAGAGCATGATGCTTCTGATCATCCTGGGGTAAAACTTCACAAACTCACCATCTTGCCTGTGTTGGGAGCTTTCAGGGGCTGTGGACCTGGCTGCTGAGGGGCCCAGTTGGTTTGGGGGGACTGTCAGCAGAGCTGTTTATCTGCACTGATAATCCTGAGTGATTAAATGGACCATCAAGGGTGGACTGCTTTTCCCCTTGCATCCTGAGATAGGGCTGCAGGGGGGCCTCCTTCTGTTCCTCTTTCCGTGTGAGTCCTGCAGCAGCGTGGTCGCGCAAGTGCCACTCACGCCCAACATAAAAGAGACAGCACTGGAAGGGGCTGCTTTGACATGGTCTGGTTTGATGCTTGCCTGTTTGAGGTTGAAAGATGACCACAGGTGAAATTGGGTGCCTCACTCTCAATGTGTATGTACCCCCTGAGAAAAAAATTCCCTTCAGTCCATCTGAGTTGTCCTCATCCTCCTATAGTTACTATTTATAAATCTAGAAACAATGTACTGTGGACTTTATTAAAGAATACTTGGTGGCTGAGGGAATGAATTCCTGAGTACAGTATGAGGACAGCAGTTTGGATACCCAGCACACATACAAATGTTAGCCTGTGTGATGGCCCTTCCTGTAATCCTGAGCTCACCTCAGGTGGAGACAGGGGATCCCCAGGACGAGCTGACTAGCTAAACTAACTACCTGATCAATGAGCTTGGTGCACAAATTAGACCCTGCTGCAACATATGAGGTAGATGTGTGATCGAGAAAGGCACATCATATCGACCTGTGGCCTCCATACAAATATGGATACGGACACATGTATACCCACACACATGTGAGCATGCTTATGTGAGTGCATATCCACCACATACGCACACAAAAATATTCAGGGGTTGGGCAAAGAAAGACATGTCTTTAATGTGTTTGTTTATATATGGAATCTATAATTAAAAGATATATGGCATGAGAACAGAGGGGTGACTATTTGTGGGAAAGGAAAGGGACCAACGGAGGACAGGAATATGGAAGAGCGGAAGGGTAACATGAGCAAAACACAATGGTATGTATGTGTGAAGGTTCTTAACGAAACCATTTGTTTAACAAACAGCTTGAAAGTAAATGTTTAGTCTAGATATGTGAAAAGGTTAGGTTGGAAATGATTTGAATAGATACATTATTTTTGACATAATATCTTACTGAAGTCTAATATATGTAGAGAAAAATGCATACTTCTTAAGTGGACAGTATGGCAAATATTTTGCAAATATCTGATTAATTGATCTGATAAATGAACTCTCAGTTCTGTTCATTGATTACTTGTCCCTAGATCAGGGGTGACCAACTTGCAGCCCATGGGCAATGTGCTTCTCAGAAATGAATGCTACCCACTTTCTCTGTAGATGTCAGGGATCATATTGCTATGTCCCAAGGTCAGACACCTGCCCTAGGTGCCTCCTTCCTTCTTGTATATGCTTATTAGCAACCTCTCCTCTCCTCTCCTCCCCTCTTCTTCTTCTCTCTTCCCTCTGCCTCTTTTCTTTTTTGACCTTTATATCTGCTGTCATGCCAAACCAGTAATCAGATAATATACCAAATACACAGAAAACCAAGTTTGTTAGCTAGGGGCCCAGGTCCCCGAAAACCTTGTTTGTCTTTAAAACATGCCTGGGTGCTGGGCGATAGTGGCGCACGCCTTTAATTCCAGCACTCGGGAGGCAGAGCCAGGTGGATCTCTGTGAGTTCGAGACCAGCCTGGTCTACAGAGCAAGATCCAGGACAGGCACCAAAACTACACAGAGAAACCCTGTCTTGAAAAACCAAAAAAAAAAAAAAAAAAAAACCTGGGTATCTGTGATGGGCAGCATGTAACACCTAAGGATTCCACAGGATGGAAGCTCTGGGAAGCTTCAAGGTGGTGGTATTGGATTCTGCTGCTGGGAAATGCACATGAGATTTCCACTTAAGACCATCTATGCCTTTGTGTGCAGCTGGCTTCAAGCTATGACTGGAGGCCCTAGCACCAGGCTAATCGGAGCTGATGCTATGTGCAGCTTGCTCCGCTCTGGAATGCACATTGCTTGGGCTTTGGGAAAATCATTAACTCTCCTTGGCTTAAGGAGCTTTGACGAGAGATTGCAGGATTATGTGTGTATAGTTTCAAAGTTGTATTTTAAGATGAATAATTTAAGAAGATTAGCTAGCATCCTTCATTAATCTGCAGCTATTTTAATGATATAAAGGACAACCTACTTTCACCCCAGAAGAGAAATATGACAGTTTCGCCTATAGGTTCTGCCTAATTAAAATTTGTTTCAGTTGTAGGAGGTAGATGATGCTAACTAACCTGGAACTGATGAAGGAAAACGTCTGTGGCCCAAGTCCACACAAGCTCAGCAGCTTTTCAAAACTTTACTATACTGCTTTACATGACAAATATGCTTCTGTACTGCTTCAGACATAGAAAGGCAGACTATAGTCATAAAGAGACCATGTCCTAAATAGACGAATTTAAAAATTACTGGACATGAGATGAATCTAGTGGGAATTATTCTCCTCAATGTAAAACCTGTTATGAAATGAACAATAATCTGACTTGATTTCTGTGTTTAAAACCTGGCTGATTTTGGTCTGAAACCTAATCAAATGTTAACTCACCTTTAGATCTGACATCACAAGCATCATGGACTTGTTAATTTTATTTCTTGGTGGTTCATATAAGTGTGGGATAGCAATTAGTAGGTGGCAGAGAGCTAATTGTTTCATTATTTGCTGGAGAAGAAAACATTGACAGTGAATTAAAGGATGGACTCAAGTGGTGTGTGTGTGTGTGTGTGTGTGTGTGTGTGTGTGTGTGTGTGTACACATGTGTGTTCCAAGTGTGTCTTCTCAAAGTACCCTCAGACTAGACTGGACTGGTTTATAAACCAGATCTACAAAAGATATGGTCAACAACATGTATAGCAAAAGGAAAGTATGCTTGAGTCTCATCAGTCTGGTGATAGGAATTCAGGCCTGCATATTTATTTGATCTGTTCAGCTTTTCATCCTATGCTTCTGAGAATTCACAGTTATTATAATGGGCAAAAGTATTCATCTTCGATTGTGAATTGGAAAACAATTGCTAGAGACAAGTTGGGAAGTTGGGGGGGGGAGGGAGGAGTCAGTATAACTGTAATGGGAATGTGGTATAAATTTTAAAGCCACCTTGACATGGATTATAAATATGGAAGATTGTGACTCATGTCCCAGCAGGGTTTTAAAGTCCCTGTCCTTTTATTTCTTGCACAATTATTTTGTTTGCAGTGGTATTTAGATCTACCTAGGTCCTAGACAAGAACTACTCAAGCTTTCTCTATCTACATTTTCTTTTTTCATGAAAAAATTTTACTTGATACAGGCATATAAAATACATTTGAAAAGCAAACATTTACTGATAATAAATCATAAAGGAGCTTATTCAAAATTATTTTTGACATGCATATAATTTTGTTTTTATTGAAGACTTAATTCATATACTAGTAAGTGGATCTGGCTATATATTTTTATATAAAGAATTAAAACTTGGCTGAATCTGTGACACTAGAGGTCACAGAACATCTTTAGTGGTTTTTAGAGTTAGCTTATATTTTGATTGTATGATCAGGGTGCTGAGAACACTGCCTTATATAAACAGGTAGTATAGCAAGGCATGGTGTTGCCATAACTTTGGAAATATCTCTTCCTTATCTTTCCAAGCTTCAAATCGTCCCACGTGGCATCCTCTTACATTTTCCCCTGCATTTGGTCTTATCCCAGAGCTTAAAAGGAATGACAAGTTAGCCTTCCTCTCCCCACACTTCCCTTCCCTCTTCTGTACAGTGGATTCATGCTGTTGAGCGCTGCAGAATTGCTAGAGGGTGAAACGAGGTGATGCATATAAAGTGGCCAGCACGGTGCTTGCTGTAAATATTGGCTGCGGTGATGCCCATGGAGATCACTTAAGGTACAGGTCAGCATGATGCCTGGCAGTTTGCCATGATGCTTGGCACGAGGTTGGTGAGAGTAAATGACGGCTGTCAACAGTTGCATACCTCCATTATTACCTTCACTAATGATGTGCTTGCTCCCAGATAGTCAGCAGAAAGGAGGAGACTAGCAGAAGATTTCAGACACCCAAGAGGTGGCTTGGCTTTCCTTTTCTCTTCTTTCTTTTTCTCCCTTCCCTATGCTGGGAGTGACCGGTTTTTCTCTCCTTGTCACGCAAAGGAAGTTCTGTCAGATCTAGATCCTGTCTGTGGTTGTGTGCTATGATGGTGGTTGTGAGGGCGGACTTTTCTTTTTTCTTTTTTTTTTCCCCGGGGGTAACATTCTGTGTGAGTGTCTCTCATTAAGTAACTTACCTGGATCCTCAAGATGTATTTCCACACATGTATTCCACAACAACCTGGTTTTCCGGCTCCGATTTCACTTTCATGATGGCATTTTAGGGAGCTGCCTTACACATGTTGAGATTTCTAAGTTACTTGCCCTCCCTCATTTACCCCTCTGTAGCAGGTTAGTCAAGGCCGCTCCACTTGAACCTGGCAATTGCTCAGTCAGCAAGTATTTACTGTTTGTCCATGGAGGGATGGCAGACAGACATGATGAAAGGTGAGCTTTAGAGGTTAATCTGAAGGCCGAGGATGTCACTGGCATCCCAAAGTCAGCAGGGAAGGAAGGATACGTAGGAGACTCAGCCAGAGTTGGGTGGAGGAGGGCTCACAGGAGTAGTATACATATGTACAAAGTATGTATGCCCAGAGTCAGTTAGTGCAACAGGGGGATGGGAGTCCGTTTTTGGAGGCGGAAGTCTTTGGCTTTCAGGTCATGATCAGATCTATGTACTGCATCACTCTGCCTCACTTCATTAAGAGAACTTGACTCCTGTGGCCATCAGATTTCTTGGCTGTGTCTTAAGCTGGACTCTCTCAGGAAGCCCAGAGAGAGTTTACAAGAGGCCCAAGAATAAGGTGAGGATGGGCAGTGAGGAGCATGGCAACAGCGTGGTCGTCCTGAGCCCACAGGGGTACTGATGTTCTTAGACTGCCATTTCCATCATTCCTCCTAGTCCCCCCCCCCAACAGTACCACACAGCCAGTCCTGGCCCCACAGCTTTCCAGATACATTCTCTCCTTCCCCCATCAGTGAACATGCCCATATGCTGGTTCCGACTTAGCTGGTTGGCTGAGCTTATCTGTCTGCATCCTACATGCAGAGGGGTCAGGAGACAGAAACCTTTGGATTCTAATGCAAAAACCATCTCTATCTCCTTGTAAACTCACGAAAAGAGGGTTCTTGTTTGTTTGTTTTACTCTAGGAAATGTCTCAAAAGAAGCTGAGGAGCCCGAAAGATAATGTGTCCACATGGTACCAACATAAAACTATGGTAGCACTGTGCCTTGTGATGTTTTCTTGAAAAAGCCATTGTTTTCAACTTGTTAGAAAACTAGAGTGGTGTTTTCTGAGAGAGAGAGAGAGAGAGAGAGAGAGAGAGAGAGAGAGAGAGAGAGAGAGAGAGAGAGAGTTTGTATGTGGCCAAACTGGTACTCCCAGGAAGTATGTGATACATTTACAAATAAAGCCCTCAGCTCTCTGTGGGTGGGTGCAGTGTTGGCTCTAATTATGTCTGAATATACCGTCAAAATTTCCCTTTCTGAACGTATATGATCAAAACAGCTAACGTATTCAAAACTTGCTTAGTTAACTGAGCAACACTATAGGTCAGAAATTCCTCATCCGCAGTTCTGAAATCGAAAAGTCTCTCTGAGTGTTGAAGGGTATCAATTTTTTTCTGATGTCTCATTTGGCAGAATTCCCTGAGATGACAGAAGGTTATTTATAGTCATTATTATACCACTTAGTTGAATATTCATGTTTCCCAGCTGAAATACTAATGTGCTTGATTACAAATATTGCTTTGATCTCAATGAGGATATTTTACTGTATGTGGTCTGTTACCCTAATAAAATTTGGAATATTCTCATATTCAACACTTATCAATCTCCAAGGTTTTAGTGTTTTTGAAGTATATGACTATGTTTGCATATGTATGTTTGTGTGCGCATGCTTACACATGTGTGCGTGCGTGCGTGCGTGCGTGCGTGTGTGTGTGTGTGTGTGTGTGTGTGTGTGTGTGTGTGCTTGCAGGAAATATGTACATAGAAGGTTCTAGAAGGATACAGTGCTTAGTTGCTCAGTTTTTAATGCAAGGATCAGGTAGAGAGACAATGAGAAATTGATTTAAGCCTCAATATTTCTAATAATTATTAGAATCAAACAATATTAACTTTTTCAATTCGAGAAGAGAGAATAATGTTGAATGGATATTTCATGGGGCTTAGACAAATAATAGAAGTATAAATTGTCAAAGCTGATTTGTCTGCCAGGCCATGTCTTCATACATTAGCTCAACAGAGACCCAGAAAAAGTGATACATAAAACAGACAGCCTCCTGCCTCTTGGATAAGGACTGGGAATTGACATCAGCAAAAAACACTAATTTCACTAAAGAAAATAAATAAAAGCACATAAAAATGTGGTGAGTAAATGTAACTGCTCATACTGGTGACGGGTTTGGCATGTTTTATGAAGTTGCAACGATTACTCATCCACCATACATTTGCAGAAGTTCTTTTACAAAAGCCAGATGCACAGGCAGTCACAGGGGTTAGTAGGTGGATGGGGAGATTAAGCCCAGTGAAGTTAGGTAGCTTGTCAACAGGCTCTTCTGTGTCAGCCTATGAGATGGCTCCTCAGGGTAAGTCTGATTTTGCTTTTTCAGGGCTTACAGGAGAGTGGCAGAGAAGGGCTGGGCAGCCGCCTTTTGCGTGGGTTACATAAGTCACCGATTTCTTCAGTGAGAAGGGCATTTACCGGACTCTAGCATATTCTGGAGTTTCTGCTTCCTGGCTTCATCTCCTGTTCATTTTTAGTATCTGATGTCCCAGGGTTGAAAAGGCTTGCAAGGGGACTTTCTGAGCTCACATGTGAGCGTGGAGCTGGTGTGTGGAGATTGGTAGGGCTCAACTGCAGCCTCCAGTTCTTTATGAGGCAGTTTCTGGTTATCGTGGCACACTGCTTGAGCTTGTTTATGAGCTTAGCCAGGGTTTGGTTTGCTGAGTGGTGACCACTGGTGCTTTGTGATATGTAGCAATGGTTTTCTTTCAGACTGGAAAAATGTCATACACCAGTCAAAGTGAAGTCAGTTTTTTTTTTTTAACTTATAAAAACTTTAGACATGACCTTAAGTCCTTTGTTTCTGACTTCAGAGAATGTTGGCTGTTGGGGTCAGACAAAGTGAGGATTGGCCACGCTATTACAAATGAGCTTTGTAGTAATTACTGCTTAGATCATAAAATGCTGCTTTCCCACTGGATGTCAATGCTCCTTTTCATTACAGTGCTAGAGACAAAATCATGTGATGATTTTTTTTTTTTAAGTTTAACTATAACCATGTTTGAAAGGCAGTTTTCATTTTGTGGCTTTTTTTTTTCCTTCCCCCTTTCCGGTGTCTAGTGCAGCCAAGGATTTTATCTTCTTGTATCTCTTTGACACTCTACTGAGTAATGGATTCTGAGCTACTGTCTCAATAGAGGAGCCTAGTTTCATCCTTAGCCATGGCTGGATGTTCTCCCTCCCTACTTCCTCTCCAGCTCAAGGAGGTCACTAGGGACCCAAGACATGGCTGTACCCAATGGCTTATGCAAATGATAGTGGCATCTGAATGGAAGCTCATTTGGGACGTCGTCATCTGGATTCCCATTGACTAATATTCAGTATCTCCAAAGGGAACATGAGCCTGTAAATACAGAGCTGTTTCCATAAAGATTGATAGGTTAAAAAAAATGTAAGGGAACTTCATTGATATTTTAACAAATGAAAATATTTACACGATTTTTTTTTTTTGTAAAAAAATTTTACAAAGTAAAGCCCTGACTTTCTAGTGCTGAGGGTCTCACATGAACACATTTGCATCCTCTGGACACAGGAGCCCTAAGCCAAGCCCTGTGCTTGCCTCTCTGGGGTACCAGTAGTTCTTAGGTGTTTAGAGAGACACAGATGTGTCTGTAATTCAGCTGGTCAATAACTGAGGTGCTCTCTCATGCTGATATCAAAACATACAATGGAGCAGAGCATGAAAAGAGACACTTGCTGTACTCAGGGTGGCTTTAGATCACCCCTGGACATTGCCACTACCTGTCCTTGAGAAGATGGTCCTGCCTTCCCTGTCCTTGACTGTAAGTAAGGTGGGCTTTGGTAGAAACTTCTTGAACACAGCCACTTTAGAAAAGTTGCTGTGGGCCTAAGGGGGAGTCGTGGGATGTCTGCAAGAGTTACTGGCTGGGCTCATCTGGACACTGCATCCATCCTGTCATACACAGAGATGCTTTGAGAGAGGCAGGGGTCTTGACCGAAGGCCATACTCCAGGCAGATGTTGTTGGGATAATGAGGCATTGTCTTCATTGAGAGAAAGCATAGCCTCAAATGTGGAGGTAATGCTTGAAGGCACAAGGATGTAACTGTAATTTCCCAGTGGTCTTCCTTCCTCATTCTTAGACCACAACAGTGACTGACTGAACAGCATACTCTTAAATAGGAGAGAAATCAAGTATAATTTCAGAGCTGGCAAATATATGGAATGGGTTGCCAACTCTATTTTTATTATTTTTATTTTTGGAGCAAGGTCTCCTGTAGCCCAAGGTGGACTCCAATTTACTATGTAAATGAGGGTGCTCTTGAACCTCTGACTTCTGGTTCTCTTACCTCTGCCTCTTTAATGCTGGAATTACTGTTTTGTACTACCGCATACAGTTTATGGATGTTGGAAATCAAACCCAAGGCTTTGTGCATGCTAGGCCAGCACTCTGGCAATTATGCTACATTTCCAGCCTTTCCAGGTTTTTTTTTTTTTAACTTCATCTTGCAGCCTTTATTTCTAATTAGTTCTTAGTGTCTTATCTAAAAATGATACATGGAAAACCCCATGCAGCTTTTAATGCTAAGTTGTGTGTCATATTTAGGAAATTTAACTTACTCAGAAGAAGGAGAATCAGGCTTAAATATAACACTCCCATATTATATGTAATCATACAAATATATATGTTAATAGCTGTATATATGTCCATAGCTATATATCTTTCCACATAATTTATTAAACCCTTAAGTACACACACACACACACACACACACACACACACACACACACACTCAAAATAACTATGCTGGAAGAAGAAAAAAGGAAGGAAAATAGTAGTTAGTCATCCTGACATTTTAATGTGTGTATTTACTACTTAAAAATATTCCGATGCAGCTTTGCTTTATGCAGTTAATTTTGGGGGTACAGGGTTTTAGACGGCGACAGACAAAAGGGCAGGAGGCAGTTGTTAACGCTGTAATTTGCAGAAGCTTAATAATACAAGTCCATTTTCTTTTCTGAATGTGCTATTTATATAATTTGTATTTTTAACAAATCTTAGAACTAGAATGAAAATAGTAATTAATCTAAAGAGTAAAAAAAATGTTAGCGCGAGAACAAATCTGGAAACTAAGAAATCCTCTTGGTTAAGCCCACTCCGCTGAACACTCCTGTTTGTGTCACAGAGTCTGACACTGAGCAGATAACATATTCTCAGTTAATATCCAGAGGGTGGCTCATCTGGGTAACACTGCGCTTTCTTCTCAGGAAAGCAGGCTACACTTAGAAGTCGCAGTTTGGTTGTAAAACTGAGTTAAGAGAAACAGAATAAATAGTTTAAGCCGCCATCGAAGACCATTGGAGATACAGTGCCTATAGCAGGACACACAGAAAAGGGACAGAGTGAGAGTTCAGAGTGTTTGCATGTGGAGATGATAACCCAGGTCATTTTTTTTTTCATATTTTGTTTGCTTTCATTTCCTACAGTGAGCAAACACACGGTTTGGGGTGGTGCTTTTGTGACATATAGCAGACTTACTTATAAGCGTATTTAACACATTCTTTCTTAAACTGAGTTAATGAACTCACAAAAACTTGAACTAGTGCCTGTTCGCATCTTGTATCTTTTGGTTGAGCTTGCCTTCTAGCAAAATTCATATTAAAAATAATACTTTGTATAGATTACTAGTTCAATCAGTTATGCTCTAGCACAACACACTTGAAAAAAATTATTTTTGATCTTATGTGTGTGTTTGTACCCATGCGAGTTTATGTGTGTGCATGCCAGTAGTTATGGAGGCCAGAGAGTTTGTCAGATCCCCTAGTTCTGGAGTTACTGGCAACCGTGAACATCCTCATGTGTGGGTCCTTTCTCCGCAAGGGTAATATGGGCTCCTAACTGGTAAGTCATCGAAGCCCTGTAGCCCCATACACATATTTTTAAAAACGTCACCATCCTGTGCAAAATCATGCATAGACATTTGCAAGGTGTACAGCTAAAATCAAACTAGAAGTATAATATTAAAAATCTTTCAGAAAGAAAGAGAAGACAGGAGCCTAATGAAAATAGTTGCTCTATTTATGCTTGTTAATCAGTTAAGCAATGTAACAAACACAATACACTTGGCATTTGGTCTTGACTATGACCTAGAGGTTGTCTATGAGTGTGGCCTCAGGTAATTTGTTACAGGGCCATACAAGTCCACTTATCTGGAGTTGGGCGTGGTGTGTATACCATGTGTGGTAAACTGAGGCAGCTGGTGTGTGTTTACACTGTGCATCTGTGCTTTCTGTGCGGCCTGATGGGTGCAGTGTCCTGTGGTCACCTAGTGGTTCTTGTGGGCAGACCCACATTCCTTGGGTTAGTATGCTGTTCTCTGATACTTGTGCTGGAACAATGCATTTCCCAAGCAACACCGGAAGAGAACGGACTGCATGTGATGGAGATGAAATTTAACAGTACTTGTTCTAGCTGTGATAAGAGCCTGGTTTGAAACCAGCCTCCCCATCATTACTCATTATTTCAAGGCTTGCATGAGGCATCCCTGTGTGGTACTCCACTCCACCACGCTTTAGTTCATGACCCGAACGGACAACAGAGCAGCAGCATTCTTAGGGAGACATTCAGCCCTGCTCCTGTATTTTCCCTTGGCGTGTAACTGGAGACCTGCCAAACTCGGCAGCTTTCCACACTCAGTTCCGTTACCAGATGGGCTGTCCAGTCAAGCAAATGGCCTTGAACTTGAAACACCATCAGATAATGCACTCCAGGTCCTTGTCTGGAAGTTTAACCTTGATCATAGCGCAGCTCAGTCCTTATAAAGGCTGCCATGAAAACCTGAAGTTTATGCATTGTTATCTCAAAGAAAGAAGTTCCCATTTTGGGACCCTACTTCTCATACTGGGTTGCCTTGCACAGCCTTAATGCAAGGGGAGGAGCTTAGCCCTAGGCAACTTTGATAAGCCATGTTTTGTTGATGTTCCTGGAAGGCCTACCCCTTTCTGAACAGAAACAGAGGAGGAGTGGATTGGGGAGGGGCAGATGGGAGGTATTGGGGGAGAGAATGGGAGAAGAGGAGGAAGGAGAAACTACATTAGTGATGTAAAAATAAATAAATAGATTTCATTTAAAAAAAAAAAAAAGAAAGAGGTTCCCCTGTTCCTCCTGAATACCTTATTACAAAGAAGGGAGAAAAGTGTGTCATTTGAAACGTTTAAGGAAAGTCTGAGGATTTTATAAGTAACAAAAGCGATCACTTAAGGGAAATCTATTGCACAATCTGTGCCTGAAGTCATCCAGATGAGCAGAGATTTTGATCATGAGATCCGCCAGAGATATCTTCCCTACCTGCCCACCACTTATGTAACGTAAACTAAATTCCATTTAGCATTATGCCTCTAGCCCCATTACAAGAAGATCAGTACAAGGTAGGGATTTATAATGCTGGTTATGTGTGGTGCCTGCCTTGTGGGTTTTACACCAACCTCTTTATGACTGTTGGGAGAAGTGTCCCTGGCTTCAATACTGGTGCCTGCCTTGTGGGTTTTACACCAACCTCTTTATGACTGTTGGGAGAAGTGTCCCTAGCTTCAATACCGCAAATGACTGTGTTTCTGAACAGCTTTGGCCTTTGCTTCCATGGGTATAGTTAGTCATACCACTGATGCTGTCCTCTTCCTCTTCATGGCCGCAGACTTCTTTGCTCTGACCCACACACTGGAAAACAAAAACGATCCAAAAGAAAAATCACTTGCCAACCCGGGAATGAAGTTTCCCACCAGTGTATTTGAATGATCAGCATTTAATTCAAACACCAGGTCTGGCCACATTGAACTCGCATCTCCATGGCGACTGTGGGGTCCAGTGAAGAAGTAATGCCCTTTCCCTAATATAGAATAGGCTGTCTCCAGTTAACTAATTCCCTCTGCCTCATCCTAGAGGAGGCTGGACTCGTGCGTCCTCTGGCTTAGAAAGCCAGTACTACTACTTTCTGCCTTTGTTCTTTTATCTTGGGACATTACGGACTCTTTTTCATCAAATTCTTTCAAGTCTTTTAAGAAGAAATGAGTAGAAATAAGCAGAAATAGGAAACTGACTTTGTTCTCCCAGCCATTTTGTTTGTACTTTGCCTGGTAAGTTCTGAAGCATTTCAGTGTTTTTCCTGTGACCTCTTTTTGAGCATACTTGATTCTAGTACCATTGAAGAGTTGGCATTTTTTGTGCATTTATTTTGCAAGTCCACACAATTGTAAATGTGTGGTTTCCTTCCTGCCTTGCATCCCTGCTTCCTCCCCACCCCCACCCCCTTCATCGTTCCTTCCCTCTCTCATGCCTTCTCCAGTCCTTACAGAGACTAATACACTGGAGTTTGTTTATTAAGCAATTTTTTATTAAGGATCAGACCTGCCAATGATTGCATTGGTGTTAGGGATAGAACAGTGAATAAAATGGACTAGAATGTGTGCTGTGTCAGAGATCACAGGCTGTCAGGAATGGGGTGAAAACCAAACCAAACAACCAAGCAAGCAAACAAAAACAAGAGATTTCTGATTGAGGCTAATGGGTTAGGCCTCAGTGTTTTAGTTTCTTCTGATCAGAGTTCTGAATTAACAGTAGAGAACTGTACAGACATCTGTGGAGGGGCACTGTGGTCCAGAGGGACAGAGGCAAGGGTAAAACCCTCCCTTGGAGGAGGAAACAGCCTGGGTCTGGCCCAAGATGTCTCTTTTATTCTGCATGCTGCCTCCATGAAGACTATCAGGAGAAAGGCCTCTGGTGTCGATACAACATTTAATCATGCTTCTACACAGCCTTGGCTTTTTGACCTGGCAGCATTGGCTTATACTCTCTGGACCACGTCTGAGAACTTACTTCACCCCTGAAGGCCACATTTTTCTTTCTGGTTTCCGCTCTGGTCCAACTTTGGTCATTGGCCCTTCATAAGTGGTTAGTAAATATTTGTGCAATTAAAGAATGAGCATCAAGAGTTTTAGAAGAATAGCAAGGTTCTCTGAAGCAGAGTTCACTAAGCTATGTTCTCACAAATGTAGGTAAAGCCTTTTCTTTTGATCCATAGTCAGGGCCATTATCTATTGGGCCACTGACTTACCCACAAGGTCCTTTTCTTTGGTGATGTTTGCAGTTTTTACACTTAGCAAGAAACACCTACTAATAATAAACAAGGACTTGTCATCCAAGTAAGGGCCCTGAGGGTCTCCACTAGGGTGCTAGGGTTGGGAGTGCATCCTCCAGGTTCACCCACTTATTTGGGCATGCCCCAGAACAGTGGGAGCTAGACTGAGGCAGACTGTATTGTTCTTTTCTATCTGTTGTTTGCCATTTGTTTATCTCAGCTTCCAGCACAGAACTTGTGAGCTCGGAGTGAGCTAATTCTTAATACATACTGAAGAATAACCAGGATTTGAGTATGGTCACTTTTATAGAGTGACATTGTGTCCACCCTGGAAAACTACTGTATGTTCTGTAATAGTCTTCTAAGGACACCTCAGAACCAGGGAAGACTAGATGTCTAAGTGGGCATGAAGGCCAGGCCTTCCTAATGCATATGTCACACATTCCTTGCCTTAACTCCTTAGTTTTTAATCTCTTTATGCACAGGGAAACTGAGATCCAGATTGGTGAGGACAGAGCCTCGTTTAATTGTAACCATTGTGTTTCCAGTTCTTAGTCTTAGCAAAGAAAATTTGTGGAACTTAAGAGTGAGAAGAATTCTCAGGACCAATGGAGTCTTGATGGGGTTAGCAGCCTCCTTTCCTGCTGTATGCTCTTGGGGATCTCTGGTGTGACTGGTGTTAGGTGGAGAGGAAGGTCTGTTTCGTAGTGCTTCCTTTTTTGGTTTTTCTGAATGCACCCCAAAGGCTGCTTTGGCTCCATGACTTGAGACTGTGAGACTTCACCTGGGCTTCTACAAAAACATTTGCGAATTTCTTCTTCAGAGAAATCCTTGCTTTGGCTGTGATAAGACACTGGTATTTTATAATTATTCCATTCCAGTCTCCACATGGTGTTCAGCTTGTCAGCCCATTCCTTCTCGTTCTCAGCCAAAGATGCTAACAATTTTATCCTCTGGCCACTCCTTCTCTCTGTCCCGGTGTCAGGAACAGATTCCTCTCCTTGCCCTAGAACAATCAGATTTTCTGTTTATTTTCATTGTTGACAGAGTTGAGCTCATTAACTTCCCTGCTTTTGCAGGAACACAGATTTAAAGCAGAGGGGGAAGGTTGGTGGATGCACAATAGTCACTTGGGTTACAGAGGCTCTTTGGAATCCTTGCACTCCCCTTTCATGTGTATGCATTGAATCAAGGGGGCATGGTGATTTTTGTAGATCATGTCCATGTAGATGAAAGAGATAAGCAGGTCAAACCCAGCTAACTTTCTGGGGAAGATGAAATGGCTGAGTCTTCTCATTACTTCTTTTTTCCCCAGCTCGCACTATGGCAGTGTTGCTCTGGCAGATATTGGCTGGCCATGGAACATTTGAAAGAGCAAGGGTCTCATGAATGTTCTCTGTGTCACCATGGCTGA
Source organism: Peromyscus leucopus (assembly GCF_004664715.2). Classification (NCBI taxonomy): domain Eukaryota; kingdom Metazoa; phylum Chordata; class Mammalia; order Rodentia; family Cricetidae; genus Peromyscus; species Peromyscus leucopus. The sequence goes on from NC_051065.1 coordinate 114,027,470, forward strand.
AGAGTCAAAACAAATCATCCTTGTAGTCAGAAGTTTTCCTGTGTCCCTTCCAGTCCACAGACACTCAGACCCAAATAAACACACAGAGGCTTATATTAATTCAAACTGCTCAAGCCATTATTAGCTCAGGCTTACCACTAACTAGCTCTTACACTTAAACGCAGCTCGTTTCTGTTAATCTATATGTCTCTATGTGTCCTGTGGCTTTACCTGTGTGCCATTACATGCTGCTCCCTGGATGGCAGGCTAAAGTCTCCTGATTCAGCCTTCCTCTTCCCAGAATTCTCCTTGTCTGCTTATCCCACCTATGCTTCCTGCCTGGCTACTGGTCAATCAGCATTTTATTAAACCAGTGTACAAAAGCATTATTCCACTACACATCCTCCATGTGTTTTCTCGAGTGCTCACGAGTAGATTCCAGCTTTTGTATCAGTCCTTTGATCACACTGTTAACTGAAAACAAACTATTGATGAAAACATAGTGGTAAAGAGAAATTGGACAGACATTTGTGCCATTGTTCTCTTGGTTCCCATGGCATGCTCAGATGGTAACACACATTGGTAACTGAATGTGGAAAGTCTTCTAAAAAAATCACGTTCTCGAGTCTGCTTATGGGTGTGGTGTTACTGACATAATCTCATTAGTTTTTAGTAGTGAAATCCATTCTCATTAAAGAGTAGATACTGTGTTTTTAAGAGAACCCCACACAGATACCCCAAAGACTACCATAGTTTCCCCTCCTTTTGTGTACTGTTCACTTCATGCTTTTGTACTGATGAGAATAAACAATAAGGTGTGCGTTTCCAAGAATATTTGGTAGTCTCCATTTACCTGGAAACTTTTTGGGTAAAGTGCCTTTGGATGTAGCAGGGAAGTGAGAGTTTTGGTGAGGCCCTGCCAGCCTCAGTCTATGGTTATGATGATAGTGATGATAGTAGTGATGGTGTTTTAAATGAAAATGGCTACAGTGTATCTGACATTTACACTTGTCTGTTCCAAGTGTATAAGAGATAGTACTCCCTGTGCCGTGGCACAGCCTGTCAATGTGATTGTTCTTATTTCCATTTTGTAGATGAGGAAACAAAGGGGTTGAATAGTTTCCTGTTGGGTATACAGCTCCTGAGAGAGGGGAGGAGCTTTGGATGTGAAGCTCCTGTTACCTCCTGCTCACATCCTTTCCGCAGGTCACAAACTCATGCCTCAGATATGTTTGAGTCTGTTACCTATTTCTCTGCTTCGCTCCTCTTTCTTCTCATATCTTTGCCTGGGGCTCGCTTGCTGGAATGCTTTTCAAAGGTCCCAGCTCTTTCCATCTTAGTCTCCGTGGATAGCTCTGTTTTCAAAACTTCCCTACCTTTTGAATTCCTGGCAGTGTACTGTCTCTACTCAAGTAATCCAGGGATTACCAACCTCCACTGAAAGTATTCAGTGAGTTTACCCTGCTTACATGTGCTCGAGTTTTCTCCGGAAAGTGGGGTCTATGAGTCTCAGAATAGTGATCCAAGAGGTGAAGAAACTGTTGTTGATAGCTCTCTTACAAATGCGTAGCCAGAGGCAAGGAACATGTCTTCTTCATAGTTCTTTCTGTAGATGGATTTAATAAGGATATAGTTTTAATTGTCTGGATAGATGATATATTTACTTATAGCCCGTGATTTAAAGAACATAGGATGTGGGTTCAGCTGTCCTTGGGTTGACTTCCTGTTTCACAAGTCACCTCTCACAGCTACGTTCTCTTCATTGAAAAAAGGGCATCACAGTGATGTAAAAGTTAAAGCATTGCTATTGAAGATTAAAATAAGGTGTACAGGGACATGCTTAGCGTGGAGGCTCATTGTGTACCTTCCGTAAGCAACCACACTTACTATTACTGCTTCTGATTAAGTGTCTTTGAAAGGTCTTGAAGGAAGAAGTTGTCACAAATTTCCTTAGGACTCTCACAGACATAAAATGTCTTCATGTCATTCTTGAGTCTTAAAGGCTTTGAGCCACTATCGATGAAGTGACAGGCACAGGCAGCTATGACCCTGAAATGACATTATCAGACATTCCCTTTCCCTGTGGCCATGACCCTGGCCCTACCATGACCCAGGCTTAACAGAAGGACACCCAAAATGCCATCTCATAGAACTGTTATTATGCTCTGTATACACTCTGCCCCCTAGGATTCAGACATATGCTTTTTATGTTTAAATCAACAGAAAAAAGTGCAGCTGTAGCCACTGTGATGCATAATTGTTGAAGTAGCCCTTTTTGTGGCATGCTCTCAGAGTCCCCAAGTGTCAGGTAGTCCTTTCTGCATTTCACAGGTGTGTGTGTATATTAGGTCAGATAAAAGTCAGCAGCCACTGGGCATTACCACTTGCTGACACAGTAGTGATGAATAGTTGTACATAAATCAGGTTGTAAGTTTGTGGTAGTTCTGCCAAAAGGGCCATGTTGGCAAAAAGGAGCCATTTGGAAGCTGCTTGAGTGGGTGTTTCTGAACTCCACCTCAGTGATGTACACTCAACACAGAAAAGGTTGCTTATAGTCTCTGAACAGAATACGTTGTAAGCTGAAGTTTATTGATACCTGGTCAGGGCACCTTTCCTGTAGTCTTCCTTCCTTCCTTCCTTCCTTCCTTCCTTCCTTCCTTCCTTCCTTCCTTCCTTCCTTCCTTCCTTCCTTCCTTCCTTCCTTCCTTCCTTCCTTCCTTTTTTCCTGCCTGCCTTCTTTTCTCTCTCTCTCCCCTCCACCACACTCCATCTCTCTCCCAGACAGGGTTTCTCTGTGTAACAGCCCTAGCTATCCTGGACCTCACTTTGTAGACCAGGCTGGCCTTGAACTCACAGAGATCCATCTGACCTTGCCTCCCGAGTGCTTCCATCATTTCTTTGATCAGTGCTGCCATTTTGGTTGAATAATTGGCAAACACTCCTTTTCCCTCTAGTCTTCAAGAATGGATAGCTCCTTTATGACTGCTCAGACTGGAAACCATCCCGAATGCCCATTCCCTTGTAAATGATCAACCAGTTATGGTTCCAGGGAAATCTAATTAGCAATTAAAAGCAATAGACTCTTGATATCTTTTGTGGGCAACTCTCGAATCCATTTGCCAAGGGGAAAACCCAGACTCCAGAGGCTGTATATATTTGGGGCTGGAGGTGTTGGTAAGGAACTTGTGTAGCACAAAGCCCCGAGTTTGACCCCTCAGCACTGCATAAACCACGTGTGGAGTTTCCCACCTATAATTCCACAGCTCCAGAATTGGAGGCAGGGGGATTAGTAGTTCAAGGTCATCCTTGGCTCTGTAAACTAACAAATGGTTTCTGGGAGATAGTACTCCGGGGAGTTTTAATTTCCTCTGGGTCAGCATAAAGGAGTGTTGTTCTGACATCTTGACTGTGGGAATGACTGTTACGAGACTATACATTTCAAACCTTATAGAACCATACGCCAAGGAAAGGCATATTTTAATAACAATTGAATAATAAAAGTGGGGAAGATGGCAGCTACTCAATGTGCTCATAAAGAAATGCTTTTGAAAGTATAATACATGTGATTTAAATTCTATAAATTTTATATAAGTGCCATAATTATTTACTGCCTAGTTGCAGTAATGCTTTGCTTCCTGGGGAACCTTAGAGGAAATTCTGATCCAGGAAGTCCATGACATCTCACTCTCCTTTGATAAATAAGTCCAAGAAGCTATAAGGTAACTTTAGGCTATAAATTCTCTGATAGGGATAGGGTATTGGGGAAATACACATCAGTTAATATTAGGGGGTTATTGTTGAGAAAGTAAGAAAAGTTTGTCCACAAATGATCCTGAAGAGACATTGGAGAAGAAAGAGATCGATTAGTATTTGGAGGTTATTAAGAAAGTGAGGAAGGCTTGCCAAGGAATGATCTTGAAGAATGGATTAATTTTAAAGAATTTTTAGAGGACTGTTACTTGAACTATTATAGCCTATTGAAACATTTTTAGATCTTTAAATTTTATTTTATGGGTATACATGTTTTCTTGCATGTATGTCTGTGCACTACATGTGTGCCCCTAGAGGCCAGAAGAGGTTATAAATCCTCTGAAAGTGGAGTTATGGACAGTTGTGAGCTGCCATGTGAGTTCTGGGAATTGAACCTGGGTCCTCTGCAAGAACAGCAGTTGTCCTTAGCCACTGAGCCATCCCTCCAGCCTGAACCATAACATCTTATAGAAAGTATGCAAATCTTAAATTCACTTTCTGATCATTTTTAGCAGGTTACCAACACCCAGCTTGTCAATGGAGAAAGATGAGCACCCTTTTGGAACCCTCGATTACCCCTAACTCTAAATGCCAACCCTCTCCTGATGTAGATATGTCGTACCTACATGTCCATGTGGATGTGTACACATGTGTGTGCAGGTTCATGTGCATGTGAATGGATGTATGTGGAGGTCAGAGGACAATGTCAAGTGTCTTCCTTAGTTGCTCTATGTGTTATTTTTTGAGGCAGGATCTCTCAGCTCATTGAGATGTAGCTAGAGCTCATTGATTTGGCTCGACTGTCTACCTGTCTCTGCCCGCTGCCTCCCAGGTGCCACAGTTACAGGTGCACATTGCCCATGCCTAGCTTTTGTGTGTGTGCTGGAGATCTGAACTCAGGGCCTCATGTTTATGTGGCAGGCACCTCACCCACTGAACCACCTCTCTACCAGCGCCTTTCCCTGACTTCTAACCCTGCATATAAATGCTGTTCTGAGTTTTACTTAACTGTGCAAATAGAATCATACATTATGTACTGCCACATCTGAATTATTTTGTTCATCTGTGTGTATGTGAATTCACCTCTTCTTTGAGGTGGTAATGGTAATTTGTGATATAGTGGCATCACCAAGTGTGGATTCTGGTATCCATGAGTTCTGTGGTGTGCTGCCGTTTTGAATGACTCTACTCTTGTCCCGTTTGGGTAGATAGCAAGAACCGTTTTCAAAAAGGCTTTGGATGAATTTGCACCATCAGCCAGGTGTGCCGTTGCTCTCTTCCCCACGCACACTGGTTAACACACCTGTCTTCCTTTGTTGAAGAGTGAGGAGACCTTGGGCCAGAAAGGGAGTGTGAATACATGAAGGGTGTTCCTGGCAGCAGAGCGACCTCAGTGAGCACGCACAGCCAGACTTAGAGCATGAGTGAGTTGCCCATGTTGATTGGAATCATTAAGTCTGGGAAGGTATGCTGGCCCTTGATTGGCAGGCTAAATAAAACACTTGAAATTCTTTCACTGTTTATTGGTAAGCCATTACCTGAGAACAGCAAACCCCTGCCTAGGAAGGGTTCTCTAGTCATAGGCAGGGAAGTTCCGCTGTCCAAGTCAGTGCTGAATCATGTCAGAATAACCGAGGAATGGTGAAACAGAAGGTGCACTGTGGCTGTTGCCAGATGAGGTGTGATAAATGCTGCTCCTTGGGAGGTGCGATATGTTTGACATGGTGGTACCTTGGGTAGCTGTATGACATCACTGTTGTCCTTTCAACATCTCCAGTGATCAACACTTGCTATTTCCATTTCCCCTTTATCCTTACTCTCCTTTCTGGATTTAAATATATCCTCCCTTCCTTCCTTCTTCCCTCCCTCCCTTCTCCTTCCCTCTCCCTCCCTCCCTCCCTCCCTCCCTTCCTCCCTCTTCCTTTCTTCCTTTCTTCCTTCCATGGGGTCACACTGTAGTCCAAGATGACCTGGAATTTACTATTTAACCTAGGCTACCTTGAACTTATGGCAGTTGTCTTGCTTCAGCCAAGGAGGTTATAGATGTGAACCATTACACTGGTCTTATTATTAAATATACCTTACATTTAGAAAAGCATCAAAACCCATCAGTTTACTAAAGAATAATGAAACAAATACTTGTGAGCATGCCAGCCTTCTTAAATGTAGAACACACTCCCCACTGAGATAACTGTCCTGCTGAATTCTGTCCTGACCACTCTTTATTATTATTATTATTACTATTATTATTATTATTATTATTATTATTATTATTATTATAGTTTTCTGTCAATGGATCCAATCCTAGACAGTGCCTTAAACTTTCAGTTGTTGGAATCACATGACAGCTTTCTGTATGCCTTTTCTTTTTTCATTCAGTATTTGTTCTGACTATCCAGAGAGGATTATAGTCATGGCTCACTAGTGTGTCATGGTTCACTGTATGGCTCAGTTTAGTGACCTATTCCCTCTTTACCTTTAATTGCTGACACACTGACCCACATATTGTGGCACGTGTTATAGACTGAAGTTCATTTGCACACTGTGTCCCACAGACCAAAAAGCTGTCCATAAACTCATTAAAACTTTTGGTTAATAATTTAATGTTTATAAAGACTTGGAAGGACTTTGTGTTCTGTGTGGGAGACACCTCCCCCTCCCCTTCCCTCCCTTTTTCCTTTCTCCTCCTTCACTTATGTCTCTGCATGGTAGGCATTGTGTGTATGAGTGCTCACACTGTAGAGGCACACGTTATATGTGGGCATGAGCGCACATGTATGCATGCATATGTAAGTCTTGGCCCTGGGGAGTCTGTCTCGATCACTCTCTGCCTTATTCATCCCATCAGCTTCTCACTGAATCCAGGCCTCATCTATTCAGCTAGTCTGGAGAGCTTGCTTTAGAGACCCTGTATCACTGCCCCTTGGTATTTATGTGAGTGCTGATGATGGAAACCTGCTTTTCACTCTGCTGTGGCAATTGCTTCAGCAGCTGAGCCACCTCAGCCCAGACAAGTTTTCCCATGTGTTTTCTTTGTAGTAGAGTTCTGGGAGCCACAGCATCTTCTGTGAGGCTGTTGCCTGTACTGCATCACAGCCAGCAGCATCCCTGGCCTTCCCTACACACTGGTGCTGCTAGCACCCCCTCCTCATTTGAAAAAAAAAAAAAATGTCCCAAGGCTTTCGTCCCCCGTACCTGCGGGGGACAGAGTTTTCACTGCTTGAGAAACTTAGTTTTTAACCTTCTGCACTTAGAGAGGGAATCTTGGACTTCCCCTCCTGCCCCATCCCAGCCCCAGATGGGTGACTATGAGCAGGGATATTTTCTTTTGTCTTTGACAGTGGGCTTTTCTTGTCCTAGTCATCAGCCATATTCTGTTACAAGGAGCTCTTTCTGGGTTCTCATGGACCACAACAGGCCTCCCTTTCCCTGAATGCCCTCAAGCCTTCTTCACGTCCTCCTTCCGGTGAGACCACCATGCTGTCGTATTTATAAAAAGCAAATAAAGGAGAGAAAATAAATTGTATATTTTTTGGACTTGCCAGCTTAGAAGGTAATAATAAATGCATATTAATAAAGTTACAATGCTGATGAATTATATGGTGCCCATATGTGCAATGCACATATAGAACATTTACTTATTTTTCTGTGTATGGTTGTTTTATCTGCATGTATACACCTGTGTACCATGTGTGGTGCCTGGTGCCCGAGGAGGCCAGAAGAAGACATTAGGTTCCTGAGCCTCAAATTATAGATGACTGTGAATCTCATGTAGATGCTGAGAAGGGAACCTCGGTCCTCTGGGACGGTAGCCAGTGCTTTTAGCCATCTCTCCAGCCCCTGAAATGCATATCTTACAGCACTGGTTCTTCGCTATGAACTTCAGTTGTGTTCCAGAAAGCATCCTGGCATCTCTAAAACATGGTTCATCAGTCATATGCAGCCAAAGATTGCTATGAAAGTAGCCCAGGATAAAACCCAAAAACTTATTTAAAAGATTTTAATTTTAAATTGTGTGTGTGTGTGCGCACGTGTTCGTGTTCGTGTGCGTGTGCGTGTGCGTGTGTGTGTGTGCGCCTCTCTGGGCATGTACATGTGAGTACAGAGATCTGTGGAGCCCAAAAGTGGCCTTTGGAAACCTCGAGCTGGAGTTAGAGGAAGTTGTGAGCTGCCCTGGGGCGGCGTGTCCCAGGAACCACCCAAAGGTCTTTGTTAAGAGCAATATGCACTCCTCATTGCTGAGGAACCTCTCAGGCCCCCAGTCATCAACTCATTTAAAGTATTCTAAGTTTGTTTTTCTCAATTGTGTGGTTCTTGAGCAGGGAATTTATAGATAAGAATACTCTATTTCAGTGTCAAAAGGTTGACAAGACATTTTTACCTGCAAAATGAAGATTTGAAACATGGAAATTAAAAATATATTTAGAATTCACCCAGCTCTTCTAAAACTTTGTGTGCAAGTTCTCCTCACCCCTCACCCTTTCGGGTGCAACAGGAAGCCTGTCCACGAACCCCAAAGTATTATAAAGTTAGCTCCATCTAGTGTATGAAGGGATTATATGGCTGAGGTGGGTGGGGACTATTTCTAGGAATGCCTTTTGATAAGTCATCATGGAACTAGAAGAATACAAACCAAGCCCAAACCCAACATTAACCACATGGATGTCACAGAAGGAGACACAGGCAGCCGAGGCGTCTTCAGAGGCTAAACCATGCTCCCCAGCCCCCCTGACAGTCCGCCCTCACAGGCTTGCTGTCTTCCCCTCAGGACAGAGGTCCTGTGTCCAGACTCCGTCAGCACCACCGAGTGTCACGTCCACCGTGAAGCTCTAAGTCTTGCCTGGCAGGACCCTACATTTCCTGAATGGAATCCTATCGGCAAGTGATACTCATTTTCCACTGTGGTAAGAGATTAGGGCTAAGCTCGCCTGTGGCGATATCAGAGCCCGGTATGGCTGGTTTATCTCACTGAAATTCTTCACAGCCGTCGGTGTCTCGCTACAGCGCAGGAGGCCGTTATTTCCCGGCTGTGTTTAATTGTGTTTCCCCTGAACATCCTTCATTGCTCTCGGTGACTGTTTCTCAGACTGCCGCTCTTCCCTGCTAAGTTCATTTAGATACAGCCTAAGGCTTCAAATACTAAACATATTTCGAGGGGACGTTATAGAGTGTTTGGACACAAGTACAAGCATGTGTTAAGTGAATACAATGAAACTGAAGAAAATGTTTAGATTCTTTCAAGATCTGTAGTCCGAGACGGTGGGGGGCCTGAGCTTTCTGCTCAACAACAGGCAAGTGTTGAGAGGCGGAAACATTAGCATCAGAGACTTTTCCCTGAGATGAAAGAAATCTGAAAGGCCCCTTTCAGCTCGTGACTCCAGGGCTAGTTAATGTGGAGTCAGTGTGTCCGGATTTGAAACCATCTTGAACCACACACTTAGGAGACCTCGAGGACTTAGTGTCTTTTAGCTGTTTAGCTCTAAATTTCCAAAGACCGTTTTTTTCTCCACAAAACCATCTTGAATCATTCTTTTCTGAGAATTTCTTCATACCTTTTCCCATTAACATGTGTAAATTGTATCATAGGTTCAGGAGCCTCTTTTATTTATATTTAACACTGTACTTATTTGTTTCTGTAAATGTGTGGCACAGCGTGTGTGTGTGTGTGTGTGTGTAGGTCAGGAGACAACTTGCCGGTTGTCTTCCCAGACTGAATTTAGGTGCTCACGGGCAGGCGCCTCTACCTGCTGAGCAATCCAGCTCTGCTTCCTTTTTTTTTTTTTTTTTTTTTTTTTTTTTTTAAATCGTTGCAACATCACATTTTTCACAGTCCCCTGTTAAAGCAGATGATTTAAGGACAAGCAGTATTTCTTCCTTCTAGTAACTACCATTATTTTAACTCTTGATCGCTAGGAATGTTCAGGGAAGTCTGCCTAATGGTTTGTGTTGCTCTAGGAAGTCAGATCCTGGCTACAGGTGCTTTGTGAAAGCACCGTGTTAATGAATTAATCATTTAACACAGCGCCCAGTGGCTGCTCAGTGTCTCCTGGGTGTGGAGGGAGCTGTTCCTGGCTAGAGAATGGAGTGGGAAACACAACAGATATGGTCCATGCCTTCATGGAATGCAGAAGCCAGTGGAGGGCTGGGTTAGGGACAGGAATGAAGTGACTCCAGCCCCTGGCTCTAATTTTAGAACTGGTTTGCTTTTGTGATCCTTGAGTGGCTTTCAGAAACTCCAACCAGAGGACTATGGGTTGTCGAGTAGCAGCGCCCAGATCTGGGCTTCATTCATGTGCTCAATTTTGGAAAGTCCCCTCACTTCCTGGTCCTCACTTCCTCTATTTAAATAGATTAAATCACTGTAAGGTGTGATCTGCAGATGTGAGAATTCTCCCTGTCTTTGTCTCTCCTACTTTTTTCTTTTTAAAATGAACCAGGGACATGATCTCACGTACCCCCAACCCACCCCAGTTTTCCCAATTTCCTACTGACAGACCAAGAAGTGAGAATACATTGATACTGGACCCAGAGTTAGGAAGCAGACCTCTTTATTAATAGGCATATATCAAGGATAGTGAAGGTTATAGGCGATGCGATTCCCAAGCTGTCTCTTTAAGCTAATAAACGATTATTCACACAAACATTTCTTTTTAGACTCTAGTATCTGTGCTATAATACTGACAGACATCAGGCATATCAACTAGAGCTCTAGCAAGTGCTCACGTTTTTTTGTTGAACCAGTTAGCTTTAATAAGAATATTTTTTATTTTTCTACCTTTTTCATGATTTTGTTAGTATTGTTTAAACAAAAATCATCTTTTTGATATTGGAGGCCAGATGAACTTGGATTAATGTAACTATTATTTCCATGGCTCCAATATCTGAGCGCTGTCAATGTTCAGTAACTGTTCACTGTAGAGGTAGGCATCTTTGCTGAGCACTAGATGTTTTAGAGTGTAAGGTTTAATATTTTAGAGCAAAGATACAATTTTTCCTTTATGACTCTTCATGGCAGTACTGTTTAAAATTATTCAGACTGTTAATTTAAAATATTGGTTATTTTAACTTTTACTGTCAACATAAATATATGCCTTGATTATAGGCAGGGCTCCCTAGAGTGTGAATTAGGTACAGAAAGCTAATATGTATCCAGCTTATTATGAGTGATTGGATTTAATCAACAGACAGGAAGGATTTCTGTGCAAATATTATTTTTCCCAATTTAAATCCTGTTTGCTCAGCATAACTGAAGCAGATGTCATTAGCACAAGAGTGAGTGTTTGAGCTACCTCAAACATTTGGGAAATGTGGCTATTAACACAGATTCCGGGTAAGGTAACCTACGAGGACAGACAGTCCAGAGTGGTGTTTGGACCAGTTTTGAATCATACTAATTTTGCTATTTAAAGATAAGATTTTCCACTTGACCTTTAGTTTTATGTTTATATAGTAAAAATAAAAATTACAAACATAATTGACACACAGAGCCAGAGCAGAAGGCTTCTGTTAGAATTTCGTTTGCAGCTGAGATAGCCATTGAGAAGGCAGCTAGTTATCTGGTAGCAGAAGTTACAGAGAGCTTCCACCATTGCAGGTCTTATCTGTCCATTGGGAATACTAAATCATACATTCATCTAGTCCTTCCTTTAGTTTTATTTTATTTTTATGTGTCTGAGTGTTTTGCATACATGTGTGTATTTGCTCTACATTGTGCATGATGTCCATAGCATCTAGAAGGGGGCACTGAACCTGTAAAACTGGAGTTATGGATGATTGTGAGCTCCTTTGTGGGTGCGGAGAACCAAACAGGGTCCTCTGCTAGAGCATTGAGTGTTCTTAACCACTGAGCCATCTCTCTGGTCACATTGGCCCTTTCTTGGACTTACATATATTTTGGATACGTATAGCCACTTCAGGCATCAGGTTTGAAAAGCAGCTTTACTTTTGTCTCTGAGTAGTGATTTTTCTTTGTTCGAGAATGCAGAGTTCTTAGCTATTTGGTGTAACACTGCCTTTGAATTGTTGATCAGTGTTCCTGATTCTTAGGCGGCACTGAGGGAATGCTATTTTCCAGGCACTCCGCTAAGTACTTTTCCTGCCATACCACATTTAAGTATCCCATTTGTTTCTAGGAATTAAATGACTTGCCCAGGGAAATCCATGCCGGGGGCAGGCCTGCTTCTGTGTCCACACTGAATAACTATACTGCGTATTCTTTAGTTGGCAAAATGCTGCTGTATTTGAGTCCAGCTTAGAGACAGCTACTAGTGAGTGTGTTTATAAAACAGCGGGCTGCTTAGCGATTTGTTGCTTATGGTTGAAACCACTGCTTTAGTTCCTGACCACACATCTTGTAACAACTGGTGTTTTTGCCGTTCAGCGGCTTCCAGCCACCGTCCGCTGTAGCATGGCGGTCTGTGAGACACAGCCCCTCTCTATTCCCTGCTCAGGTTTTTGTGCATGGATATCGTCTTGTACGGTGACCAGTGGTGGCTGCATTATTCCAAGAGCAGCATGTGCGTCTTCACAGAACCTAGATGGTGTGCGTCAGGCATTTCACTTGGCCTTTTGATTCAATCAAGAAACACAGTCAACATGAGTCTGATGAGGCTGTTGCTAAAATTTCCTGGTACGCTGCTTTACAGCAGATAGAAAGGAGTAAAAGTGAACACCTAAGTCAGTAACAGAATCACTTCTGCTTTTCAAGTGGTATTCCCATTGGTGTATGTCAGACACTGTGCTTTTATACATCTTACAAGGCTGGAGATGTGTTCACGAACAGCATCACCACGGACCCCCAGGAATGCATTGTGCCTTGACGTTTGATGGTCCTGCTGCCGCTCCAGCCTGGTCTTACCACACAGCCTTCACGTATTGAAGCTGACTGATGGAAATGTCATGTTTTGGCACACAGCCTGTCGTGTGTAGACCAGAACACCTAGCTGGCCAGGTTGTCTTGCTTCTTTCTCTCCATCTCTTTCCCAGTCTTCTGTGGATCATACAGGACTTAGAAGCAGTTCTGCAGCTTGATGTCCTGGCATATCACTGGGAGTTGGGGGCAGAGGGAGGTGGGTTCACTTTCTTCAGCAACCAAGACCACAGCTGGGGCGGCTTGGGAAGCCACTTTGATAGCTGGATATTAGGATACTTTAAAACCCTGCAGGACTCTTACTTAGAAGGAACTGCTGTTCTAGATGGTGGTGATGGAGGCACACTTCCCATTTTAGCCCTGATTGCCCTGAAAAGGGAGGCAGAGGGCTTCTGTGTTCTTATCTCTCCCTTTGTTTCCTTTCTTTTCATCCCCTCTGATTCCCTCCCTTTCCTCAGTACCCTGGCTGGCCTCAAACTCATGACTTTCCTTCTCAGCCTTTTTCCATCATTTTTAAAGCTACCAACAATAAAAGAGAAGTCCATGGTTTTTCTTTTAAGTATGTTAAGAGTTATAGAAGAGAACCATATTTTAAGGTTCTTCAGTAGAAGATTGTGTTATAAAGTCATTGTGAATCACTGGCCTCTCCACAATGGCCTCCTGTTTCTATTTACCTTACTCTGTAAGGTAAGTAAATGACATCTTACTAAACTTCTTATATGAAGGGATTATCAAAGTAGCATAATCACCCCAGGGCCCCCAGCTCCCTGTCTTCTCACCCTCTTGGCATACATGGCAGATACTGGCAGATTGATGGTGTAGGGGCAACAGAGATATGCTGAGGACTGTGGAAGGTGCACTGTGGGTTTTATTACCACAGTATTAGCTGTCTTGGATGACCTAAGGCTTTCACTAAACATTCAAAGCATGTCCATGGGAATTTGTAGTGGATCCTTTACAGAGTTCGAAGGTACCAGCAAGTTTTATTCAGCAAATAAAGAGAGCTTATGTTCTTTGGTATTTTCCTGCCTTCTGTAGAGATGACTTATACAGAGTATATTGTATATGACTATATCTATACAACAATAGTACAAATACCTATTGCCATCTATTAATAGCAGATGGCCTAGTTGCCATTGATGCCAGGATAGGTATTTTTTTAAGTGTACCCTAAGAGAGAAAATGAAAGTGTTGGAGCTAATGGATTAATTTGCTGTGTTGATGATTAAAGAAAAGACCCAAATTGATATTTAAAATATTTCTCCCATCACTACTTGCTTAAAAATTCCCCACAGACAGACAATGAGACCTTTGTCTGTGCATTGCCTTTTTATACTTAGGACAGAATTTTCTAAACCTTTTTTTTTTTTTATAATTTATGTTTTTAATTAGCTGAGTGCATAAGTATTTTCTACACAATTTCTTAATAACAATGGGATATTTGTAAATCAGATTTACCTGCAGTAACCCGAGTCTCCTCTGGATCATCTTCTCAGCCTTGAAGGGCTTCTCTGGGTGCCAGGGACGCAGAGCTGTCTTCCAGAGGATGCTGCTATATCATTAAGGTAGCGAGATCTGCTCTTGGAAGGAGAAAAAAAATAGAAACAAGATAGGAGAGATAAAGTGATGGAGTGGTGCTGGGCAGTTATTTCGGCAGAGAAGTAGTCATTAAAAATTTCCTGTAGTCATGCTGTGATGCTTTCAATGCAACCGCAGTTCCAGCTCCTGTGACGCCGTACTCAAGTATTTTATCTCCAAAAAGAAGTTGTGCTTAGCCCCTCTAAAGCCTCCACATAAAGAATGTACAATTGAGGGTCCTATTTACGGCAGTGAGTTCCTTTCTAATTATTTAAATGCTCTCATCAAATCATACTCAATACGTCTTTCCTGAGTGACTTTCATTTGTGGCAGTCATTTGTCCGTCCTTCCTCCAACAGACCCAGAAAATATTTGTCCAGCACTTGTACTGAGACTAAATCATGTACACACACACACACACACACACACACACACACACACACACACACACACACACACCAATAAAAGAAGCATAAAGGATTCTGCCTGCTAAAATGATTACAAGTTTGACCAAGTGCTATCAAAGAAAGAGGTCAGCACCACTTGCTGAGAGAATTAAACCTAGAAGTGGATGTTTCTCTGTTAGGAGAGGTGAAGTCATGCCTGAGGAAGAGATACCTACAGAAACTGCACGCCTTTAATCCTAGTGCTATGGAGGCAGAGGCAGGCAGATTTCTGTGAGTTCCAGGACAGCCAGAGCTATGTAGAGAGACCCTGTCTCAATAAAACAAAACAAAATAACAACAAATCTCATGTGCAGGGGAGAGGGAGTCAACCTGGGAGGATCCTTGAGTGGTGTGTGTAGAGGGCTCTGTGTGATCTTCCTCACCTCCTTTTGATAGAGTGGCTTGTGTGAACCATGAGAGCAGGGTGTCTCCCATCCCACAGCAGTAGGAACAGTGTCTACTATACAGAGATACAATATGGGCATCAATAGATGTTCAAGGTAGAGGGCCCCTGGGAAGGATCTGGCCTTTCCCAACATGAAAGCTAGATGGTGTAGGGGTGACAGAGATGTGCCAAGGATTATGGAAGCTTCACTGTGAGTTTTATTACCACAGTATTACTCGTCTTGGATGACCTAAGGCTTTCACTACACATTCAAAACATGTCCAAGGGAATTTGTAGTGGATCCTTTACAGTTTTATTCAGCAAATAAAGAGAACTTACGTTCTTCAGTATTTTCCTGCCTTCTGTAGATATGACTTATATAGGGTATATTACATATGACTATCTCTACATTACCCTTATTTATTTTTATTTTATGTGGATGGATGTTTTGCTTGCATGTATGTCCAAACTCCACTTGATTGCCTGGTGTCCATGACGTCAGAGAAGGGCATCAGATCTTCTGGGACTGGAGTTACAGATGGATGTGAGTCACTAGGCAGGTGCTGGGAATCAAACCTGGGTCCTTTGGAAGAGCAGTCAATGCTCTTAGTGGCTGAGCCACCTCTCAACCTCCCTCTCTATCATATTGAATCATATCAGATCATATTTATTATATATTAGTGGTTTCCATGTTGAATTCTAAGATATAGATATCCAAGTAGAAGTGTCTCATTGATTTATTTGCTTCAGAAAGAATCCTTGCTTGACACTGGTATTTTTAGGATCTGTTCTTTTTTTTTTTTTTTTTTTTTTTTTGGCTATTTAAGGGGATAATGTAAGTAGAAGGTGCCCTGAGTACCTTTGATGAGGACAAGTATGGAAGCCATTGACTGGGGTAGCAACCAGGTGTTTGTAGATGAAACAGATACTTTCTACATTGTATGTCAGTGGTAGTCATGGGTCCCTGTGGCTTATGGCACACAGTAAACACTCAATTGCTGTTGTCTGGCTAGGGAGTTCATTAAGAAGAGCTGTGACTTTCAGAAGAAAGAAGTGTGCTTTGGGGACAGTGATCATTTAATCTCCAAAGAAAATAAGAATCCTGAGCTTTGATAAGGCAGTGGCTTTGCTTTTCTTGAGCTCCAGTGTAGACAGGATAACAAGTGAAGTCTCTTATCTCCTCTTTGTAGTGATTGGATTTTTCCTTCCCCAGAGATCGCAGTTTAGCTCCCAAGGAAAAGCTGGCTGTCATGTGGATCCCTGACTGTTTTAAATTCCATTTTAGTTAAGGCCCAGTTTTTGAAAGGTCACTAAGGTTTCTGATGACTCCAGTTGATTTACTGCAATTTAGGACAAGGAGGAATAATTCTTATTTGAAAAGAATTAGTATGTAGGTAATAATTTTATTCTGCTTTCTTTGTTTTATCCTCCATATATATATATATATATAAAATATATATATATATATATACTTCCATTCATTTTTTAAAAATATAGTTCAAGTATATGTGTGTTTATGTGTGTGGTGTGTGTGTACATGCATACTTATATGCATGTACAAATGTTTACAAACTCAGGATATAAATAGAGATTATACAAGTATGTTTGATGAAGTTGCTAACAAGATTGACTTATGTATATGTGGGACAGGAAGATGGCTTAGTGATTATGGGTGCATACTATTCTTGCAAAAGATTCAAGTTTGTCTGCCAGCATCCACCTTGAGTGGTTGTCAACTGCGTACAACCACAGCCCTAGGGGATCCAACACCTTCTTCTGGACTCTGTGGTCACCTGCATTCATATATGTGTGTGCATTCACATATGCATGCATAGACATAATTAGAATAAAATTTTATTTTTCTTTGTGTGTGTTTGTATAAGTGTATTGCACTCGCGTGCACATATAGACATGCCTGTGTATGCACAGAAGTCATAAAATGACATCAAGTACCATCTTGTATATTCCTTTTGAGACACAGTAGCTCCCTAAATATGGGGCTTTTGTTTTCTCCTCAGTGATGAAAGCCAGCAAGGCCTAGAGATGCTCCTGTCTCTTCTGCCTTTGGAACTTCAGTTACAAGTATTCAGAAGTCACTGGGCTTGTTAAATGGGTGCTGGGAGCCAAACTCTGGTCCTAATGATTGTGCATCAAGCACCCTTTAAAACATAATAAAAAAGATGGCATTTCATCTCTCTCCCCCGCCGTTCCCCCCCCCCCGTGTGTGTGTGTGTGTGTGTGTGTGTGTGTGTGTGTGTGTGTGTGTGTAGACACGTCTGTCACAATACACACATGCAGATAAGAAGACAATTTTGAGAAGCCATTTCTTACCTTCCACCTCATTGTTTCTGATGTTGTGTGTGCAATGAACTCCAGTCTAGCTGGTCCACCAGTTTCTAGCCACTTGCCTTGTCCATACCCTCCTATCTTCCCATAGTGGTGCTAGAATTACAGATGTCTGCCATTACAGCTGAATTTTGATATGGCTTCAAGGATTGAATTTAGGTCATCAGCTTTATGCAGCAAGCCCCTCTTTACTTTTTTAAGTCAGAACTCACTTTGTAACCTTAGCTGGCCAGGATGGAACTCACTGTGTAGATCAGGTTGGCCTTGAACTCATAAGATCCACCTGTTTCTGCCCCGTGAGTTCTATAATTAAGGGTATGCATGACACCCCTGGCTTGGCTGATTTTACTCACTGAGCCATGTCCTCAGCAGATAGCAAGCACTCTTCATTACTGATCCTTCTCTGCAGCCCTCAATACATTATAGATGGTTTCATTTCAAGAAATTACTGACCACCAAACCATGGTCTACTCATCTGAGTAGGGATTCAGTGCCAAGTCACATGACATGGTTCCTGCCTTTCCAGAGACATCTTCTGAACAACTGGGTGATGACTTGTGAGATGTCTTTGTATTGAGGATATTTATGTAGGCAATATGTAGATGATGGCACATGTGCAAATTCAACTCAACCTTTGGTCATTTCAGGAGGGTATGTGTCAAGAAGATGCCTTGAGAGAACTGGTGCCATCTAAATCTTCTTAAGACACCACAAATGGATTGTAACAGTCAAACAGTTATTGTACTTAAACATATATGTAAATAATCAATGGAAATCTTTTGGGGCAGTGGATTGACCAAAATGAAAAGCCTGGGAATGCTGTTGGCTGAATATACCAGGGAAGCATTTGATGCCATGTTATACTAAGTGTCTGGAACTGACCCCCATTGCTTTCATGGTCAACATTTGGGAGCCCTTGGGAAGCACATGTGTTCATTTTTGTGGGTAAATACTAATAAATCACACGTTTAGCCCTTAAACTTAAGGAAGTAGTCTCATGCAGCTTGAAGTAGTGTCCAAGGCAGGGTAGAATGTGACTAGACCCTTCTGAAAGCTCAACCCCTCACAGACATTCACATGCTAAGTCTTACCTCTTTTTTCCTCTCCTGTGTATCTCTCTCGATATCTTCTCTCATTCTTCTCTGTTCCCCTAGTTCTCTAGGTGGGTCAGCGTTGATCCAAAATAGGTGATGCTGACCATGGTCAGAACCACACAGGCTATTTTTTAATTGATTTTTTTTGATTGATCAGTGACCATGAGCATGTTGGCTGTTGTCTTATTCACATCTCCAGTCAGCAGTGAGACAGTCAATTAATTATCCCTTCTCCTTTGGCGAGGAAACTGGGCTACGGAAAGTTCAATGAATTTGCACAGGGTCTCAGTCTTAGTAAATGGTGGGAATTAAAAATGGATTCATGAACACCAAGAAAGAACCTATGTGGGGCTGCTTCATAAGAGAAGAGGCACGGCCTCTCGGTTGTCTTTTTACAGTCCCCAGTGCAGAAAGCACCTAGTGACTTATGGATGAATACAACTATTCACCAGGGATTTGGTGCAATTTAATTTTCTGCTTCTTTCTCTTTACTGGCCATTAGTTTTACCGAAAACTTGTGTACTTTTATGATCTTCTTTTCATTTGGCACCATCTTTCTGAGCTACACTGGGCTATCATCACCTCCTACTGGGACGACTGCAGTAGCTAATATTGCCTGTCTTCCCATTGGTTCTCCACATAGCAGCCAGATAGACTGTTCATAAAGTCCCACTGTGAGCTCATCAGTCCCCTGTTGACCAGCTCTTTGTGGTTTCTTTCTCACCGAGGAACAAAATCAGTGCCTTCTCACTGGCTTGACAGATCCGGCCTGGTCTGGCCATGACTTCAGTCTCTATACACACCATTCTTGTCCCTCATTCCAGGCTCAGCAACTGCTCCTCCTAACTCTCCCGGTCACGGCTTTTACGTGTGTTGTCACAACTACATGGAAGACTCTTTTACCTCCCCCTAACTCCAGTCTCAGAGATTCTTGCTTAAGGAAGGCCCATATGACCTCATTTAACTCTTTTCATCTCCTTGTAGCAATTTTCCTATGTGTAATCATGGACTAATATGATTATTTACTAGTGTTTCCCACTGGACTATAAAGCCATAAGAATTTGCACAGTACTTGAACTATTGTGGGTATTCAGTCAGTATGTATCAGACAGAAGAGTGGACAAAAGAATAAATGAACAGAGAGCACACAGACTTTGTTTGGCTGAAATCCCTGGCTGAATATCTCCTATTATTGGAGGAGTATTTTCAAGATGTAATTCGTCCCATTGTGGAATGGTGATGTATAGAAGCAACGTGCTTTCCTATTCGTTAGTTTGGAGATAACCTCTGAGACACAGAAAGGTGAAGTCACTTGCCCAGGGGACACGCTAGTCAGTGTCAGATGTCTTTGTTGTGACCTTTGCATTGTGTACCGGGAGAAACTCCGTCTTTCATAGCTCTGTAAGACGGCTCTGGTGTGCTGAGTCTGTAGCATAAATATTTGATAACATTGATGTTGTCATGTCTGCATTTTAAAGTGTTTTCTCTTTGAGAACATGTATTGCTATTTTTTCCTGTCTTGTATAGCAATGTGTTTGGAATTGATTGGATGACAGTCTAAAATACACAGATGTGTGGTCTCAGGGTTTTTGTGTCCAGAAAGCAGGGGCCACCAGTAGAAGCAGCATATGATTTCCCTCTACCGGGCTATGGCCAGCACAGCCCTCCTCCTTCTCTTGGGGTAGATGTAAAGGTAGAGAAAACTGTGCATCAATAGCTTGTCAGCTCTAAGATACACTCAGTGTCCAGCACCCTAAACTGCATGTATAGTTGTAAAGTTGACAAGAGATGTGTGCTGGTCTGTGATATATATCCTAACTGAAAATAGCAGGAACTATCCTGTAGTCTTCTTCCTGTGAGTCTGTGAAGTGTTAAATCCACCAGTATATGACTTCCTTTTCCTTTCAAGTTCTCTGATGACATATGTCCCCTGCAAGCTTGCATCCCCTGCAAGCCTGAACTGGTGCCCAAGCTGGGGAAGGTCCAGTCAGCATTGCCAGAGCTTGCCTGGCTGCTGTGTACATTTCTGGCCTGGCCTGGCTTGAGGAGTGTGTCCCCCCCCCCCGCCCCCCCCCCCCCCCCCCCCCCCGTGCAGAGCGAGCAGTGTTTCGCCCCTCAGGTGCCATAGGTACTGGATTAAGCAGGTCTGCTATTGCAGACAGACAGCAGGCTCCATTCTAGCGTGGAGCTGTGTTTGGATTGGAGTTTCCAGGGCCTTATCAGGAGCCACCCCTAGTGACACAGCCGGTGCCAGAAGTAACTTTGACTTTCACTCTTCGCCAAGGGCTTGCAGAACACCTTAAAGGAAAAAAGATGGAGGCGCTCAGAGTTCAGATGCTCATGCCCTGCTCCTTTGAAAGCTTGTATCTGTAAGTGAAGTTTTTTTTCTGGAGATGATTCTGGGACCGCTTAACAGAAGCCTTTCATTCTCGGGCTGAGGGGACGGATGGAGACAGGAAAGCCTGGGAATTAGAAACAGGGGCTGGTGCTTTGCAACTCTGGCTCGAATCAGCTGCAGCCCTAGCCTCCTGTGACTGGATGTGACCAAGGGCAACGGTTCATGTGGGGAGGGGGCATCGCAATGTGAGCCCTCTCATTTGAAATTGAATTTTGATCATAAATTAATGATGACAGGGGAAAAAAATCCCGACTGTTTAAAAGATGGGTTAAGGCAGAACAGAGCTTGGTCCATGATTGTAAAATAGATCACAGCTCAGTTTTGTTATGAATAAAAGGGCATTTTCTGTAGGAAGACACATTTTAGTGTCATATTTTCCAAAACTGCCCCATTATAAACACTTTAGAGATCTCTCCCTCCCTCCCTCCCTGTAGTGTGGTGTGGTGTGGTGTGGTGTGGTGTGTGTGTGTGTGTGTGTGTGTGTGTGTGAATTCTCCAACCGTGGAATAGTAGCAGTTGTATTGTGAAATGTTCTGATTTGTATTTTTGTGGATTTTTTTCCTTAATGGATTCAGATTTATGGCATTCGGATATCAGCATAATCTCCTTGTTGTCGAAATGTCGAACAAGGTGAAGTAGCAGTTTGAAGGGAGCACCAAATGGAGGCAGACTAAGTAGCTAAGACCCTCCCCTCTGGCATCTACTTTCACTATTACTCCCTAAGATTAGGGAACAGTACTGAAAGCTGGGTCTCCAAGCGAACAGGCTTTCAAGCAGATTAACTTATGCAAAAGCCACTTCTGGAGCTTAATAATTATTTACTGAGTGTTCCTGGGTCAGGAGAGGGGTTCTGATTAAAGCAGAGAAGCGTTTTATTCCGCAGCTGGTGAAGGTGTGCTTGAAGACAGCCAGAAGAATGGAAAAATACTAGATGTAGCAGAACTATTTTTAGAATTTGATTCTTAAAAATGAAATTCCCATAAATTGAAGTGTGGGCTAAGAGTCCATCATTTGCAGTTGATGGGTCTTTAAGAAGTCCTGTAAAAGGTAATGTTGAAAATGGCTTCTATTTCTGCTGAAGTTTGCTTTTATATATACCTTGTACATTTTCATCCCATGTGTCATTAAAACAGCTAATTACTCATCTCGCTAAAAATGATAGAGCATTTTATGAACAAAGTACATATAATTACGCATTTGAAATGCCATTATGCTGAAATTCTTAAAAATAAATCTCTGCCTTATAAATCAGATAATAGTTGGGAAGACAGTGCCTGTTCTTCATGAATTATACCCTGCAAGAATGTACCTACAACCTGCAAATGTTTTTAGTTCTGATTTTAGGCAAGCTGAGGGTTGAAACCAGATCAAACTTGCTTTGCAGATGCAGCATAAGGACAGACCTAAATATGTTGCCAAATTAATCCTTAATTTTGAATTTTTTTCTCTAGTTAACTATAATATTTGACATAGGAGTATGTGTCCCTCTAAACTCTCTGAATGAATTTTCTAGCAAATGTCTTTGACAAAACTTGTGTACTGAACTGTTTTCCATTAACTTTTTGCCTGCCTGGGAATTAATTGTGTGTTTCCCTCTATGAAAGCTGGTGAGCACCATAGCAGAAAGCAGCATTCTAGAGACTTGTCTTGAGAGAGTTCACTACTTTGAGGCTAGTCACGTGTTCAGAGAATATGATTTCCTGGGATGAAAGTACAGTGTTGGGCTGGGAGAAGACTCAGGGGGTAAAACTTGCACACAGGGATGAGGACTTGTGATCAGACCCTCCCACACACGTGAAGCCACACTTGATAGCATGAGTCTGTAATCTCAGAGTTGCTATGGTGACTTGGGAAGTGGAGATGGGAGAATCCCTGGAAGCTTATGGGTCAGCTAGGCTGGCATGTGCAAGAGTGCCCTGTCTGAAAGAAGATGGAAGGTAAGGACCAACACTCATAGGTGTTCTCTGACCTCCACACTCATAGCATGGCACGTGTGTGCCTATACTCTGACACATGAGCATGTACAAGTACATGACATACACATACATTACACATGCACACTCACCACACGTGGGCACACACACACATAATATGAAATAATTTGTTGTGACTTTTAAAAACTGTCCAGATTGTCTGTGGGCTCTGTTCATAGTACTTTAACTGTCTTGATGCATTCTTACAGCCCCTTCATGTAGAACATCCTTGTTCCATTGCCATTTTGCAAATGAAGCATCTAAGCTCTGAGCAGGTACACACCTTGCCGAAGTTTCACAGCTAGCATGTGACAGAGCCAGGATTGGACTCCAGGCATGCTGCTTCTCTTCTTTGTCTTATTTGGTATATTTTTACCTGAGGTGACAAGAAAACTGGATCTTCTTCCTCTGCTTCTGTGCTGAGTTTCTCACATCTCCTTTCTCTGAATCACTGATAACTAACAGTGATGAGTTTTTGTACGATTGTGGTTACTCTGGATACTGTGTGATTTTTTTTTTTGTCAGACATTTCGCCAAGTCTAACTCACAGTTGACTTTGTGCACCTGTCGGAGGGAGGAGGAAGTCTCAGAGTAGATTCATTGATGGGAAGGACTATCTCAGTCTTGAAATGCAGAGAAATTCCTCTGTGAATGAAAGAAATAGAGAAGATCCCTATGACTCAAAGTTCCTGGCCACTGGATGACAGAAACATATCCATTTAGCCAAAGGTCCCCTAAAACCAAGGTTCTAGTATCATTGATTCCATGAGGTGGAGTGTTTGCTAGAAGAGTGATACCATATTTACTCATTGAACAAACATTTATCTTGTCTGTGTGCTGGGAGGTGTAGAGTATGAATAAAACATGTGAATGTCTCTGCTGTCAGTGGAACCAACTCCCCCCGTTCTAAAGGGTTAAGAACAGCTTGACTTTTAAATCCCTGTCATCCTCATGGTCCAAAATGGCTCCCAGAACTCCAGCCAGTGCAGCCACATTACAGGAGACATGATGGCGGAGGGTTCAAGAGTGAATGTCTATTCAGTTCCTGGAAGAGCCACCTGACATTCTTCTTTAAGAATCATTGGCCGGATTTAGGCATGTAGCCATCGTAAGTCCATGGGAACCTGGAAATATGGGTAGCAGTGTGGCTAGCCAATGCCGGGAGAAGAGGGGAATCAGGTTAAACATCCTCAGCCTGAAAACCTGCAGCACTCTGAAATCCAAAGCTTTGGAGTACTACTATGTCATACGGGAACATCCCCACTTGACCTCTTGTGACAAACTGGCATCAAAAATGGGCTTAGCAGCGATTCCTATATAACATGACCTCCAGTCTGCATGTGTAAGGAGTACATGAACATGAGTGGATTTCATGTGCATATCTGGTTCTGCCTTCAGGGTTTTTCATTATGTGTGTGTAAATGTTCCAGAATTGGAAGACATCTACGCTGCCTTCCAACACCTCAGATAAGAGATGAACAACCAGTACGTTGTGTGAATTGTTTTGGGCAGAATCCTGGTTTTCCTTTTTCAGAGCTGCTGAGATTTCTTTCAAAAGTACAACAGACCATACTGTACTCACATGTTCATGTGTTTACTTATATGTGATTCCATATGTGAGGGAGAATATGCAGGGTTTTTTTTCTGAGTGACCTCACACAACACACACTCACATGTTCATGTGTTTACTTATATGTGATTCCATATGTGAGGGAGAATATGCAGGGGTTTTTTTCTGAGTGACCTCACACAACACACACACACACAGACAGACACACATGCACACACACACATACTCTCTCTCTCTAAGTCCATTGATTTTCCCACAGACATTTTAACTTCAGATTGCTTTAATGTTGAGTACTATCCTGTATTTGTTTTTCTAGTTCTAATTCTGTCATGGAATCTTTGATTTTGGTGGCAGACAAGAGCATAAAATATATTCTACACTGAAATTGTACAATTTAATGTGAAGCTCCACGACTTCTGTTCTGAATGTCCTTTCTAACTGGATAGAAGTTCACTGAGTTATTGTATAGACGTTGAATCTGGTTAATTTTTGGTATATGGTATTTTTATTTCTCAGTTGTAGGATTCTTAGTCATATCAAACTAAAACTAGAGTGGAGATGAACTGATCTTTCTGAACCATTGTTTAGAATTAGTCCAGAGTTAAAAAGAATTCAGGGGTACTTGATCCAGATTTTACTTGCCGTCTAGACACAATCATCTCCCTTCCCCACAGCCCTTGTTACTTTTTTTTTTAACTTCACATTGCTGTTTTTGGGTCTCTTCTCTCATAGATGCAAGAAAGTCTAGATTCACTTACTGCCAGATTACTGGATGTAAAGGAGAGTTTACCTTGTTTCACAGTTCCTGTCAGAAATGGAACCCTCTGTACTGTGGTAGAATACTGACCCCTTTCTGAACCTCTTGCCAGAGGACAAATAGACTGATTGGCTAGGCCTACCATGAACATCCAGGAGCTGAAAGGAAGGGAGGCTGGCTTTGCAAGGTGAAATCAGTGGCACAGGATGCTGGATAGGCATGCATAATGGGTGGGCACAGTAAGCCTTGGTGGCCGCCTGTGAAGTTGCCTCCCTACTGCAGTGGGTGCAACCCATTCACAAAATCCTTACACCGTACTGCACACTTCCATCTGGGTGTCAATGTGCTGTTATAAACTTTGGGTCTTGGTAGATATATTCTAAGCATGCAGTGATTGTCAAATATTGTGATCTAAAACATTTAAATATTCTTTAACCCATACCAGTGTTGTCTAGACAAGTGGCTGAGCATGCTCTGTGACTGGGGCAATTGTCTGAGTAAGTGTAGAAAAATTTCATGCCTTTAAAAAGTTATTGCCGGACATTTTTTTGAAATTGTATGCTCTCTAGCAACTTTGTGTGCATTTTTATACAAGCACTGTTTTATTAATTATATAAAATATAAAAATAGAAAAAAGTTATTGCCAATAGCTGGGTGTGAGTGAAAATCCACGTTGGACAGAGTGAGTAAGAACTGGAGAGGGAGGGACTTAGAGATGGCTTCAAGGTTAAGAGTACTCTTCCAGAAGACCTGAGTTCAGTTTCTAGAATGCAAGTCAGGTGGCTCACAA